>NC_090329.1:38229541-38540565 GCF_035084215.1 Heptranchias perlo | reverse complement strand
GTGAATGTTTAGGGTGGTGTATGTGGTGCCAATCAAGCTGGTTGCATTGTCCTGGATGGTGTCGAGCTTCTTGAGTGTTGGTGGAGCTGCACTCATCCAAGCAAGTGGAGAGTATTCCATCACACTCCTGACTTGTGCCTTGTCGATGTTGGAAAGGCTTTGTGGAGTCAGGAGGTGAGTCACTCACCAAAGAATACCCAGCCTCTGATCTGCTCTTGTAGCCACAGTATTTATGTGGCTGGTCCAGTTAAGTTTCTGGTCAATGGTGACCCCTAGGATGTTGATGGTGGGGGATTCGGCGGAGGTAATGCCGTTAAATGTCAAGGGGAGGTGGTTAGACTCTCTCTTGTTGGAGATGGTCATTGCCTGGCACTTGTCTGGCGTGAATGTTACTTGCCACTTATCAGCCCAAGCCTGGATGTTATCCAGGTCTTGCTGCATGCAGGCACGGACTGCTTCATTATCTGAGGGGTTGCGAATGGAACTGAACACTGTGCAATCATCAGCAAACATCCCCATTCCTGACCTTACGATGGAGGGAAGGTCATTGATGAAGCAGCTGAAGATGGTTGGGCCTCGGACACTGCCCTGAGAAACTCCTGCAGCAATGTCCGGTTGAATTATCCCTTTTGTGAGCCCAGTTATCGCCGGGCACGGTGGCACGTGCCTCTAATCCAGCTGCTCGGAGGCTGAGGCTATCGGATCACTTGAGGCCAGGAGTTCTGGGCTGCTGCGGACTGTGCCGATCAGGTGTCCTCACAAAGTTGGGCGTCAATATGGTGTCCCCGGAGGAATCCAGGATCACCAGGTTGTGTAAAGAGGGGTGAATCGGCCCAGGTCGGAAACGGAGCAGGTCAAAGCCCCCGTGCTCATCAGTAGTGGGATCGCGCCTGTGAATGGACGTTGCAGTGCAGCCTGGTTGACACAGTGAAACATAGTCTCTTTTTATCCACCCCACAAGTTACATTTCCTTCTTTATTCTCACACAAAATTATTATCTCTCCGCCCCTCAAAATTACCACCACTTCAACAATGCAGAACTTTCATCCTTTAAAAACACAACGAAAGATCACCTGGAAAAAGATACATTCACCCAACAGTCTTACATAAATATACACCTGTTTCTGAACTATTTCATTATTATCACATTGCTCCGATTTGCTTTTCAGGAATTATACTGCCGAAACGACACAACGTTCCTAATAATTATAAATGATTTTCATTCACATTTCAAAAACTTGCGATGGTGTTGTGTTTCCCGAGATAATAACGTGGAACTGAACTAAATTTACGGACGGAATTGCAAATTTGCAGCTTGCATTCAAGCCTGTTCAAACGGATCAATGTTACTGCTCTCTGCTGCTCAGTCGTTTTATTGCACTAGAAAAAAATTGGTATTACGGCTGTTGTACCAGTAATGACACCAAGGGAGCGCCAACTTCATCCTCATCGTGCGACCTCGGCACTTACGCCTGCAGCAGACTCACTTTAAAAGTCAACCTTATAAGCATAACTGCATACATTTGCTACTTTACTATTTAAAAAAGCTTCATAGAACAATTATCGAGGTGTAAATTTTAATGCTTCATTATGCTGAAAAGGAACGAGAAAGCATATAGACGTTATCAAAAAAGGCAGGAAGACTTGATAGCAGAGAGTAAGAGTTCAACCACGTACAAACACAAAATCAATACTTTATCTATATACTGATGGCTACGACTATATATAGTTTCGTCTATATTTCAAACTGTCCACAGAGGAACAATGTTACTGAAACGTTGCAAAGTATGTAAGTTAATTGATTCAGAAAAAATGATAAACGTGAGGGCAACAAGGACACAAGTTGGAACTTAATATTACCGAGAAGGTAATATAGTTACAAATAAAACTTGTTGATGGGCGTTTTCTTCACTGGTTATTTCTAAACACATCTATATTGAAAAAACTGGTTGAACAATATCATAGTTTAGTTTAAAGCAATTTGCCCCACTTATAATTTCAAAAGGTGAAGTGCAACATGCTCATTCTTGGAGTTCTTGACACTATTTAGGTATGCGAATTCTGGTTGGATGTATTCCCGGAGGTTTCATTACATGGCCTCCTGCCTCCAACTGCCCCACCTAGTCAGGTTTTCCCTTCTCCAATGTTTTTAAAGCTAACAAACAAAGGTGTTCAAAGAAAATGAAAAGAAACATTTTTTTAATGCGCCTATGATTTTTATCCTTGGTTGCTTGCAGCAGTGTCCAGGAGACTCCAGGACAATCTTGGAGGGTTAGCAAACCTAGATGGGAGAATAACAGGACCAGTGAGAGTGCTTGCTTTCCAGGAGTACAAGGTGACATTGACGGAACCCACGTTATTGTAAAAGCCCCTTTCATTGAGATGGCATCATTTATGAAGAGGGGAAGGTTCCACACTATCAATGTTCAACTTGTCTGTGAACACCAGTACCAGTCTGTGTGTGTAAATGTCCGATACTCTTGCAGCTCCCTTCGTTCTGAAGCAGCCAGCCATATTTCAAGGGCCTGCCTTCTACCAGAGTTGTATTTGAGCACACAATAGGGCTTCTGAAATCATGCCTGGACCACTCAGGATGAGCCTTGCAGACATCCCCTTCAAGGGTCTCCAGGTTAATTGTCATGTGCTATATGCTCTACAACCTGGCTCTGCCACGAGGAACAGACATTCAGGAGCCCAAAGAAGAGATGTCAGATGAGAGATAGTTTTCCGGGAGTTGAACAACCAAACTCCAGCTACAAGTGGATTCCCAGGGAGCACTTATGGCAAGCTCCGCACTGAACTGTGATCCTGACGAGGACCAGTTTCCGACTGCTGTTCCACGGTTGTTGCGGGGCCCTTGCGGAAGATCATCATCTTCATGAAAACTCTGCTTGGCCATGAAGGAGCTCACAGGTGTTTCACTGTTCTGAGAGGCAGCTGTATCACCAGGAGTCTTTGTGCCTGCTATCTGGCTCCTGGCACTACATCTGTCCAACCGCTGGATTGCTGATTGGCACTCGCAATGGCTTGACAGACATCAGACAAGGCATGGACTTTTACATTTTCTAATCAATCAAAATCCCTAGAGATTGCTTTTCCCACCCAGTTGCCCAAGGTTGCCAGTGTAGAGGGAAGGGATGCCAAACAGCAATCCATGCCAGCACCAGGACACCCTCCATCAGGGGTATCCCCCACTCTTCTTGTGACTGCCACTGCTCATGAAGTAGCCTGCAGTGACTGAAAGCCATCCCCAATTGCAGAGTTAATGTCAGCAGCTGAGTTGGAGGAGGGTGTCAAGGGTTGATAGATGTTTCTGAGTTTCAGGGACCAACTTGTTCTTCATCCTCATCCTCTGCTCTTCTGCATTTTCTTGGCTGGTCAAGGGACCGAAAGCATTACAATATTTTTTTTATTCGTTCATGGGATGTGGATGTTGCTGGTGAGGCCAGCATTTATTGCCCATCCCTAATTGCCCTTGAGAAGGTGGTGGTGAGCCTCCTTCTTGAACCGCTGCAGTCCGTGTGAAGATTCTCCCACAGTGCTGTTAGGTAGGGAGTTCAGGATTTTGACCCAGCGGCGATGAAGGAACGGTGATATATTTCCAAGTCGTGATGGTGTGTGACTTGGAGGGGAACGTGCACGTGGTGTCGTTCCCATGTGCCTGCTGCTCTTGTCCTTCTAGGTGGTAGAGGTTGCAGGTTTGGGAGGTGCTGTCGAAGAAGCTTTGGCGAGTTGCTGCAGTGCATCCTGTAGATGGTACACACTGCAGCCACGTGCGCCAGTGGTGAAGGGAGTGAATGTTTAGGGTGGTGTATGTGGTGCCAATCAAGCTGGTTGCATTGTCCTGGATGGTGTCGAGCTTCTTGAGTGTTGGTGGAGCTGCACTCATCCAAGCAAGTGGAGAGTATTCCATCACACTCCTGACTTGTGCCTTGTCGATGTTGGAAAGGCTTTGTGGAGTCAGGAGGTGAGTCACTCACCAAAGAATACCCAGCCTCTGATCTGCTCTTGTAGCCACAGTATTTATGTGGCTGGTCCAGTTAAGTTTCTGGTCAATGGTGACCCCTAGGATGTTGATGGTGGGGGATTCGGCGGAGGTAATGCCGTTAAATGTCAAGGGGAGGTGGTTAGACTCTCTCTTGTTGGAGATGGTCATTGCCTGGCACTTGTCTGGCGTGAATGTTACTTGCCACTTATCAGCCCAAGCCTGGATGTTATCCAGGTCTTGCTGCATGCAGGCACGGACTGCTTCATTATCTGAGGGGTTGCGAATGGAACTGAACACTGTGCAATCATCAGCAAACATCCCCATTCCTGACCTTACGATGGAGGGAAGGTCATTGATGAAGCAGCTGAAGATGGTTGGGCCTCGGACACTGCCCTGAGAAACTCCTGCAGCAATGTCCGGTTGAATTATCCCTTTTGTGAGCCCAGTTATCGCCGGGCACGGTGGCACGTGCCTCTAATCCAGCTGCTCGGAGGCTGAGGCTATCGGATCACTTGAGGCCAGGAGTTCTGGGCTGCTGCGGACTGTGCCGATCAGGTGTCCTCACAAAGTTGGGCGTCAATATGGTGTCCCCGGAGGAATCCAGGATCACCAGGTTGTGTAAAGAGGGGTGAATCGGCCCAGGTCGGAAACGGAGCAGGTCAAAGCCCCCGTGCTCATCAGTAGTGGGATCGCGCCTGTGAATGGACGTTGCAGTGCAGCCTGGTTGACACAGTGAAACATAGTCTCTTTTTATCCACCCCACAAGTTACATTTCCTTCTTTATTCTCACACAAAATTATTATCTCTCCGCCCCTCAAAATTACCACCACTTCAACAATGCAGAACTTTCATCCTTTAAAAACACAACGAAAGATCACCTGGAAAAAGATACATTCACCCAACAGTCTTACATAAATATACACCTGTTTCTGAACTATTTCATTATTATCACATTGCTCCGATTTGCTTTTCAGGAATTATACTGCCGAAACGACACAACGTTCCTAATAATTATAAATGATTTTCATTCACATTTCAAAAACTTGCGATGGTGTTGTGTTTCCCGAGATAATAACGTGGAACTGAACTAAATTTACGGACGGAATTGCAAATTTGCAGCTTGCATTCAAGCCTGTTCAAACGGATCAATGTTACTGCTCTCTGCTGCTCAGTCGTTTTATTGCACTAGAAAAAAATTGGTATTACGGCTGTTGTACCAGTAATGACACCAAGGGAGCGCCAACTTCATCCTCATCGTGCGACCTCGGCACTTACGCCTGCAGCAGACTCACTTTAAAAGTCAACCTTATAAGCATAACTGCATACATTTGCTACTTTACTATTTAAAAAAGCTTCATAGAACAATTATCGAGGTGTAAATTTTAATGCTTCATTATGCTGAAAAGGAACGAGAAAGCATATAGACGTTATCAAAAAAGGCAGGAAGACTTGATAGCAGAGAGTAAGAGTTCAACCACGTACAAACACAAAATCAATACTTTATCTATATACTGATGGCTACGACTATATATAGTTTCGTCTATATTTCAAACTGTCCACAGAGGAACAATGTTACTGAAACGTTGCAAAGTATGTAAGTTAATTGATTCAGAAAAAATGATAAACGTGAGGGCAACAAGGACACAAGTTGGAACTTAATATTACCGAGAAGGTAATATAGTTACAAATAAAACTTGTTGATGGGCGTTTTCTTCACTGGTTATTTCTAAACACATCTATATTGAAAAAACTGGTTGAACAATATCATAGTTTAGTTTAAAGCAATTTGCCCCACTTATAATTTCAAAAGGTGAAGTGCAACATGCTCATTCTTGGAGTTCTTGACACTATTTAGGTATGCGAATTCTGGTTGGATGTATTCCCGGAGGTTTCATTACATGGCCTCCTGCCTCCAACTGCCCCACCTAGTCAGGTTTTCCCTTCTCCAATGTTTTTAAAGCTAACAAACAAAGGTGTTCAAAGAAAATGAAAAGAAACATTTTTTTAATGCGCCTATGATTTTTATCCTTGGTTGCTTGCAGCAGTGTCCAGGAGACTCCAGGACAATCTTGGAGGGTTAGCAAACCTAGATGGGAGAATAACAGGACCAGTGAGAGTGCTTGCTTTCCAGGAGTACAAGGTGACATTGACGGAACCCACGTTATTGTAAAAGCCCCTTTCATTGAGATGGCATCATTTATGAAGAGGGGAAGGTTCCACACTATCAATGTTCAACTTGTCTGTGAACACCAGTACCAGTCTGTGTGTGTAAATGTCCGATACTCTTGCAGCTCCCTTCGTTCTGAAGCAGCCAGCCATATTTCAAGGGCCTGCCTTCTACCAGAGTTGTATTTGAGCACACAATAGGGCTTCTGAAATCATGCCTGGACCACTCAGGATGAGCCTTGCAGACATCCCCTTCAAGGGTCTCCAGGTTAATTGTCATGTGCTATATGCTCTACAACCTGGCTCTGCCACGAGGAACAGACATTCAGGAGCCCAAAGAAGAGATGTCAGATGAGAGATAGTTTTCCGGGAGTTGAACAACCAAACTCCAGCTACAAGTGGATTCCCAGGGAGCACTTATGGCAAGCTCCGCACTGAACTGTGATCCTGACGAGGACCAGTTTCCGACTGCTGTTCCACGGTTGTTGCGGGGCCCTTGCGGAAGATCATCATCTTCATGAAAACTCTGCTTGGCCATGAAGGAGCTCACAGGTGTTTCACTGTTCTGAGAGGCAGCTGTATCACCAGGAGTCTTTGTGCCTGCTATCTGGCTCCTGGCACTACATCTGTCCAACCGCTGGATTGCTGATTGGCACTCGCAATGGCTTGACAGACATCAGACAAGGCATGGACTTTTACATTTTCTAATCAATCAAAATCCCTAGAGATTGCTTTTCCCACCCAGTTGCCCAAGGTTGCCAGTGTAGAGGGAAGGGATGCCAAACAGCAATCCATGCCAGCACCAGGACACCCTCCATCAGGGGTATCCCCCACTCTTCTTGTGACTGCCACTGCTCATGAAGTAGCCTGCAGTGACTGAAAGCCATCCCCAATTGCAGAGTTAATGTCAGCAGCTGAGTTGGAGGAGGGTGTCAAGGGTTGATAGATGTTTCTGAGTTTCAGGGACCAACTTGTTCTTCATCCTCATCCTCTGCTCTTCTGCATTTTCTTGGCTGGTCAAGGGACCGAAAGCATTACAATATTTTTTTTATTCGTTCATGGGATGTGGATGTTGCTGGTGAGGCCAGCATTTATTGCCCATCCCTAATTGCCCTTGAGAAGGTGGTGGTGAGCCTCCTTCTTGAACCGCTGCAGTCCGTGTGAAGATTCTCCCACAGTGCTGTTAGGTAGGGAGTTCAGGATTTTGACCCAGCGGCGATGAAGGAACGGTGATATATTTCCAAGTCGTGATGGTGTGTGACTTGGAGGGGAACGTGCACGTGGTGTCGTTCCCATGTGCCTGCTGCTCTTGTCCTTCTAGGTGGTAGAGGTTGCAGGTTTGGGAGGTGCTGTCGAAGAAGCTTTGGCGAGTTGCTACAGTGCATCCTGTAGATGGTACACACTGCAGCCACGTGAGCCAGTGGTGAAGGGAGTGAATGTTTAGGGTGGTGTATGTGGTGCCAATCAAGCTGGTTGCATTGTCCTGGATGGTGTCGAGCTTCTTGAGTGTTGGTGGAGCTGCACTCATCCAAGCAAGTGGAGAGTATTCCATCACACTCCTGACTTGTGCCTTGTCGATGTTGGAAAGGCTTTGTGGAGTCAGGAGGTGAGTCACTCACCAAAGAATACCCAGCCTCTGATCTGCTCTTGTAGCCACAGTATTTATGTGGCTGGTCCAGTTAAGTTTCTGGTCAATGGTGACCCCTAGGATGTTGATGGTGGGGGATTCGGCGGAGGTAATGCCGTTAAATGTCAAGGGGAGGTGGTTAGACTCTCTCTTGTTGGAGATGGTCATTGCCTGGCACTTGTCTGGCGTGAATGTTACTTGCCACTTATCAGCCCAAGCCTGGATGTTATCCAGGTCTTGCTGCATGCAGGCACGGACTGCTTCATTATCTGAGGGGTTGCGAATGGAACTGAACACTGTGCAATCATCAGCAAACATCCCCATTCCTGACCTTACGATGGAGGGAAGGTCATTGATGAAGCAGCTGAAGATGGTTGGGCCTCGGACACTGCCCTGAGAAACTCCTGCAGCAATGTCCGGTTGAATTATCCCTTTTGTGAGCCCAGTTATCGCCGGGCACGGTGGCACGTGCCTCTAATCCAGCTGCTCGGAGGCTGAGGCTATCGGATCACTTGAGGCCAGGAGTTCTGGGCTGCTGCGGACTGTGCCGATCAGGTGTCCTCACAAAGTTGGGCGTCAATATGGTGTCCCCGGAGGAATCCAGGATCACCAGGTTGTGTAAAGAGGGGTGAATCGGCCCAGGTCGGAAACGGAGCAGGTCAAAGCCCCCGTGCTCATCAGTAGTGGGATCGCGCCTGTGAATGGACGTTGCAGTGCAGCCTGGTTGACACAGTGAAACATAGTCTCTTTTTATCCACCCCACAAGTTACATTTCCTTCTTTATTCTCACACAAAATTATTATCTCTCCGCCCCTCAAAATTACCACCACTTCAACAATGCAGAACTTTCATCCTTTAAAAACACAACGAAAGATCACCTGGAAAAAGATACATTCACCCAACAGTCTTACATAAATATACACCTGTTTCTGAACTATTTCATTATTATCACATTGCTCCGATTTGCTTTTCAGGAATTATACTGCCGAAACGACACAACGTTCCTAATAATTATAAATGATTTTCATTCACATTTCAAAAACTTGCGATGGTGTTGTGTTTCCCGAGATAATAACGTGGAACTGAACTAAATTTACGGACGGAATTGCAAATTTGCAGCTTGCATTCAAGCCTGTTCAAACGGATCAATGTTACTGCTCTCTGCTGCTCAGTCGTTTTATTGCACTAGAAAAAAATTGGTATTACGGCTGTTGTACCAGTAATGACACCAAGGGAGCGCCAACTTCATCCTCATCGTGCGACCTCGGCACTTACGCCTGCAGCAGACTCACTTTAAAAGTCAACCTTATAAGCATAACTGCATACATTTGCTACTTTACTATTTAAAAAAGCTTCATAGAACAATTATCGAGGTGTAAATTTTAATGCTTCATTATGCTGAAAAGGAACGAGAAAGCATATAGACGTTATCAAAAAAGGCAGGAAGACTTGATAGCAGAGAGTAAGAGTTCAACCACGTACAAACACAAAATCAATACTTTATCTATATACTGATGGCTACGACTATATATAGTTTCGTCTATATTTCAAACTGTCCACAGAGGAACAATGTTACTGAAACGTTGCAAAGTATGTAAGTTAATTGATTCAGAAAAAATGATAAACGTGAGGGCAACAAGGACACAAGTTGGAACTTAATATTACCGAGAAGGTAATATAGTTACAAATAAAACTTGTTGATGGGCGTTTTCTTCACTGGTTATTTCTAAACACATCTATATTGAAAAAACTGGTTGAACAATATCATAGTTTAGTTTAAAGCAATTTGCCCCACTTATAATTTCAAAAGGTTAAGTGCAACATGCTCATTCTTGGAGTTCTTGACACTATTTAGGTATGCGAATTCTGGTTGGATGTATTCCCGGAGGTTTCATTACATGGCCTGCTGCCTCCAACTGCCCCACCTAGTCAGGTTTTCCCTTCTCCAATGTTTTTAAAGCTAACAAACAAAGGTGTTCAAAGAAAATGAAAAGAAACATTTTTTTAATGCGCCTATGATTTTTATCCTTGGTTGCTTGCAGCAGTGTCCAGGAGACTCCAGGACAATCTTGGAGGGTTAGCAAACCTAGATGGGAGAATAACAGGACCAGTGAGAGTGCTTGCTTTCCAGGAGTACAAGGTGACATTGACGGAACCCACGTTATTGTAAAAGCCCCTTTCATTGAGATGGCATCATTTATGAAGAGGGGAAGGTTCCACACTATCAATGTTCAACTTGTCTGTGAACACCAGTACCAGTCTGTGTGTGTAAATGTCCGATACTCTTGCAGCTCCCTTCGTTCTGAAGCAGCCAGCCATATTTCAAGGGCCTGCCTTCTACCAGAGTTGTATTTGAGCACACAATAGGGCTTCTGAAATCATGCCTGGACCACTCAGGATGAGCCTTGCAGACATCCCCTTCAAGGGTCTCCAGGTTAATTGTCATGTGCTATATGCTCTACAACCTGGCTCTGCCACGAGGAACAGACATTCAGGAGCCCAAAGAAGAGATGTCAGATGAGAGATAGTTTTCCGGGAGTTGAACAACCAAACTCCAGCTACAAGTGGATTCCCAGGGAGCACTTATGGCAAGCTCCGCACTGAACTGTGATCCTGACGAGGACCAGTTTCCGACTGCTGTTCCACGGTTGTTGCGGGGCCCTTGCGGAAGATCATCATCTTCATGAAAACTCTGCTTGGCCATGAAGGAGCTCACAGGTGTTTCACTGTTCTGAGAGGCAGCTGTATCACCAGGAGTCTTTGTGCCTGCTATCTGGCTCCTGGCACTACATCTGTCCAACCGCTGGATTGCTGATTGGCACTCGCAATGGCTTGACAGACATCAGACAAGGCATGGACTTTTACATTTTCTAATCAATCAAAATCCCTAGAGATTGCTTTTCCCACCCAGTTGCCCAAGGTTGCCAGTGTAGAGGGAAGGGATGCCAAACAGCAATCCATGCCAGCACCAGGACACCCTCCATCAGGGGTATCCCCCACTCTTCTTGTGACTGCCACTGCTCATGAAGTAGCCTGCAGTGACTGAAAGCCATCCCCAATTGCAGAGTTAATGTCAGCAGCTGAGTTGGAGGAGGGTGTCAAGGGTTGATAGATGTTTCTGAGTTTCAGGGACCAACTTGTTCTTCATCCTCATCCTCTGCTCTTCTGCATTTTCTTGGCTGGTCAAGGGACCGAAAGCATTACAATATTTTTTTTATTCGTTCATGGGATGTGGATGTTGCTGGTGAGGCCAGCATTTATTGCCCATCCCTAATTGCCCTTGAGAAGGTGGTGGTGAGCCTCCTTCTTGAACCGCTGCAGTCCGTGTGAAGATTCTCCCACAGTGCTGTTAGGTAGGGAGTTCAGGATTTTGACCCAGCGGCGATGAAGGAACGGTGATATATTTCCAAGTCGTGATGGTGTGTGACTTGGAGGGGAACGTGCAGGTGGTGTCGTTCCCATGTGCCTGCTGCTCTTGTCCTTCTAGGTGGTAGAGGTTGCAGGTTTGGGAGGTGCTGTCGAAGAAGCTTTGGCGAGTTGCTACAGTGCATCCTGTAGATGGTACACACTGCAGCCACGTGCGCCAGTGGTGAAGGGAGTGAATGTTTAGGGTGGTGTATGTGGTGCCAATCAAGCTGGTTGCATTGTCCTGGATGGTGTCGAGCTTCTTGAGTGTTGGTGGAGCTGCACTCATCCAAGCAAGTGGAGAGTATTCCATCACACTCCTGACTTGTGCCTTGTCGATGTTGGAAAGGCTTTGTGGAGTCAGGAGGTGAGTCACTCACCAAAGAATACCCAGCCTCTGATCTGCTCTTGTAGCCACAGTATTTATGTGGCTGGTCCAGTTAAGTTTCTGGTCAATGGTGACCCCTAGGATGTTGATGGTGGGGGATTCGGTGGAGGTAATGCCGTTAAATGTCAAGGGGAGGTGGTTAGACTCTCTCTTGTTGGAGATGGTCATTGCCTGGCACTTGTCTGGCGTGAATGTTACTTGCCACTTATCAGCCCAAGCCTGGATGTTATCCAGGTCTTGCTGCATGCAGGCACGGACTGCTTCATTATCTGAGGGGTTGCGAATGGAACTGAACACTGTGCAATCATCAGCAAACATCCCCATTCCTGACCTTACGATGGAGGGAAGGTCATTGATGAAGCAGCTGAAGATGGTTGGGCCTCGGACACAGCCCTGAGAAACTCCTGCAGCAATGTCCGGTTGAATTATCCCTTTTGTGAGCCCAGTTGTCGCCGGGCACGGTGGCACGTGCCTCTAATCCAGCTGCTCGGAGGCTGAGGCTATCGGATCGCTTGAGGCCAGGAGTTCTGGGCTGCTGCGGACTGTGCCGATCAGGTGTCCTCACAAAGTTGGGTGTCAATATGGTGTCCCCGGAGGAATCCAGGATCACCAGGTTGTGTAAAGAGGGGTGAATCGGCCCAGGTCGGAAACGGAGCAGGTCAAACCCCCCGTGCTCATCAGTAGTGGGATCGTGCCTGTGAATAGACGTTGCAGTGCAGCCTGGTTGACACAGTGAAACATAGTCTCTTTTTATCCACCCCACAAGTTACATTTCCTTCTTTATTCTCACACAAAATTATTATCTCTCCGCCCCTCAAAATTACCACCACTTCAACAATGCAGAACTTTCATCCTTTAAAAACACAACGAAAGATCACCTGGAAAAAGATACATTCACCCAACAGTCTTACATAAATATACACCTGTTTCTGAACTATTTCATTATTATCACATTGCTCCGATTTGCTTTTCAGGAATTATACTGCCGAAACGACACAACGTTCCTAATAATTATAAATGATTTTCATTCACATTTCAAAAACTTGCGATGGTGTTGTGTTTCCCGAGATAATAACGTGGAACTGAACTAAATTTACGGACGGAATTGCAAATTTGCAGCTTGCATTCAAGCCTGTTCAAACGGATCAATGTTACTGCTCTCTGCTGCTCAGTCGTTTTATTGCACTAGAAAAAAATTGGTATTACGGCTGTTGTACCAGTAATGACACCAAGGGAGCGCCAACTTCATCCTCATCGTGCGACCTCGGCACTTCCGCCTGCAGCAGACTCACTTTAAAAGTCAACCTTATAAGCATAACTGCATACATTTGCTACTTTACTATTTAAAAAAGCTTCATAGAACAATTATCGAGGTGTAAATTTTAATGCTTCATTATGCTGAAAAGGAACGAGAAAGCATATAGACGTTATCAAAAAAGGCAGGAAGACTTGATAGCAGAGAGTAAGAGTTCAACCACGTACAAACACAAAATCAATACTTTATCTATATACTGATGGCTACGACTATATATAGTTTCGTCTATATTTCAAACTGTCCACAGAGGAACAATGTTACTGAAACGTTGCAAAGTATGTAAGTTAATTGATTCAGAAAAAATGATAAACGTGAGGACAACAAGGACACAAGTTGGAACTTAATATTACCGAGAAGGTAATATAGTTACAAATAAAACATAAGGACTTGTTGATGGGCGTTTTCTTCACTGGTTATTTCTAAACACATCTATATTGAAAAAACTGGTTGAACAATATCATAGTTTAGTTTAAAGCAATTTGCCCCACTTATAATTTCAAAAGGTTAAGTGCAACATGCTCATTCTTGGAGTTCTTGACACTATTTAGGTATGCGAATTCTGGTTGGATGTATTCCCGGAGGTTTCATTACATGGCCTCCTGCCTCCAACTGCCCCACCTAGTCAGGTTTTCCCTTCTCCAATGTTTTTAAAGCTAACAAACAAAGGTGTTCAAAGAAAATGAAAAGAAACATTTTTTTAATGCGCCTATGATTTTTATCCTTGGTTGCTTGCAGCAGTGTCCAGGAGACTCCAGGACAATCTTGGAGGGTTAGCAAACCTAGATGGGAGAATAACAGGACCAGTGAGAGTGCTTGCTTTCCAGGAGTACAAGGTGACATTGACGGAACCCACGTTATTGTAAAAGCCCCTTTCATTGAGATGGCATCATTTATGAAGAGGGGAAGGTTCCACACTATCAATGTTCAACTTGTCTGTGAACACCAGTACCAGTCTGTGTGTGTAAATGTCCGATACTCTTGCAGCTCCCTTCGTTCTGAAGCAGCCAGCCATATTTCAAGGGCCTGCCTTCTACCAGAGTTGTATTTGAGCACACAATAGGGCTTCTGAAATCATGCCTGGACCACTCAGGATGAGCCTTGCAGACATCCCCTTCAAGGGTCTCCAGGTTAATTGTCATGTGCTATATGCTCTACAACCTGGCTCTGCCACGAGGAACAGACATTCAGGAGCCCAAAGAAGAGATGTCAGATGAGAGATAGTTTTCCGGGAGTTGAACAACCAAACTCCAGCTACAAGTGGATTCCCAGGGAGCACTTATGGCAAGCTCCGCACTGAACTGTGATCCTGACGAGGACCAGTTTCCGACTGCTGTTCCACGGTTGTTGCGGGGCCCTTGCGGAAGATCATCATCTTCATGAAAACTCTGCTTGGCCATGAAGGAGCTCACAGGTGTTTCACTGTTCTGAGAGGCAGCTGTATCACCAGGAGTCTTTGTGCCTGCTATCTGGCTCCTGGCACTACATCTGTCCAACCGCTGGATTGCTGATTGGCACTCGCAATGGCTTGACAGACATCAGACAAGGCATGGACTTTTACATTTTCTAATCAATCAAAATCCCTAGAGATTGCTTTTCCCACCCAGTTGCCCAAGGTTGCCAGTGTAGAGGGAAGGGATGCCAAACAGCAATCCATGCCAGCACCAGGACACCCTCCATCAGGGGTATCCCCCACTCTTCTTGTGACTGCCACTGCTCATGAAGTAGCCTGCAGTGACTGAAAGCCATCCCCAATTGCAGAGTTAATGTCAGCAGCTGAGTTGGAGGAGGGTGTCAAGGGTTGATAGATGTTTCTGAGTTTCAGGGACCAACTTGTTCTTCATCCTCATCCTCTGCTCTTCTGCATTTTCTTGGCTGGTCAAGGGACCGAAAGCATTACAATATTTTTTTTATTCGTTCATGGGATGTGGATGTTGCTGGTGAGGCCAGCATTTATTGCCCATCCCTAATTGCCCTTGAGAAGGTGGTGGTGAGCCTCCTTCTTGAACCGCTGCAGTCCGTGTGAAGATTCTCCCACAGTGCTGTTAGGTAGGGAGTTCAGGATTTTGACCCAGCGGCGATGAAGGAACGGTGATATATTTCCAAGTCGTGATGGTGTGTGACTTGGAGGGGAACGTGCAGGTGGTGTCGTTCCCATGTGCCTGCTGCTCTTGTCCTTCTAGGTGGTAGAGGTTGCAGGTTTGGGAGGTGCTGTCGAAGAAGCTTTGGCGAGTTGCTACAGTGCATCCTGTAGATGGTACACACTGCAGCCACGTGTGCCAGTGGTGAAGGGAGTGAATGTTTAGGGTGGTGTATGTGGTGCCAATCAAGCTGGTTGCATTGTCCTGGATGGTGTCGAGCTTCTTGAGTGTTGGTGGAGCTGCACTCATCCAAGCAAGTGGAGAGTATTCCATCACACTCCTGACTTGTGCCTTGTCGATGTTGGAAAGGCTTTGTGGAGTCAGGAGGTGAGTCACTCACCAAAGAATACCCAGCCTCTGATCTGCTCTTGTAGCCACAGTATTTATGTGGCTGGTCCAGTTAAGTTTCTGGTCAATGGTGACCCCTAGGATGTTGATGGTGGGGGATTCGGCGGAGGTAATGCCGTTAAATGTCAAGGGGAGGTGGTTAGACTCTCTCTTGTTGGAGATGGTCATTGCCTGGCACTTGTCTGGCGTGAATGTTACTTGCCACTTATCAGCCCAAGCCTGGATGTTATCCAGGTCTTGCTGCATGCAGGCACGGACTGCTTCATTATCTGAGGGGTTGCGAATGGAACTGAACACTGTGCAATCATCAGCAAACATCCCCATTCCTGACCTTACGATGGAGGGAAGGTCATTGATGAAGCAGCTGAAGATGGTTGGGCCTCGGACACTGCCCTGAGAAACTCCTGCAGCAATGTCCGGTTGAATTATCCCTTTTGTGAGCCCAGTTATCGCCGGGCACGGTGGCACGTGCCTCTAATCCAGCTGCTCGGAGGCTGAGGCTATCGGATCGCTTGAGGCCAGGAGTTCTGGGCTGCTGCGGACTGTGCCGATCAGGTGTCCTCACAAAGTTGGGCGTCAATATGGTGTCCCCGGAAGAATCCAGGATCACCAGGTTGTGTAAAGAGGGGTGAATCGGCCCAGGTCGGAAACGGAGCAGGTCAAAGCCCCCGTGCTCATCAGTAGTGGGATCGTGCCTGTGAATAGACGTTGCAGTGCAGCCTGGTTGACACAGTGAAACATAGTCTCTTTTTATCCACCCCACAAGTTACATTTCCTTCTTTATTCTCACACAAAATTATTATCTCTCCGCCCCTCAAAATTACCACCACTTCAACAATGCAGAACTTTCATCCTTTAAAAACACAACGAAAGATCACCTGGAAAAAGATACATTCACCCAACAGTCTTACATAAATATACACCTGTTTCTGAACTATTTCATTATTATCACATTGCTCCGATTTGCTTTTCAGGAATTATACTGCCGAAACGACACAACGTTCCTAATAATTATAAATGATTTTCATTCACATTTCAAAAACTTGCGATGGTGTTGTGTTTCCCGAGATAATAACGTGGAACTGAACTAAATTTACGGACGGAATTGCAAATTTGCAGCTTGCATTCAAGCCTGTTCAAACGGATCAATGTTACTGCTCTCTGCTGCTCAGTCGTTTTATTGCACTAGAAAAAAATTGGTATTACGGCTGTTGTACCAGTAATGACACCAAGGGAGCGCCAACTTCATCCTCATCGTGCGACCTCGGCACTTACGCCTGCAGCAGACTCACTTTAAAAGTCAACCTTATAAGCATAACTGCATACATTTGCTACTTTACTATTTAAAAAAGCTTCATAGAACAATTATCGAGGTGTAAATTTTAATGCTTCATTATGCTGAAAAGGAACGAGAAAGCATATGGACGTTATCAAAAAAGGCAGGAAGACTTGATAGCAGAGAGTAAGAGTTCAACCACGTACAAACACAAAATCAATACTTTATCTATATACTGATGGCTACGACTATATATAGTTTCGTCTATATTTCAAACTGTCCACAGAGGAACAATGTTACTGAAACGTTGCAAAGTATGTAAGTTAATTGATTCAGAAAAAATGATAAACGTGAGGACAACAAGGACACAAGTTGGAACTTAATATTACCGAGAAGGTAATATAGTTACAAATAAAACATAAGGACTTGTTGATGGGCGTTTTCTTCACTGGTTATTTCTAAACACATCTATATTGAAAAAACTGGTTGAACAATATCATAGTTTAGTTTAAAGCAATTTGCCCCACTTATAATTTCAAAAGGTTAAGTGCAACATGCTCATTCTTGGAGTTCTTGACACTATTTAGGTATGCGAATTCTGGTTGGATGTATTCCCGGAGGTTTCATTACATGGCCTGCTGCCTCCAACTGCCCCACCTAGTCAGGTTTTCCCTTCTCCAATGTTTTTAAAGCTAACAAACAAAGGTGTTCAAAGAAAATGAAAAGAAACATTTTTTTAATGCGCCTATGATTTTTATCCTTGGTTGCTTGCAGCAGTGTCCAGGAGACTCCAGGACAATCTTGGAGGGTTAGCAAACCTAGATGGGAGAATAACAGGACCAGTGAGAGTGCTTGCTTTCCAGGAGTACAAGGTGACATTGACGGAACCCACGTTATTGTAAAAGCCCCTTTCATTGAGATGGCATCATTTATGAAGAGGGGAAGGTTCCACACTATCAATGTTCAACTTGTCTGTGAACACCAGTACCAGTCTGTGTGTGTAAATGTCCGATACTCTTGCAGCTCCCTTCGTTCTGAAGCAGCCAGCCATATTTCAAGGGCCTGCCTTCTACCAGAGTTGTATTTGAGCACACAATAGGGCTTCTGAAATCATGCCTGGACCACTCAGGATGAGCCTTGCAGACATCCCCTTCAAGGGTCTCCAGGTTAATTGTCATGTGCTATATGCTCTACAACCTGGCTCTGCCACGAGGAACAGACATTCAGGAGCCCAAAGAAGAGATGTCAGATGAGAGATAGTTTTCCGGGAGTTGAACAACCAAACTCCAGCTACAAGTGGATTCCCAGGGAGCACTTATGGCAAGCTCCGCACTGAACTGTGATCCTGACGAGGACCAGTTTCCGACTGCTGTTCCACGGTTGTTGCGGGGCCCTTGCGGAAGATCATCATCTTCATGAAAACTCTGCTTGGCCATGAAGGAGCTCACAGGTGTTTCACTGTTCTGAGAGGCAGCTGTATCACCAGGAGTCTTTGTGCCTGCTATCTGGCTCCTGGCACTACATCTGTCCAACCGCTGGATTGCTGATTGGCACTCGCAATGGCTTGACAGACATCAGACAAGGCATGGACTTTTACATTTTCTAATCAATCAAAATCCCTAGAGATTGCTTTTCCCACCCAGTTGCCCAAGGTTGCCAGTGTAGAGGGAAGGGATGCCAAACAGCAATCCATGCCAGCACCAGGACACCCTCCATCAGGGGTATCCCCCACTCTTCTTGTGACTGCCACTGCTCATGAAGTAGCCTGCAGTGACTGAAAGCCATCCCCAATTGCAGAGTTAATGTCAGCAGCTGAGTTGGAGGAGGGTGTCAAGGGTTGATAGATGTTTCTGAGTTTCAGGGACCAACTTGTTCTTCATCCTCATCCTCTGCTCTTCTGCATTTTCTTGGCTGGTCAAGGGACCGAAAGCATTACAATATTTTTTTTATTCGTTCATGGGATGTGGATGTTGCTGGTGAGGCCAGCATTTATTGCCCATCCCTAATTGCCCTTGAGAAGGTGGTGGTGAGCCTCCTTCTTGAACCGCTGCAGTCCGTGTGAAGATTCTCCCACAGTGCTGTTAGGTAGGGAGTTCAGGATTTTGACCCAGCGGCGATGAAGGAACGGTGATATATTTCCAAGTCGTGATGGTGTGTGACTTGGAGGGGAACGTGCACGTGGTGTCGTTCCCATGTGCCTGCTGCTCTTGTCCTTCTAGGTGGTAGAGGTTGCAGGTTTGGGAGGTGCTGTCGAAGAAGCTTTGGCGAGTTGCTACAGTGCATCCTGTAGATGGTACACACTGCAGCCACGTGCGCCAGTGGTGAAGGGAGTGAATGTTTAGGGTGGTGTATGTGGTGCCAATCAAGCTGGTTGCATTGTCCTGGATGGTGTCGAGCTTCTTGAGTGTTGGTGGAGCTGCACTCATCCAAGCAAGTGGAGAGTATTCCATCACACTCCTGACTTGTGCCTTGTCGATGTTGGAAAGGCTTTGTGGAGTCAGGAGGTGAGTCACTCACCAAAGAATACCCAGCCTCTGATCTGCTCTTGTAGCCACAGTATTTATGTGGCTGGTCCAGTTAAGTTTCTGGTCAATGGTGACCCCTAGGATGTTGATGGTGGGGGATTCGGCGGAGGTAATGCCGTTAAATGTCAAGGGGAGGTGGTTAGACTCTCTCTTGTTGGAGATGGTCATTGCCTGGCACTTGTCTGGCGTGAATGTTACTTGCCACTTATCAGCCCAAGCCTGGATGTTATCCAGGTCTTGCTGCATGCAGGCACGGACTGCTTCATTATCTGAGGGGTTGCGAATGGAACTGAACACTGTGCAATCATCAGCAAACATCCCCATTCCTGACCTTACGATGGAGGGAAGGTCATTGATGAAGCAGCTGAAGATGGTTGGGCCTCGGACACTGCCCTGAGAAACTCCTGCAGCAATGTCCGGTTGAATTATCCCTTTTGTGAGCCCAGTTGTCGCCGGGCACGGTGGCACGTGCCTCTAATCCAGCTGCTCGGAGGCTGAGGCTATCGGATCGCTTGAGGCCAGGAGTTCTGGGCTGCTGCGGACTGTGCCGATCAGGTGTCCTCACAAAGTTGGGCGTCAATATGGTGTCCCCGGAGGAATCCAGGATCACCAGGTTGTGTAAAGAGGGGTGAATCGGCCCAGGTCGGAAACGGAGCAGGTCAAAGCCCCCGTGCTCATCAGTAGTGGGATCGCGCCTGTGAATAGACGTTGCAGTGCAGCCTGGTTGACACAGTGAAACATAGTCTCTTTTTATCCACCCCACAAGTTACATTTCCTTCTTTATTCTCACACAAAATTATTATCTCTCCGCCCCTCAAAATTACCACCACTTCAACAATGCAGAACTTTCATCCTTTAAAAACACAACGAAAGATCACCTGGAAAAAGATACATTCACCCAACAGTCTTACATAAATATACACCTGTTTCTGAACTATTTCATTATTATCACATTGCTCCGATTTGCTTTTCAGGAATTATACTGCCGAAACGACACAACGTTCCTAATAATTATAAATGATTTTCATTCACATTTCAAAAACTTGCGATGGTGTTGTGTTTCCCGAGATAATAACGTGGAACTGAACTAAATTTACGGACGGAATTGCAAATTTGCAGCTTGCATTCAAGCCTGTTCAAACGGATCAATGTTACTGCTCTCTGCTGCTCAGTCGTTTTATTGCACTAGAAAAAAATTGGTATTACGGCTGTTGTACCAGTAATGACACCAAGGGAGCGCCAACTTCATCCTAATCGTGCGACCTCGGCACTTACGCCTGCAGCAGACTCACTTTAAAAGTCAACATTATAAGCATAACTGCATACATTTGCTACTTTACTATTTAAAAAAGCTTCATAGAACAATTATCGAGGTGTAAATTTTAATGCTTCATTATGCTGAAAGCATATAGACGTTATCAAAAAAGGCAGGAAGACTTGATAGCAGAGAGTAAGAGTTCAACCACGTACAAACACAAAATCAATACTTTATCTATATACTGATGGCTACGACTATATATAGTTTCGTCTATATTTCAAACTGTCCACAGAGGAACAATGTTACTGAAACGTTGCAAAGTATGTAAGTTAATTGATTCAGAAAAAATGATAAACGTGAGGACAACAAGGACACAAGTTGGAACTTAATATTACCGAGAAGGTAATATAGTTACAAATAAAACATAAGGACTTGTTGATGGGCGTTTTCTTCACTGGTTATTTCTAAACACATCTATATTGAAAAAACTGGTTGAACAATATCATAGTTTAGTTTAAAGCAATTTGCCCCACTTATAATTTCAAAAGGTTAAGTGCAACATGCTCATTCTTGGAGTTCTTGACACTATTTAGGTATGCGAATTCTGGTTGGATGTATTCCCGGAGGTTTCATTACATGGCCTCCTGCCTCCAACTGCCCCACCTAGTCAGGTTTTCCCTTCTCCAATGTTTTTAAAGCTAACAAACAAAGGTGTTCAAAGAAAATGAAAAGAAACATTTTTTTAATGCCCCTATGATTTTTATCCTTGGTTGCTTGCAGCAGTGTCCAGGAGACTCCAGGACAATCTTGGAGGGTTAGCAAACCTAGATGGGAGAATAACAGGACCAGTGAGAGTGCTTGCTTTCCAGGAGTACAAGGTGACATTGACGGAACCCACGTTATTGTAAAAGCCCCTTTCATTGAGATGGCATCATTTATGAAGAGGGGAAGGTTCCACACTATCAATGTTCACCTTGTCTGTGAACACCAGTACCAGTCTGTGTGTGTAAATGTCCGATACTCTTGCAGCTCCCTTCGTTCTGAAGCAGCCAGCCATATTTCAAGGGCCTGCCTTCTACCAGAGTTGTATTTGAGCACACAATAGGGCTTCTGAAATCATGCCTGGACCACTCAGGATGAGCCTTGCAGACATCCCCTTCAAGGGTCTCCAGGTTAATTGTCATGTGCTATATGCTCTACAACCTGGCTCTGCCATGAGGAACAGACATTCAGGAGCCCAAAGAAGAGATGTCAGATGAGAGATAGTTTTCCGGGAGTTGAACAACCAAACTCCAGCTACAAGTGGATTCCCAGGGAGCACTTATGGCAAGCTCCGCACTGAACTGTGATCCTGACGAGGACCAGTTTCCGACTGCTGTTCCACGGTTGTTGCGGGGCCCTTGCGGAAGATCATCATCTTCATGAAAACTCTGCTTGGCCATGAAGGAGCTCACAGGTGTTTCACTGTTCTGAGAGGCAGCTGTATCACCAGGAGTCTTTGTGCCTGCTATCTGGCTCCTGGCACTACATCTGTCCAACCGCTGGATTGCTGATTGGCACTCGCAATGGCTTGACAGACATCAGACAAGGCATGGACTTTTACATTTTCTAATCAATCAAAATCCCTAGAGATTGCTTTTCCCACCCAGTTGCCCAAGGTTGCCAGTGTAGAGGGAAGGGATGCCAAACAGCAATCCATGCCAGCACCAGGACACCCTCCATCAGGGGTATCCCCCACTCTTCTTGTGACTGCCACTGCTCATGAAGTAGCCTGCAGTGACTGAAAGCCATCCCCAATTGCAGAGTTAATGTCAGCAGCTGAGTTGGAGGAGGGTGTCAAGGGTTGATAGATGTTTCTGAGTTTCAGGGACCAACTTGTTCTTCATCCTCATCCTCTGCTCTTCTGCATTTTCTTGGCTGGTCAAGGGACCGAAAGCATTACAATATTTTTTTTATTCGTTCATGGGATGTGGATGTTGCTGGTGAGGCCAGCATTTATTGCCCATCCCTAATTGCCCTTGAGAAGGTGGTGGTGAGCCTCCTTCTTGAACCGCTGCAGTCCGTGTGAAGATTCTCCCACAGTGCTGTTAGGTAGGGAGTTCAGGATTTTGACCCAGCGGCGATGAAGGAACGGTGATATATTTCCAAGTCGTGATGGTGTGTGACTTGGAGGGGAACGTGCAGGTGGTGTCGTTCCCATGTGCCTGCTGCTCTTGTCCTTCTAGGTGGTAGAGGTTGCAGGTTTGGGAGGTGCTGTCGAAGAAGCTTTGGCGAGTTGCTACAGTGCATCCTGTAGATGGTACACACTGCAGCCACGTGTGCCAGTGGTGAAGGGAGTGAATGTTTAGGGTGGTGTATGTGGTGCCAATCAAGCTGGTTGCATTGTCCTGGATGGTGTCGAGCTTCTTGAGTGTTGGTGGAGCTGCACTCATCCAAGCAAGTGGAGAGTATTCCATCACACTCCTGACTTGTGCCTTGTCGATGTTGGAAAGGCTTTGTGGAGTCAGGAGGTGAGTCACTCACCAAAGAATACCCAGCCTCTGATCTGCTCTTGTAGCCACAGTATTTATGTGGCTGGTCCAGTTAAGTTTCTGGTCAATGGTGACCCCTAGGATGTTGATGGTGGGGGATTCGGCGGAGGTAATGCCGTTAAATGTCAAGGGGAGGTGGTTAGACTCTCTCTTGTTGGAGATGGTCATTGCCTGGCACTTGTCTGGCGTGAATGTTACTTGCCACTTATCAGCCCAAGCCTGGATGTTATCCAGGTCTTGCTGCATGCAGGCACGGACTGCTTCATTATCTGAGGGGTTGCGAATGGAACTGAACACTGTGCAATCATCAGCAAACATCCCCATTCCTGACCTTACGATGGAGGGAAGGTCATTGATGAAGCAGCTGAAGATGGTTGGGCCTCGGACACTGCCCTGAGAAACTCCTGCAGCAATGTCCGGTTGAATTATCCCTTTTGTGAGCCCAGTTATCGCCGGGCACGGTGGCACGTGCCTCTAATCCAGCTGCTCGGAGGCTGAGGCTATCGGATCACTTGAGGCCAGGAGTTCTGGGCTGCTGCGGACTGTGCCGATCAGGTGTCCTCACAAAGTTGGGCGTCAATATGGTGTCCCCGGAGGAATCCAGGATCACCAGGTTGTGTAAAGAGGGGTGAATCGGCCCAGGTCGGAAACGGAGCAGGTCAAAGCCCCCGTGCTCATCAGTAGTGGGATCGTGCCTGTGAATAGATGTTGCAGTGCAGCCTGGTTGACACAGTGAAACATAGTCTCTTTTTATCCACCCCACAAGTTACATTTCCTTCTTTATTCTCACACAAAATTATTATCTCTCCGCCCCTCAAAATTACCACCACTTCAACAATGCAGAACTTTCATCCTTTAAAAACACAACGAAAGATCACCTGGAAAAAGATACATTCACCCAACAGTCTTACATAAATATACACCTGTTTCTGAACTATTTCATTATTATCACATTGCTCCGATTTGCTTTTCAGGAATTATACTGCCGAAACGACACAACGTTCCTAATAATTATAAATGATTTTCATTCACATTTCAAAAACTTGCGATGGTGTTGTGTTTCCCGAGATAATAACGTGGAACTGAACTAAATTTACGGACGGAATTGCAAATTTGCAGCTTGCATTCAAGCCTGTTCAAACGGATCAATGTTACTGCTCTCTGCTGCTCAGTCGTTTTATTGCACTAGAAAAAAATTGGTATTACGGCTGTTGTACCAGTAATGACACCAAGGGAGCGCCAACTTCATCCTAATCGTGCGACCTCGGCACTTACGCCTGCAGCAGACTCACTTTAAAAGTCAACATTATAAGCATAACTGCATACATTTGCTACTTTACTATTTAAAAAAGCTTCATAGAACAATTATCGAGGTGTAAATTTTAATGCTTCATTATGCTGAAAAGGAACGAGAAAGTATATAGACGTTATCAAAAAAGGCAGGAAGACTTGATAGCAGAGAGTAAGAGTTCAACCACGTACAAACACAAAATCAATACTTTATCTATATACTGATGGCTACGACTATATATAGTTTCGTCTATATTTCAAACTGTCCACAGAGGAACAATGTTACTGAAACGTTGCAAAGTATGTAAGTTAATTGATTCAGAAAAAATGATAAACGTGAGGACAACAAGGACACAAGTTGGAACTTAATATTACCGAGAAGATAATATAGTTACAAATAAAACATAAGGACTTGTTGATGGGCGTTTTGTTCACTGGTTATTTCTAAACAAAGGAGAACACACATCTATATTGAAAAAACTGGTTGAACAATATCATAGTTTAGTTTAAAGCAATTTGCCCCACTTATAATTTAAAAAGGTTAAGTGCAACATGCTCATTCTTGGAGTTCTTGACACTATTTAGGTATGCGAATTCTGGTTGGATGTATTCCCGGAGGTTTCATTACATGGCCTCCTGCCTCCAACTGCCCCACCTAGTCAGGTTTTCCCTTCTCCAATGTTTTTAAAGCTAACAAACAAAGGTGTTCAAAGAAAATGAAAAGAAACATTTTTTTAATGCCCCTATGATTTTTATCCTTGGTTGCTTGCAGCAGTGTCCAGGAGACTCCAGGACAATCTTGGAGGGTTAGCAAACCTAGATGGGAGAATAACAGGACCAGTGAGAGTGCTTGCTTTCCAGGAGTACAAGGTGACATTGACGGAACCCACGTTATTGTAAAAGCCCCTTTCATTGAGATGGCATCATTTATGAAGAGGGGAAGGTTCCACACTATCAATGTTCAACTTGTCTGTGAACACCAGTACCAGTCTGTGTGTGTAAATGTCCGATACTCTTGCAGCTCCCTTCGTTCTGAAGCAGCCAGCCATATTTCAAGGGCCTGCCTTCTACCAGAGTTGTATTTGAGCACACAATAGGGCTTCTGAAATCATGCCTGGACCACTCAGGATGAGCCTTGCAGACATCCCCTTCAAGGGTCTCCAGGTTAATTGTCATGTGCTATATGCTCTACAACCTGGCTCTGCCACGAGGAACAGACATTCAGGAGCCCAAAGAAGAGATGTCAGATGAGAGATAGTTTTCCGGGAGTTGAACAACCAAACTCCAGCTACAAGTGGATTCCCAGGGAGCACTTATGGCAAGCTCCGCACTGAACTGTGATCCTGACGAGGACCAGTTTCCGACTGCTGTTCCACGGTTGTTGCGGGGCCCTTGCGGAAGATCATCATCTTCATGAAAACTCTGCTTGGCCATGAAGGAGCTCACAGGTGTTTCACTGTTCTGAGAGGCAGCTGTATCACCAGGAGTCTTTGTGCCTGCTATCTGGCTCCTGGCACTACATCTGTCCAACCGCTGGATTGCTGATTGGCACTCGCAATGGCTTGACAGACATCAGACAAGGCATGGACTTTTACATTTTCTAATCAATCAAAATCCCTAGAGATTGCTTTTCCCACCCAGTTGCCCAAGGTTGCCAGTGTAGAGGGAAGGGATGCCAAACAGCAATCCATGCCAGCACCAGGACACCCTCCATCAGGGGTATCCCCCACTCTTCTTGTGACTGCCACTGCTCATGAAGTAGCCTGCAGTGACTGAAAGCCATCCCCAATTGCAGAGTTAATGTCAGCAGCTGAGTTGGAGGAGGGTGTCAAGGGTTGATAGATGTTTCTGAGTTTCAGGGACCAACTTGTTCTTCATCCTCATCCTCTGCTCTTCTGCATTTTCTTGGCTGGTCAAGGGACCGAAAGCATTACAATATTTTTTTTATTCGTTCATGGGATGTGGATGTTGCTGGTGAGGCCAGCATTTATTGCCCATCCCTAATTGCCCTTGAGAAGGTGGTGGTGAGCCTCCTTCTTGAACCGCTGCAGTCCGTATGAAGATTCTCCCACAGTGCTGTTAGGTAGGGAGTTCAGGATTTTGACCCAGCGGCGATGAAGGAACGGTGATATATTTCCAAGTCGTGATGGTGTGTGACTTGGAGGGGAACGTGCAGGTGGTGTCGTTCCCATGTGCCTGCTGCTCTTGTCCTTCTAGGTGGTAGAGGTTGCAGGTTTGGGAGGTGCTGTCGAAGAAGCTTTGGCGAGTTGCTACAGTGCATCCTGTAGATGGTACACACTGCAGCCACGTGTGCCAGTGGTGAAGGGAGTGAATGTTTAGGGTGGTGTATGTGGTGCCAATCAAGCTGGTTGCATTGTCCTGGATGGTGTCGAGCTTCTTGAGTGTTGGTGGAGCTGCACTCATCCAAGCAAGTGGAGAGTATTCCATCACACTCCTGACTTGTGCCTTGTCGATGTTGGAAAGGCTTTGTGGAGTCAGGAGGTGAGTCACTCACCAAAGAATACCCAGCCTCTGATCTGCTCTTGTAGCCACAGTATTTATGTGGCTGGTCCAGTTAAGTTTCTGGTCAATGGTGACCCCTAGGATGTTGATGGTGGGGGATTCGGCGGAGGTAATGCCGTTAAATGTCAAGGGGAGGTGGTTAGACTCTCTCTTGTTGGAGATGGTCATTGCCTGGCACTTGTCTGGCGTGAATGTTACTTGCCACTTATCAGCCCAAGCCTGGATGTTATCCAGGTCTTGCTGCATGCAGGCACGGACTGCTTCATTATCTGAGGGGTTGCGAATGGAACTGAACACTGTGCAATCATCAGCAAACATCCCCATTCCTGACCTTACGATGGAGGGAAGGTCATTGATGAAGCAGCTGAAGATGGTTGGGCCTCGGACACTGCCCTGAGAAACTCCTGCAGCAATGTCCGGTTGAATTATCCCTTTTGTGAGCCCAGTTGTCGCCGGGCACGGTGGCGCGTGCCTCTAATCCAGCTGCTCGGAGGCTGAGGCTATCGGATCACTTGAGGCCAGGAGTTCTGGGCTGCTGCGGACTGTGCCGATCAGGTGTCCTCACAAAGTTGGGCGTCAATATGGTGTCCCCGGAGGAATCCAGGATCACCAGGTTGTGTAAAGAGGGGTGAATCGGCCCAGGTCGGGAACGGAGCAGGTCAAAGCCCCCGTGCTCATCAGTAGTGAGATCGTGCCTGTGAATAGACATTGCAGTGCAGCCTGGTTGACACAGTGAAACATAGTCTCTTTTTATCCACCCCACAAGTTACATTTCCTTCTTTATTCTCACACAAAATTATTATCTCTCCGCCCCTCAAAATTACCACCACTTCAACAATGCAGAACTTTCATCCTTTAAAAACACAACGAAAGATCACCTGGAAAAAGATACATTCACCCAACAGTCTTACATAAATATACACCTGTTTCTGAACTATTTCATTATTATCACATTGCTCCGATTTGCTTTTCAGGAATTATACTGCCGAAACGACACAACGTTCCTAATAATTATAAATGATTTTCATTCACATTTCAAAAACTTGCGATGGTGTTGTGTTTCCCGAGATAATAACGTGGAACTGAACTAAATTTACGGACGGAATTGCAAATTTGCAGCTTGCATTCAAGCCTGTTCAAACGGATCAATGTTACTGCTCTCTGCTGCTCAGTCGTTTTATTGCACTAGAAAAAAATTGGTATTACGGCTGTTGTACCAGTGATGACACCAAGGGAGCGCCAACTTCATCCTAATCGTGCGACCTCGGCACTTACGCCGACAGCAGACTCACTTTAAAAGTCAACCTTATAAGCATAACTGCATACATTTGCTACTTTACTATTTAAAAAAGCTTCATAGAACAATTATCGAGGTGTAAATTTTAATGCTTCATTATGCTGAAAAGGAACGAGAAAGCATATACACATTATCAAAAAAGGCAGGAAGACTTGATAGCAGAGAGTAAGAGTTCAACCACGTACAAACACAAAATCAATACTTTATCTATATACTGATGGCTACGACTATATATAGTTTCGTCTATATTTCAAACTGTCCACAGAGGAACAATGTTACTGAAACGTTGCAAAGTATGTAAGTTAATTGATTCAGAAAAAATGATAAACGTGAGGACAACAAGGACACAAGTTGGAACTTAATATTACCGAGAAGGTAATATAGTTACAAATAAAACATAAGGACTTGTTGATGGGCGTTTTCTTCACTGGTTATTTCTAAACAAAGGAGAACACACATCTATATTGAAAAAACTGGTTGAACAATATCATAGTTTAGTTTAAAGCAATTTGCCCCACTTATAATTTCAAAAGGTTAAGTGCAACATGCTCATTCTTGGAGTTCTTGACACTATTTAGGAATGCGAATTCTGGTTGGATGTATTCCCGGAGGTTTCATTACATGGCCTCCTGCCTCCAACTGCCCCACCTAGTCAGGTTTTCCCTTCTCCAATGTTTTTAAAGCTAACAAACAAAGGTGTTCAAAGAAAATGAAAAGAAACATTTTTTTAATGCCCCTATGATTTTTATCCTTGGTTGCTTGCAGCAGTGTCCAGGAGACTCCAGGACAATCTTGGAGGGTTAGCAAACCTAGATGGGAGAATAACAGGACCAGTGAGAGTGCTTGCTTTCCAGGAGTACAAGGTGACATTGACGGAACCCACGTTATTGTAAAAGCCCCTTTCATTGAGATGGCATCATTTATGAAGAGGGGAAGGTTCCACACTATCAATGTTCAACATGTCTGTGAACACCAGTACCAGTCTGTGTGTGTAAATGTCCGATACTCTTGCAGCTCCCTTCGTTCTGAAGCAGCCAGCCATATTTCAAGGGCCTGCCTTCTACCAGAGTTGTATTTGAGCACACAATAGGGCTTCTGAAATCATGCCTGGACCACTCAGGATGAGCCTTGCAGACATCCCCTTCAAGGGTCTCCAGGTTAATTGTCATGTGCTATATGCTCTACAACCTGGCTCTGCCACGAGGAACAGACATTCAGGAGCCCAAAGAAGAGATGTCAGATGAGAGATAGTTTTCCGGGAGTTGAACAACCAAACTCCAGCTACAAGTGGATTCCCAGGGAGCACTTATGGCAAGCTCCGCACTGAACTGTGATCCTGACGAGGACCAGTTTCCGACTGCTGTTCCACGGTTGTTGCGGGGCCCTTGCGGAAGATCATCATCTTCATGAAAACTCTGCTTGGCCATGAAGGAGCTCACAGGTGTTTCACTGTTCTGAGAGGCAGCTGTATCACCAGGAGTCTTTGTGCCTGCTATCTGGCTCCTGGCACTACATCTGTCCAACCGCTGGATTGCTGATTGGCACTCGCAATGGCTTGACAGACATCAGACAAGGCATGGACTTTTACATTTTCTAATCAATCAAAATCCCTAGAGATTGCTTTTCCCACCCAGTTGCCCAAGGTTGCCAGTGTAGAGGGAAGGGATGCCAAACAGCAATCCATGCCAGCACCAGGACACCCTCCATCAGGGGTATCCCCCACTCTTCTTGTGACTGCCACTGCTCATGAAGTAGCCTGCAGTGACTGAAAGCCATCCCCAATTGCAGAGTTAATGTCAGCAGCTGAGTTGGAGGAGGGTGTCAAGGGTTGATAGATGTTTCTGAGTTTCAGGGACCAACTTGTTCTTCATCCTCATCCTCTGCTCTTCTGCATTTTCTTGGCTGGTCAAGGGACCGAAAGCATTACAATATTTTTTTTATTCGTTCATGGGATGTGGATGTTGCTGGTGAGGCCAGCATTTATTGCCCATCCCTAATTGCCCTTGAGAAGGTGGTGGTGAGCCTCCTTCTTGAACCGCTGCAGTCCGTGTGAAGATTCTCCCACAGTGCTGTTAGGTAGGGAGTTCAGGATTTTGACCCAGCGGCGATGAAGGAACGGTGATATATTTCCAAGTCGGGATGGTGTGTGACTTGGAGGGGAACGTGCAGGTGGTGTCGTTCCCATGTGCCTGCTGCTCTTGTCCTTCTAGGTGGTAGAGGTTGCAGGTTTGGGAGGTGCTGTCGAAGAAGCTTTGGCGAGTTGCTACAGTGCATCCTGTAGATGGTACACACTGCAGCCACGTGCGCCAGTGGTGAAGGGAGTGAATGTTTAGGGTGGTGTATGTGGTGCCAATCAAGCTGGTTGCATTGTCCTGGATGGTGTCGAGCTTCTTGAGTGTTGGTGGAGCTGCACTCATCCAAGCAAGTGGAGAGTATTCCATCACACTCCTGACTTGTGCCTTGTCGATGTTGGAAAGGCTTTGTGGAGTCAGGAGGTGAGTCACTCACCAAAGAATACCCAGCCTCTGATCTGCTCTTGTAGCCACAGTATTTCTGTGGCTGGTCCAGTTAAGTTTCTGGTCAATGGTGACCCCTAGGATGTTGATGGTGGGGGATTCGGCGGAGGTAATGCCGTTAAATGTCAAGGGGAGGTGGTTAGACTCTCTCTTGTTGGAGATGGTCATTGCCTGGCACTTGTCTGGCGTGAATGTTACTTGCCACTTATCAGCCCAAGCCTGGATGTTATCCAGGCCTTGCTGCATGCAGGCACGGACTGCTTCATTATCTGAGGGGTTGCGAATGGAACTGAACACTGTGCAATCATCAGCAAACATCCCCATTCCTGACCTTACGATGGAGGGAAGGTCATTGATGAAGCAGCTGAAGATGGTTGGGCCTCGGACACTGCCCTGAGAAACTCCTGCAGCAATGTCCGGTTGAATTATCCCTTTTGTGAGCCCAGTTGTCGCCGGGCACGGTGGCGCGTGCCTCTAATCCAGCTGCTCGGAGGCTGAGGCTATCGGATGGCTTGAGGCCAGGAGTTCTGGGCTGCTGCGGACTGTGCCGATCAGGTGTCCTCACAAAGTTGGGCGTCAATATGGTGTCCCCGGAGGAATCCAGAATCAGCAGGTTGTGTAAAGAGCGGTGAATCGGCCCAGGTCGGAAACGGAGCAGGTCAAAGCCCCCGTGCTCATCAGTAGTGGGATCGTGCCTGTGAATAGACGTTGCAGTGCAGCCTGGTTGACACAGTGAAACATAGTCTCTTTTTATCCACCCCACAAGTTACATTTCCTTCTTTATTCTCACACAAAATTATTATCTCTCCGCCCCTCAAAATTACCACCACTTCAACAATGCAGAACTTTCATCCTTTAAAAACACAACGAAAGATCACCTGGAAAAAGATACATTCACCCAACAGTCTTACATAAATATACACCTGTTTCTGAACTATTTCATTATTATCACATTGCTCCGATTTGCTTTTCAGGAATTATACTGCCGAAACGACACAACGTTCCTAATAATTATAAATGATTTTCATTCACATTTCAAAAACTTGCGATGGTGTTGTGTTTCCCGAGATAATAACGTGGAACTGAACTAAATTTACGGACGGAATTGCAAATTTGCAGCTTGCATTCAAGCCTGTTCAAACGGATCAATGTTACTGCTCTCTGCTGCTCAGTCGTTTTATTGCACTAGAAAAAAATTGGTATTACGGCTGTTGTACCAGTAATGACACCAAGGGAGCGCCAACTTCATCCTCATCGTGCGACCTCGGCACTTACGCCGACAGCAGACTCACTTTAAAAGTCAACCTTATAAGCATAACTGCATACATTTGCTACTTTACTATTTAAAAAAGCTTCATAGAACAATTATCGAGGTGTAAATTTTAATGCTTCATTACGCTGAAAAGGAACGAGAAAGCATATACACATTATCAAAAAAGGCAGGAAGACTTGATAGCAGAGAGTAAGAGTTCAACCACGTACAAACACAAAATCAATACTTTATCTATATACTGATGGCTACGACTATATATAGTTTCGTCTATATTTCAAACTGTCCACAGAGGAACAATGTTACTGAAACGTTGCAAAGTATGTAAGTTAATTGATTCAGAAAAAATGATAAACGTGAGGACAACAAGGACACAAGTTGGAACTTAATATTACCGAGAAGGTAATATAGTTCCAAATAAAACATAAGGACTTGTTGATGGGCGTTTTGTTCACTGGTTATTTCTAAACAAAGGAGAACACACATCTATATTGAAAAAACTGGTTGAACAATATCATAGTTTAGTTTAAAGCAATTTGCCCCACTTATAATTTCAAAAGGTTAAGTGCAACATGCTCATTCTTGGAGTTCTTGACACTATTTAGGTATGCGAATTCTGGTTGGATGTATTCCCGGAGGTTTCATTACATGGCCTCCTGCCTCCAACTGCCCCACCTAGTCAGGTTTTCCCTTCTCCAATGTTTTTAAAGCTAACAAACAAAGGTGTTCAAAGAAAATGAAAAGAAACATTTTTTTAATGCCCCTATGATTTTTATCCTTGGTTGCTTGCAGCAGTGTCCAGGAGACTCCAGGACAATCTTGGAGGGTTAGCAAACCTAGATGGGAGAATAACAGGACCAGTGAGAGTGCTTGCTTTCCAGGAGTACAAGGTGACATTGACGGAACCCACGTTATTGTAAAAGCCCCTTTCATTGAGATGGCATCATTTATGAAGAGGGGAAGGTTCCACACTATCAATGTTCAACTTGTCTGTGAACACCAGTACCAGTCTGTGTGTGTAAATGTCCGATACTCTTGCAGCTCCCTTCGTTCTGAAGCAGCCAGCCATATTTCAAGGGCCTGCCTTCTACCAGAGTTGTATTTGAGCACACAATAGGGCTTCTGAAATCATGCCTGGACCACTCAGGATGAGCCTTGCAGACATCCCCTTCAAGGGTCTCCAGGTTAATTGTCATGTGCTATATGCTCTACAACCTGGCTCTGCCACGAGGAACAGACATTCAGGAGCCCAAAGAAGAGATGTCAGATGAGAGATAGTTTTCCGGGAGTTGAACAACCAAACTCCAGCTACAAGTGGATTCCCAGGGAGCACTTATGGCAAGCTCCGCACTGAACTGTGATCCTGACGAGGACCAGTTTCCGACTGCTGTTCCACGGTTGTTGCGGGGCCCTTGCGGAAGATCATCATCTTCATGAAAACTCTGCTTGGCCATGAAGGAGCTCACAGGTGTTTCACTGTTCTGAGAGGCAGCTGTATCACCAGGAGTCTTTGTGCCTGCTATCTGGCTCCTGGCACTACATCTGTCCAACCGCTGGATTGCTGATTGGCACTCGCAATGGCTTGACAGACATCAGACAAGGCATGGACTTTTACATTTTCTAATCAATCAAAATCCCTAGAGATTGCTTTTCCCACCCAGTTGCCCAAGGTTGCCAGTGTAGAGGGAAGGGATGCCAAACAGCAATCCATGCCAGCACCAGGACACCCTCCATCAGGGGTATCCCCCACTCTTCTTGTGACTGCCACTGCTCATGAAGTAGCCTGCAGTGACTGAAAGCCATCCCCAATTGCAGAGTTAATGTCAGCAGCTGAGTTGGAGGAGGGTGTCAAGGGTTGATAGATGTTTCTGAGTTTCAGGGACCAACTTGTTCTTCATCCTCATCCTCTGCTCTTCTGCATTTTCTTGGCTGGTCAAGGGACCGAAAGCATTACAATATTTTTTTTATTCGTTCATGGGATGTGGATGTTGCTGGTGAGGCCAGCATTTATTGCCCATCCCTAATTGCCCTTGAGAAGGTGGTGGTGAGCCTCCTTCTTGAACCGCTGCAGTCCGTATGAAGATTCTCCCACAGTGCTGTTAGGTAGGGAGTTCAGGATTTTGACCCAGCGGCGATGAAGGAACGGTGATATATTTCCAAGTCGGGATGGTGTGTGACTTGGAGGGGAACGTGCAGGTGGTGTCGTTCCCATGTGCCTGCTGCTCTTGTCCTTCTAGGTGGTAGAGGTTGCAGGTTTGGGAGGTGCTGTCGAAGAAGCTTTGGCGAGTTGCTACAGTGCATCCTGTAGATGGTACACACTGCAGCCACGTGCGCCAGTGGTGAAGGGAGTGAATGTTTAGGGTGGTGTATGTGGTGCCAATCAAGCTGGTTGCATTGTCCTGGATGGTGTCGAGCTTCTTGAGTGTTGGTGGAGCTGCACTCATCCAAGCAAGTGGAGAGTATTCCATCACACTCCTGACTTGTGCCTTGTCGATGTTGGAAAGGCTTTGTGGAGTCAGGAGGTGAGTCACTCACCAAAGAATACCCAGCCTCTGATCTGCTCTTGTAGCCACAGTATTTATGTGGCTGGTCCAGTTAAGTTTCTGGTCAATGGTGACCCCTAGGATGTTGATGGTGGGGGATTCGGCGGAGGTAATGCCGTTAAATGTCAAGGGGAGGTGGTTAGACTCTCTCTTGTTGGAGATGGTCATTGCCTGGCACTTGTCTGGCGTGAATGTTACTTGCCACTTATCAGCCCAAGCCTGGATGTTATCCAGGTCTTGCTGCATGCAGGCACGGACTGCTTCATTATCTGAGGGGTTGCGAATGGAACTGAACACTGTGCAATCATCAGCAAACATCCCCATTCCTGACCTTACGATGGAGGGAAGGTCATTGATGAAGCAGCTGAAGATGGTTGGGCCTCGGACACTGCCCTGAGAAACTCCTGCAGCAATGTCCGGTTGAATTATCCCTTTTGTGAGCCCAGCTGTCGCCGGGCACGGTGGCGCGTGCCTCTAATCCAGCTGCTCGGAGGCTGAGGCTATCGGATCGCTTGAGGCCAGGAGTTCTGGGCTGCTGCGGACTGTGCCGATCAGGTGTCCTCACAAAGTTGGGCGTCAATATGGTGTCCCCGGAGGAATCCAGGATCACCAGGTTGTGTAAAGAGGGGTGAATCGGCCCAGGTCGGAAACGGAGCAGGTCAAAGCCCCCGTGCTCATCAGTAGTGGGATCGTGCCTGTGAATAGACGTTGCAGTGCAGCCTGGTTGACACAGTGAAACATAGTCTCTTTTTATCCACCCCACAAGTTACATTTCCTTCTTTATTCTCACACAAAATTATTATCTCTCCGCCCCTCAAAATTACCACCACTTCAACAATGCAGAACTTTCATCCTTTAAAAACACAACGAAAGATCACCTGGAAAAAGATACATTCACCCAACAGTCTTACATAAATATACACCTGTTTCTGAACTATTTCATTATTATCACATTGCTCCGATTTGCTTTTCAGGAATTATACTGCCGAAACGACACAACGTTCCTAATAATTATAAATGATTTTCATTCACATTTCAAAAACTTGCGATGGTGTTGTGTTTCCCGAGATAATAACGTGGAACTGAACTAAATTTACGGACGGAATTGCAAATTTGCAGCTTGCATTCAAGCCTGTTCAAACGGATCAATGTTACTGCTCTCTGCTGCTCAGTCGTTTTATTGCACTAGAAAAAAATTGGTATTACGGCTGTTGTACCAGTAATGACACCAAGGGAGCGCCAACTTCATCCTAATCGTGCGACCTCGGCACTTACGCCGACAGCAGACTCACTTTAAAAGTCAACCTTATAAGCATAACTGCATACATTTGCTACTTTACTATTTAAAAAAGCTTCATAGAACAATTATCGAGGTGTGAATTTTAATGCTTCATTATGCTGAAAAGGAACGAGAAAGCATATACACATTATCAAAAAAGGCAGGAAGACTTGATAGCAGAGAGTAAGAGTTCAACCACGTACAAACACAAAATCAATACTTTATCTATATACTGATGGCTACGACTATATATAGTTTCGTCTATATTTCAAACTGTCCACAGAGGAACAATGTTACTGAAACGTTGCAAAGTATGTAAGTTAATTGATTCAGAAAAAATGATAAACGTGAGGACAACAAGGACACAAGTTGGAACTTAATATTACCGAGAAGGTAATATAGTTACAAATAAAACATAAGGACTTGTTGATGGGCGTTTTCTTCACTGGTTATTTCTAAACAAAGGAGAACACACATCTATATTGAAAAAACTGGTTGAACAATATCATAGTTTAGTTTAAAGCAATTTGCCCCACTTATAATTTCAAAAGGTTAAGTGCAACATGCTCATTCTTGGAGTTCTTGACACTATTTAGGAATGCGAATTCTGGTTGGATGTATTCCCGGAGGTTTCATTACATGGCCTCCTGCCTCCAACTGCCCCACCTAGTCAGGTTTTCCCTTCTCCAATGTTTTTAAAGCTAACAAACAAAGGTGTTCAAAGAAAATGAAAAGAAACATTTTTTTAATGCCCCTATGATTTTTATCCTTGGTTGCTTGCAGCAGTGTCCAGGAGACTCCAGGACAATCTTGGAGGGTTAGCAAACCTAGATGGGAGAATAACAGGACCAGTGAGAGTGCTTGCTTTCCAGGAGTACAAGGTGACATTGACGGAACCCACGTTATTGTAAAAGCCCCTTTCATTGAGATGGCATCATTTATGAAGAGGGGAAGGTTCCACACTATCAATGTTCAACATGTCTGTGAACACCAGTACCAGTCTGTGTGTGTAAATGTCCGATACTCTTGCAGCTCCCTTCGTTCTGAAGCAGCCAGCCATATTTCAAGGGCCTGCCTTCTACCAGAGTTGTATTTGAGCACACAATAGGGCTTCTGAAATCATGCCTGGACCACTCAGGATGAGCCTTGCAGACATCCCCTTCAAGGGTCTCCAGGTTAATTGTCATGTGCTATATGCTCTACAACCTGGCTCTGCCACGAGGAACAGACATTCAGGAGCCCAAAGAAGAGATGTCAGATGAGAGATAGTTTTCCGGGAGTTGAACAACCAAACTCCAGCTACAAGTGGATTCCCAGGGAGCACTTATGGCAAGCTCCGCACTGAACTGTGATCCTGACGAGGACCAGTTTCCGACTGCTGTTCCACGGTTGTTGCGGGGCCCTTGCGGAAGATCATCATCTTCATGAAAACTCTGCTTGGCCATGAAGGAGCTCACAGGTGTTTCACTGTTCTGAGAGGCAGCTGTATCACCAGGAGTCTTTGTGCCTGCTATCTGGCTCCTGGCACTACATCTGTCCAACCGCTGGATTGCTGATTGGCACTCGCAATGGCTTGACAGACATCAGACAAGGCATGGACTTTTACATTTTCTAATCAATCAAAATCCCTAGAGATTGCTTTTCCCACCCAGTTGCCCAAGGTTGCCAGTGTAGAGGGAAGGGATGCCAAACAGCAATCCATGCCAGCACCAGGACACCCTCCATCAGGGGTATCCCCCACTCTTCTTGTGACTGCCACTGCTCATGAAGTAGCCTGCAGTGACTGAAAGCCATCCCCAATTGCAGAGTTAATGTCAGCAGCTGAGTTGGAGGAGGGTGTCAAGGGTTGATAGATGTTTCTGAGTTTCAGGGACCAACTTGTTCTTCATCCTCATCCTCTGCTCTTCTGCATTTTCTTGGCTGGTCAAGGGACCGAAAGCATTACAATATTTTTTTTATTCGTTCATGGGATGTGGATGTTGCTGGTGAGGCCAGCATTTATTGCCCATCCCTAATTGCCCTTGAGAAGGTGGTGGTGAGCCTCCTTCTTGAACCGCTGCAGTCCGTGTGAAGATTCTCCCACAGTGCTGTTAGGTAGGGAGTTCAGGATTTTGACCCAGCGGCGATGAAGGAACGGTGATATATTTCCAAGTCGGGATGGTGTGTGACTTGGAGGGGAACGTGCAGGTGGTGTCGTTCCCATGTGCCTGCTGCTCTTGTCCTTCTAGGTGGTAGAGGTTGCAGGTTTGGGAGGTGCTGTCGAAGAAGCTTTGGCGAGTTGCTACAGTGCATCCTGTAGATGGTACACACTGCAGCCACGTGCGCCAGTGGTGAAGGGAGTGAATGTTTAGGGTGGTGTATGTGGTGCCAATCAAGCTGGTTGCATTGTCCTGGATGGTGTCGAGCTTCTTGAGTGTTGGTGGAGCTGCACTCATCCAAGCAAGTGGAGAGTATTCCATCACACTCCTGACTTGTGCCTTGTCGATGTTGGAAAGGCTTTGTGGAGTCAGGAGGTGAGTCACTCACCAAAGAATACCCAGCCTCTGATCTGCTCTTGTAGCCACAGTATTTCTGTGGCTGGTCCAGTTAAGTTTCTGGTCAATGGTGACCCCTAGGATGTTGATGGTGGGGGATTCGGCGGAGGTAATGCCGTTAAATGTCAAGGGGAGGTGGTTAGACTCTCTCTTGTTGGAGATGGTCATTGCCTGGCACTTGTCTGGCGTGAATGTTACTTGCCACTTATCAGCCCAAGCCTGGATGTTATCCAGGCCTTGCTGCATGCAGGCACGGACTGCTTCATTATCTGAGGGGTTGCGAATGGAACTGAACACTGTGCAATCATCAGCAAACATCCCCATTCCTGACCTTACGATGGAGGGAAGGTCATTGATGAAGCAGCTGAAGATGGTTGGGCCTCGGACACTGCCCTGAGAAACTCCTGCAGCAATGTCCGGTTGAATTATCCCTTTTGTGAGCCCAGTTGTCGCCGGGCACGGTGGCACGTGCCTCTAATCCAGCTGCTCGGAGGCTGAGGCTATCGGATGGCTTGAGGCCAGGAGTTCTGGGCTGCTGCGGACTGTGCCGATCAGGTGTCCTCACAAAGTTGGGCGTCAATATGGTGTCCCCGGAGGAATCCAGAATCAGCAGGTTGTGTAAAGAGCAGTGAATCGGCCCAGGTCGGAAACGGAGCAGGTCAAAGCCCCCGTGCTCATCAGTAGTGGGATCGTGCCTGTGAATAGACGTTGCAGTGCAGCCTGGTTGACACAGTGAAACATAGTCTCTTTTTATCCACCCCACAAGTTACATTTCCTTCTTTATTCTCACACAAAATTATTATCTCTCCGCCCCTCAAAATTACCACCACTTCAACAATGCAGAACTTTCATCCTTTAAAAACACAACGAAAGATCACCTGGAAAAAGATACATTCACCCAACAGTCTTACATAAATATACACCTGTTTCTGAACTATTTCATTATTATCACATTGCTCCGATTTGCTTTTCAGGAATTATACTGCCGAAACGACACAACGTTCCTAATAATTATAAATGATTTTCATTCACATTTCAAAAACTTGTGATGGTGTTGTGTTTCCCGAGATAATAACGTGGAACTGAACTAAATTTACGGACGGAATTGCAAATTTGCAGCTTGCATTCAAGCCTGTTCAAACGGATCAATGTTACTGCTCTCTGCTGCTCAGTCGTTTTATTGCACTAGAAAAAAATTGGTATTACGGCTGTTGTACCAGTAATGACACCAAGGGAGCGCCAACTTCATCCTCATCGTGCGACCTCGGCACTTACGCCGACAGCAGACTCACTTTAAAAGTCAACCTTATAAGCATAACTGCATACATTTGCTACTTTACTATTTAAAAAAGCTTCATAGAACAATTATCGAGGTGTAAATTTTAATGCTTCATTACGCTGAAAAGGAACGAGAAAGCATATACACATTATCAAAAAAGGCAGGAAGACTTGATAGCAGAGAGTAAGAGTTCAACCACGTACAAACACAAAATCAATACTTTATCTATATACTGATGGCTACGACTATATATAGTTTCGTCTATATTTCAAACTGTCCACAGAGGAACAATGTTACTGAAACGTTGCAAAGTATGTAAGTTAATTGATTCAGAAAAAATGATAAACGTGAGGACAACAAGGACACAAGTTGGAACTTAATATTACCGAGAAGGTAATATAGTTACAAATAAAACATAAGGACTTGTTGATGGGCGTTTTCTTCACTGGTTATTTCTAAACAAAGGAGAACACACATCTATATTGAAAAAACTGGTTGAACAATATCATAGTTTAGTTTAAAGCAATTTGCCTCACTTATAATTTAAAAAGGTTAAGTGCAACATGCTCATTCTTGGAGTTCTTGACACTATTTAGGAATGCGAATTCTGGTTGGATGTATTCCCGGAGGTTTCATTACATGGCCTCCTGCCTCCAACTGCCCCACCTAGTCAGGTTTTCCCTTCTCCAATGTTTTTAAAGCTAACAAACAAAGGTGTTCAAAGAAAATGAAAAGAAACATTTTTTTAATGCCCCTATGATTTTTATCCTTGGTTGCTTGCAGCAGTGTCCAGGAGACTCCAGGACAATCTTGGAGGGTTAGCAAACCTAGATGGGAGAATAACAGGACCAGTGAGAGTGCTTGCTTTCCAGGAGTACAAGGTGACATTGACGGAACCCACGTTATTGTAAAAGCCCCTTTCATTGAGATGGCATCATTTATGAAGAGGGGAAGGTTCCACACTATCAATGTTCAACTTGTCTGTGAACACCAGTACCAGTCTGTGTGTGTAAATGTCCGATACTCTTGCAGCTCCCTTCGTTCTGAAGCAGCCAGCCATATTTCAAGGGCCTGCCTTCTACCAGAGTTGTATTTGAGCACACAATAGGGCTTCTGAAATCATGCCTGGACCACTCAGGATGAGCCTTGCAGACATCCCCTTCAAGGGTCTCCAGGTTAATTGTCATGTGCTATATGCTCTACAACCTGGCTCTGCCACGAGGAACAGACATTCAGGAGCCCAAAGAAGAGATGTCAGATGAGAGATAGTTTTCCGGGAGTTGAACAACCAAACTCCAGCTACAAGTGGATTCCCAGGGAGCACTTATGGCAAGCTCCGCACTGAACTGTGATCCTGACGAGGACCAGTTTCCGACTGCTGTTCCACGGTTGTTGCGGGGCCCTTGCGGAAGATCATCATCTTCATGAAAACTCTGCTTGGCCATGAAGGAGCTCACAGGTGTTTCACTGTTCTGAGAGGCAGCTGTATCACCAGGAGTCTTTGTGCCTGCTATCTGGCTCCTGGCACTACATCTGTCCAACCGCTGGATTGCTGATTGGCACTCGCAATGGCTTGACAGACATCAGACAAGGCATGGACTTTTACATTTTCTAATCAATCAAAATCCCTAGAGATTGCTTTTCCCACCCAGTTGCCCAAGGTTGCCAGTGTAGAGGGAAGGGATGCCAAACAGCAATCCATGCCAGCACCAGGACACCCTCCATCAGGGGTATCCCCCACTCTTCTTGTGACTGCCACTGCTCATGAAGTAGCCTGCAGTGACTGAAAGCCATCCCCAATTGCAGAGTTAATGTCAGCAGCTGAGTTGGAGGAGGGTGTCAAGGGTTGATAGATGTTTCTGAGTTTCAGGGACCAACTTGTTCTTCATCCTCATCCTCTGCTCTTCTGCATTTTCTTGGCTGGTCAAGGGACCGAAAGCATTACAATATTTTTTTTATTCGTTCATGGGATGTGGATGTTGCTGGTGAGGCCAGCATTTATTGCCCATCCCTAATTGCCCTTGAGAAGGTGGTGGTGAGCCTCCTTCTTGAACCGCTGCAGTCCGTATGAAGATTCTCCCACAGTGCTGTTAGGTAGGGAGTTCAGGATTTTGACCCAGCGGCGATGAAGGAACGGTGATATATTTCCAAGTCGTGATGGTGTGTGACTTGGAGGGGAACGTGCAGGTGGTGTCGTTCCCATGTGCCTGCTGCTCTTGTCCTTCTAGGTGGTAGAGGTTGCAGGTTTGGGAGGTGCTGTCGAAGAAGCTTTGGCGAGTTGCTACAGTGCATCCTGTAGATGGTACACACTGCAGCCACGTGTGCCAGTGGTGAAGGGAGTGAATGTTTAGGGTGGTGTATGTGGTGCCAATCAAGCTGGTTGCATTGTCCTGGATGGTGTCGAGCTTCTTGAGTGTTGGTGGAGCTGCACTCATCCAAGCAAGTGGAGAGTATTCCATCACACTCCTGACTTGTGCCTTGTCGATGTTGGAAAGGCTTTGTGGAGTCAGGAGGTGAGTCACTCACCAAAGAATACCCAGCCTCTGATCTGCTCTTGTAGCCACAGTATTTATGTGGCTGGTCCAGTTAAGTTTCTGGTCAATGGTGACCCCTAGGATGTTGATGGTGGGGGATTCGGCGGAGGTAATGCCGTTAAATGTCAAGGGGAGGTGGTTAGACTCTCTCTTGTTGGAGATGGTCATTGCCTGGCACTTGTCTGGCGTGAATGTTACTTGCCACTTATCAGCCCAAGCCTGGATGTTATCCAGGTCTTGCTGCATGCAGGCACGGACTGCTTCATTATCTGAGGGGTTGCGAATGGAACTGAACACTGTGCAATCATCAGCAAACATCCCCATTCCTGACCTTACGATGGAGGGAAGGTCATTGATGAAGCAGCTGAAGATGGTTGGGCCTCGGACACTGCCCTGAGAAACTCCTGCAGCAATGTCCGGTTGAATTATCCCTTTTGTGAGCCCAGTTGTCGCCGGGCACGGTGGCGCGTGCCTCTAATCCAGCTGCTCGGAGGCTGAGGCTATCGGATCGCTTGAGGCCAGGAGTTCTGGGCTGCTGCGGACTGTGCCGATCAGGTGTCCTCACAAAGTTGGGCGTCAATATGGTGTCCCCGGAGGAATCCAGGATCACCAGGTTGTGTAAAGAGGGGTGAATCGGCCCAGGTCGGGAACGGAGCAGGTCAAAGCCCCCGTGCTCATCAGTAGTGGGATCGTGCCTGTGAATAGACGTTGCAGTGCAGCCTGGTTGACACAGTGAAACATAGTCTCTTTTTATCCACCCCACAAGTTACATTTCCTTCTTTATTCTCACACAAAATTATTATCTCTCCGCCCCTCAAAATTACCACCACTTCAACAATGCAGAACTTTCATCCTTTAAAAACACAACGAAAGATCACCTGGAAAAAGATACATTCACCCAACAGTCTTGCATAAATATACACCTGTTTCTGAACTATTTCATTATTATCACATTGCTCCGATTTGCTTTTCAGGAATTATACTGCCGAAACGACACAACGTTCCTAATAATTATAAATGATTTTCATTCACATTTCAAAAACTTGCGATGGTGTTGTGTTTCCCGAGATAATAACGTGGAACTGAACTAAATTTACGGACGGAATTGCAAATTTTCAGCTTGCATTCAAGCCTGTTCAAACGGATCAATGTTACTGCTCTCTGCTGCTCAGTCGTTTTATTGCACTAGAAAAAAATTGGTATTACGGCTGTTGTACCAGTAATGACACCAAGGGAGCGCCAACTTCATCCTAATCGTGCGACCTCGGCACTTACGCCGACAGCAGACTCACTTTAAAAGTCAACCTTATAAGCATAACTGCATACATTTGCTACTTTACTATTTAAAAAAGCTTCATAGAACAATTATCGAGGTGTAAATTTTAATGCTTCATTATGCTGAAAAGGAACGAGAAAGCATATACACATTATCAAAAAAGGCAGGAAGACTTGATAGCAGAGAGTAAGAGTTCAACCACGTACAAACACAAAATCAATACTTTATCTATATACTGATGGCTACGACTATATATAGTTTCGTCTATATTTCAAACTGTCCACAGAGGAACAATGTTACTGAAACGTTGCAAAGTATGTAAGTTAATTGATTCAGAAAAAATGATAAACGTGAGGACAACAAGGACACAAGTTGGAACTTAATATTACCGAGAAGGTAATATAGTTACAAATAAAACATAAGGACTTGTTGATGGGCGTTTTCTTCACTGGTTATTTCTAAACACATCTATATTGAAAAAACTGGTTGAACAATATCATAGTTTAGTTTAAAGCAATTTGCCCCACTTATAATTTAAAAAGGTTAAGTGCAACATGCTCATTCTTGGAGTTCTTGACACTATTTAGGTATGCGAATTCTGGTTGGATGTATTCCCGGAGGTTTCATTACATGGCCTCCTGCCTCCAACTGCCCCACCTAGTCAGGTTTTCCCTTCTCCAATGTTTTTAAAGCTAACAAACAAAGGTGTTCAAAGAAAATGAAAAGAAACATTTTTTTAATGCCCCTATGATTTTTATCCTTGGTTGCTTGCAGCAGTGTCCAGGAGACTCCAGGACAATCTTGGAGGGTTAGCAAACCTAGATGGGAGAATAACAGGACCAGTGAGAGTGCTTGCTTTCCAGGAGTACAAGGTGACATTGACGGAACCCACGTTATTGTAAAAGCCCCTTTCATTGAGATGGCATCATTTATGAAGAGGGGAAGGTTCCACACTATCAATGTTCAACATGTCTGTGAACACCAGTACCAGTCTGTGTGTGTAAATGTCCGATACTCTTGCAGCTCCCTTCGTTCTGAAGCAGCCAGCCATATTTCAAGGGCCTGCCTTCTACCAGAGTTGTATTTGAGCACACAATAGGGCTTCTGAAATCATGCCTGGACCACTCAGGATGAGCCTTGCAGACATCCCCTTCAAGGGTCTCCAGGTTAATTGTCATGTGCTATATGCTCTACAACCTGGCTCTGCCACGAGGAACAGACATTCAGGAGCCCAAAGAAGAGATGTCAGATGAGAGATAGTTTTCCGGGAGTTGAACAACCAAACTCCAGCTACAAGTGGATTCCCAGGGAGCACTTATGGCAAGCTCCGCACTGAACTGTGATCCTGACGAGGACCAGTTTCCGACTGCTGTTCCACGGTTGTTGCGGGGCCCTTGCGGAAGATCATCATCTTCATGAAAACTCTGCTTGGCCATGAAGGAGCTCACAGGTGTTTCACTGTTCTGAGAGGCAGCTGTATCACCAGGAGTCTTTGTGCCTGCTATCTGGCTCCTGGCACTACATCTGTCCAACCGCTGGATTGCTGATTGGCACTCGCAATGGCTTGACAGACATCAGACAAGGCATGGACTTTTACATTTTCTAATCAATCAAAATCCCTAGAGATTGCTTTTCCCACCCAGTTGCCCAAGGTTGCCAGTGTAGAGGGAAGGGATGCCAAACAGCAATCCATGCCAGCACCAGGACACCCTCCATCAGGGGTATCCCCCACTCTTCTTGTGACTGCCACTGCTCATGAAGTAGCCTGCAGTGACTGAAAGCCATCCCCAATTGCAGAGTTAATGTCAGCAGCTGAGTTGGAGGAGGGTGTCAAGGGTTGATAGATGTTTCTGAGTTTCAGGGACCAACTTGTTCTTCATCCTCATCCTCTGCTCTTCTGCATTTTCTTGGCTGGTCAAGGGACCGAAAGCATTACAATATTTTTTTTATTCGTTCATGGGATGTGGATGTTGCTGGTGAGGCCAGCATTTATTGCCCATCCCTAATTGCCCTTGAGAAGGTGGTGGTGAGCCTCCTTCTTGAACCGCTGCAGTCCGTGTGAAGATTCTCCCACAGTGCTGTTAGGTAGGGAGTTCAGGATTTTGACCCAGCGGCGATGAAGGAACGGTGATATATTTCCAAGTCGGGATGGTGTGTGACTTGGAGGGGAACGTGCAGGTGGTGTCGTTCCCATGTGCCTGCTGCTCTTGTCCTTCTAGGTGGTAGAGGTTGCAGGTTTGGGAGGTGCTGTCGAAGAAGCTTTGGCGAGTTGCTACAGTGCATCCTGTAGATGGTACACACTGCAGCCACGTGCGCCAGTGGTGAAGGGAGTGAATGTTTAGGGTGGTGTATGTGGTGCCAATCAAGCTGGTTGCATTGTCCTGGATGGTGTCGAGCTTCTTGAGTGTTGGTGGAGCTGCACTCATCCAAGCAAGTGGAGAGTATTCCATCACACTCCTGACTTGTGCCTTGTCGATGTTGGAAAGGCTTTGTGGAGTCAGGAGGTGAGTCACTCACCAAAGAATACCCAGCCTCTGATCTGCTCTTGTAGCCACAGTATTTCTGTGGCTGGTCCAGTTAAGTTTCTGGTCAATGGTGACCCCTAGGATGTTGATGGTGGGGGATTCGGTGGAGGTAATGCCGTTAAATGTCAAGGGGAGGTGGTTAGACTCTCTCTTGTTGGAGATGGTCATTGCCTGGCACTTGTCTGGCGTGAATGTTACTTGCCACTTATCAGCCCAAGCCTGGATGTTATCCAGGCCTTGCTGCATGCAGGCACGGACTGCTTCATTATCTGAGGGGTTGCGAATGGAACTGAACACTGTGCAATCATCAGCAAACATCCCCATTCCTGACCTTACGATGGAGGGAAGGTCATTGATGAAGCAGCTGAAGATGGTTGGGCCTCGGACACTGCCCTGAGAAACTCCTGCAGCAATGTCCGGTTGAATTATCCCTTTTGTGAGCCCAGTTGTCGCCGGGCACGGTGGCGCGTGCCTCTAATCCAGCTGCTCGGAGGCTGAGGCTATCGGATGGCTTGAGGCCAGGAGTTCTGGGCTGCTGCGGACTGTGCCGATCAGGTGTCCTCACAAAGTTGGGCGTCAATATGGTGTCCCCGGAGGAATCCAGAATCAGCAGGTTGTGTAAAGAGCGGTGAATCGGCCCAGGTCGGAAACGGAGCAGGTCAAAGCCCCCGTGCTCATCAGTAGTGGGATCGCGCCTGTGAATGGACGTTGCAGTGCAGCCTGGTTGACACAGTGAAACATAGTCTCTTTTTATCCACCCCACAAGTTACATTTCCTTCTTTATTCTCACACAAAATTATTATCTCTCCGCCCCTCAAAATTACCACCACTTCAACAATGCAGAACTTTCATCCTTTAAAAACACAACGAAAGATCACCTGGAAAAAGATACATTCACCCAACAGTCTTACATAAATATACACCTGTTTCTGAACTATTTCATTATTATCACATTGCTCCGATTTGCTTTTCAGGAATTATACTGCCGAAACGACACAACGTTCCTAATAATTATAAATGATTTTCATTCACATTTCAAAAACTTGCGATGGTGTTGTGTTTCCCGAGATAATAACGTGGAACTGAACTAAATTTACGGACGGAATTGCAAATTTGCAGCTTGCATTCAAGCCTGTTCAAACGGATCAATGTTACTGCTCTCTGCTGCTCAGTCGTTTTATTGCACTAGAAAAAAATTGGTATTACGGCTGTTGTACCAGTAATGACACCAAGGGAGCGCCAACTTCATCCTAATCGTGCGACCTCGGCACTTACGCCGACAGCAGACTCACTTTAAAAGTCAACCTTATAAGCATAACTGCATACATTTGCTACTTTACTATTTAAAAAAGCTTCATAGAACAATTATCGAGGTGTAAATTTTAATGCTTCATTACGCTGAAAAGGAACGAGAAAGCATATACACATTATCAAAAAAGGCAGGAAGACTTGATAGCAGAGAGTAAGAGTTCAACCACGTACAAACACAAAATCAATACTTTATCTATATACTGATGGCTACGACTATATATAGTTTCGTCTATATTTCAAACTGTCCACAGAGGAACAATGTTACTGAAACGTTGCAAAGTATGTAAGTTAATTGATTCAGAAAAAATGATAAACGTGAGGACAACAAGGACACAAGTTGGAACTTAATATTACCGAGAAGGTAATATAGTTACAAATAAAACATAAGGACTTGTTGATGGGCGTTTTCTTCACTGGTTATTTCTAAACACATCTATATTGAAAAAACTGGTTGAACAATATCATAGTTTAGTTTAAAGCAATTTGCCCCACTTATAATTTAAAAAGGTTAAGTGCAACATGCTCATTCTTGGAGTTCTTGACACTATTTAGGTATGCGAATTCTGGTTGGATGTATTCCCGGAGGTTTCATTACATGGCCTCCTGCCTCCAACTGCCCCACCTAGTCAGGTTTTCCCTTCTCCAATGTTTTTAAAGCTAACAAACAAAGGTGTTCAAAGAAAATGAAAAGAAACATATTTTTAATGCCCCTATGATTTTTATCCTTGGTTGCTTGCAGCAGTGTCCAGGAGACTCCAGGACAATCTTGGAGGGTTAGCAAACCTAGATGGGAGAATAACAGGACCAGTGAGAGTGCTTGCTTTCCAGGAGTACAAGGTGACATTGACGGAACCCACGTTATTGTAAAAGCCCCTTTCATTGAGATGGCATCATTTATGAAGAGGGGAAGGTTCCACACTATCAATGTTCAACTTGTCTGTGAACACCAGTACCAGTCTGTGTGTGTAAATGTCCGATACTCTTGCAGCTCCCTTCGTTCTGAAGCAGCCAGCCATATTTCAAGGGCCTGCCTTCTGCCAGAGTTGTATTTGAGCACACAATAGGGCTTCTGAAATCATGCCTGGACCACTCAGGATGAGCCTTGCAGACATCCCCTTCAAGGGTCTCCAGGTTAATTGTCATGTGCTATATGCTCTACAACCTGGCTCTGCCACGAGGAACAGACATTCAGGAGCCCAAAGAAGAGATGTCAGATGAGAGATAGTTTTCCGGGAGTTGAACAACCAAACTCCAGCTACAAGTGGATTCCCAGGGAGCACTTATGGCAAGCTCCGCACTGAACTGTGATCCTGACGAGGACCAGTTTCCGACTGCTGTTCCACGGTTGTTGCGGGGCCCTTGCGGAAGATCATCATCTTCATGAAAACTCTGCTTGGCCATGAAGGAGCTCACAGGTGTTTCACTGTTCTGAGAGGCAGCTGTATCACCAGGAGTCTTTGTGCCTGCTATCTGGCTCCTGGCACTACATCTGTCCAACCGCTGGATTGCTGATTGGCACTCGCAATGGCTTGACAGACATCAGACAAGGCATGGACTTTTACATTTTCTAATCAATCAAAATCCCTAGAGATTGCTTTTCCCACCCAGTTGCCCAAGGTTGCCAGTGTAGAGGGAAGGGATGCCAAACAGCAATCCATGCCAGCACCAGGACACCCTCCATCAGGGGTATCCCCCACTCTTCTTGTGACTGCCACTGCTCATGAAGTAGCCTGCAGTGACTGAAAGCCATCCCTAATTGCAGAGTTAATGTCAGCAGCTGAGTTGGAGGAGGGTGTCAAGGGTTGATAGATGTTTCTGAGTTTCAGGGACCAACTTGTTCTTCATCCTCATCCTCTGCTCTTCTGCATTTTCTTGGCTGGTCAAGGGACCGAAAGCATTACAATATTTTTTTTATTCGTTCATGGGATGTGGATGTTGCTGGTGAGGCCAGCATTTATTGCCCATCCCTAATTGCCCTTGAGAAGGTGGTGGTGAGCCTCCTTCTTGAACCGCTGCAGTCCGTGTGAAGATTCTCCCACAGTGCTGTTAGGTAGGGAGTTCAGGATTTTGACCCAGCGGCGATGAAGGAACGGTGATATATTTCCAAGTCGGGATGGTGTGTGACTTGGAGGGGAACGTGCAGGTGGTGTCGTTCCCATGTGCCTGCTGCTCTTGTCCTTCTAGGTGGTAGAGGTTGCAGGTTTGGGAGGTGCTGTCGAAGAAGCTTTGGCGAGTTGCTACAGTGCATCCTGTAGATGGTACACACTGCAGCCACGTGTGCCAGTGGTGAAGGGAGTGAATGTTTAGGGTGGTGTATGTGGTGCCAATCAAGCTGGTTGCATTGTCCTGGATGGTGTCGAGCTTCTTGAGTGTTGGTGGAGCTGCACTCATCCAAGCAAGTGGAGAGTATTCCATCACACTCCTGACTTGTGCCTTGTCGATGTTGGAAAGGCTTTGTGGAGTCAGGAGGTGAGTCACTCACCAAAGAATACCCAGCCTCTGATCTGCTCTTGTAGCCACAGTATTTATGTGGCTGGTCCAGTTAAGTTTCTGGTCAATGGTGACCCCTAGGATGTTGATGGTGGGGGATTCGGCGGAGGTAATGCCGTTAAATGTCAAGGGGAGGTGGTTAGACTCTCTCTTGTTGGAGATGGTCATTGCCTGGCACTTGTCTGGCGTGAATGTTACTTGCCACTTATCAGCCCAAGCCTGGATGTTATCCAGGTCTTGCTGCATGCAGGCACGGACTGCTTCATTATGTGAGGGGTTGCGAATGGAACTGAACACTGTGCAATCATCAGCAAACATCCCCATTCCTGACCTTACGATGGAGGGAAGGTCATTGATGAAGCAGCTGAAGATGGTTGGGCCTCGGACACTGCCCTGAGAAACTCCTGCAGCAATGTCCGGTTGAATTATCCCTTTTGTGAGCCCAGTTGTCGCCGGGCACGGTGGCGCGTGCCTCTAATCCAGCTGCTCGGAGGCTGAGGCTATCGGATCGCTTGAGGCCAGGAGTTCTGGGCTGCTGCGGACTGTGCCGATCAGGTGTCCTCACAAAGTTGGGCGTCAATATGGTGTCCCCGGAGGAATCCAGGATCACCAGGTTGTGTAAAGAGGGGTGAATCGGCCCAGGTCGGAAACGGAGCAGGTCAAAGCCCCCGTGCTCATCAGTAGTCGGATCGTGCCTGTGAATAGACGTTGCAGTGCAGCCTGGTTGACACAGTGAAACATAGTCTCTTTTTATCCACCCCACAAGTTACATTTCCTTCTTTATTCTCACACAAAATTATTATCTCTCCGCCCCTCAAAATTACCACCACTTCAACAATGCAGAACTTTCATCCTTTAAAAACACAACGAAAGATCACCTGGAAAAAGATACATTCACCCAACAGTCTTACATAAATATACACCTGTTTCTGAACTATTTCATTATTATCACATTGCTCCGATTTGCTTTTCAGGAATTATACTGCCGAAACGACACAACGTTCCTAATAATTATAAATGATTTTCATTCACATTTCAAAAACTTGCGATGGTGTTGTGTTTCCCGAGATAATAACGTGGAACTGAACTAAATTTACGGACGGAATTGCAAATTTGCAGCTTGCATTCAAGCCTGTTCAAACGGATCAATGTTACTGCTCTCTGCTGCTCAGTCGTTTTATTGCACTAGAAAAAAATTGGTATTACGGCTGTTGTACCAGTAATGACATCAAGGGAGCGCTCACTTCATCCTAATCGTGCGACCTCGGCACTTACGCCTGCAGCAGACTCACTTTAAAAGTCAACCTTATAAGCATAACTGCATACATTTGCTACTTTACTATTTAAAAAAGCTTCATAGAACAATTATCGAGGTGTAAATTTTAATGCTTCATTATGCTGAAAAGGAACGAGAAAGCATATAGACGTTATCAAAAAAGGCAGGAAGACTTGATAGCAGAGAGTAAGAGTTCAACCACGTACAAACACAAAATCAATACTTTATCTATATACTGATGGCTACGACTATATATAGTTTCGTCTATATTTCAAACTGTCCACAGAGGAACAATGTTACTGAAACGTTGCAAAGTATGTAAGTTAATTGATTCAGAAAAAATGATAAACGTGAGGACAACAAGGACACAAGTTGGAACTTAATATTACCGAGAAGGTAATATAGTTACAAATAAAACATAAGGACTTGTTGATGGGCGTTTTCTTCACTGGTTATTTCTAAACACATCTATATTGAAAAAACTGGTTGAACAATATCATAGTTTAGTTTAAAGCAATTTGCCCCACTTATAATTTAAAAAGGTTAAGTGCAACATGCTCATTCTTGGAGTTCTTGACACTATTTAGGTATGCGAATTCTGGTTGGATGTATTCCCGGAGGTTTCATTACATGGCCTCCTGCCTCCAACTGCCCCACCTAGTCAGGTTTTCCCTTCTCCAATGTTTTTAAAGCTAACAAACAAAGGTGTTCAAAGAAAATGAAAAGAAACATTTTTTTAATGCCCCTATGATTTTTATCCTTGGTTGCTTGCAGCAGTGTCCAGGAGACTCCAGGACAATCTTGGAGGGTTAGCAAACCTAGATGGGAGAATAACAGGACCAGTGAGAGTGCTTGCTTTCCAGGAGTACAAGGTGACATTGACGGAACCCACGTTATTGTAAAAGCCCCTTTCATTGAGATGGCATCATTTATGAAGAGGGGAAGGTTCCACACTATCAATGTTCAACTTGTCTGTGAACACCAGTACCAGTCTGTGTGTGTAAATGTCCGATACTCTTGCAGCTCCCATCGTTCTGAAGCAGCCAGCCATATTTCAAGGGCCTGCCTTCTGCCAGAGTTGTATTTGAGCACACAATAGGGCTTCTGAAATCATGCCTGGACCACTCAGGATGAGCCTTGCAGACATCCCCTTCAAGGGTCTCCAGGTTAATTGTCATGTGCTATATGCTCTACAACCTGGCTCTGCCACGAGGAACAGACATTCAGGAGCCCAAAGAAGAGATGTCAGATGAGAGATAGTTTTCCGGGAGTTGAACAACCAAACTCCAGCTACAAGTGGATTCCCAGGGAGCACTTATGGCAAGCTCCGCACTGAACTGTGATCCTGACGAGGACCAGTTTCCGACTGCTGTTCCACGGTTGTTGCGGGGCCCTTGCGGAAGATCATCATCTTCATGAAAACTCTGCTTGGCCATGAAGGAGCTCACAGGTGTTTCACTGTTCTGAGAGGCAGCTGTATCACCAGGAGTCTTTGTGCCTGCTATCTGGCTCCTGGCACTACATCTGTCCAACCGCTGGATTGCTGATTGGCACTCGCAATGGCTTGACAGACATCAGACAAGGCATGGACTTTTACATTTTCTAATCAATCAAAATCCCTAGAGATTGCTTTTCCCACCCAGTTGCCCAAGGTTGCCAGTGTAGAGGGAAGGGATGCCAAACAGCAATCCATGCCAGCACCAGGACACCCTCCATCAGGGGTATCCCCCACTCTTCTTGTGACTGCCACTGCTCATGAAGTAGCCTGCAGTGACTGAAAGCCATCCCCAATTGCAGAGTTAATGTCAGCAGCTGAGTTGGAGGAGGGTGTCAAGGGTTGATAGATGTTTCTGAGTTTCAGGGACCAACTTGTTCTTCATCCTCATCCTCTGCTCTTCTGCATTTTCTTGGCTGGTCAAGGGACCGAAAGCATTACAATATTTTTTTTATTCGTTCATGGGATGTGGATGTTGCTGGTGAGGCCAGCATTTATTGCCCATCCCTAATTGCCCTTGAGAAGGTGGTGGTGAGCCTCCTTCTTGAACCGCTGCAGTCCGTGTGAAGATTCTCCCACAGTGCTGTTAGGTAGGGAGTTCAGGATTTTGACCCAGCGGCGATGAAGGAACGGTGATATATTTCCAAGTCGTGATGGTGTGTGACTTGGAGGGGAACGTGCAGGTGGTGTCGTTCCCATGTGCCTGCTGCTCTTGTCCTTCTAGGTGTAGAGGTTGCAGGTTTGGGAGGTGCTGTCGAAGAAGCTTTGGCGAGTTGCTACAGTGCATCCTGTAGATGGTACACACTGCAGCCACGTGCGCCAGTGGTGAAGGGAGTGAATGTTTAGGGTGGTGTATGTGGTGCCAATCAAGCTGGTTGCATTGTCCTGGATGGTGTCGAGCTTCTTGAGTGTTGGTGGAGCTGCACTCATCCAAGCAAGTGGAGAGTATTCCATCACACTCCTGACTTGTGCCTTGTCGATGTTGGAAAGGCTTTGTGGAGTCAGGAGGTGAGTCACTCACCAAAGAATACCCAGCCTCTGATCTGCTCTTGTAGCCACAGTATTTATGTGGCTGGTCCAGTTAAGTTTCTGGTCAATGGTGACCCCTAGGATGTTGATGGTGGGGGATTCGGCGGAGGTAATGCCGTTAAATGTCAAGGGGAGGTGGTTAGACTCTCTCTTGTTGGAGATGGTCATTGCCTGGCACTTGTCTGGCGTGAATGTTACTTGCCACTTATCAGCCCAAGCCTGGATGTTATCCAGGTCTTGCTGCATGCAGGCACGGACTGCTTCATTATCTGAGGGGTTGCGAATGGAACTGAACACTGTGCAATCATCAGCAAACATCCCCATTCCTGACCTTACGATGGAGGGAAGGTCATTGATGAAGCAGCTGAAGATGGTTGGGCCTCGGACACTGCCCTGAGAAACTCCTGCAGCAATGTCCGGTTGAATTATCCCTTTTGTGAGCCCAGTTGTCACCGGGCACGGTGGCACGTGCCTCTAATCCAGCTGCTCGGAGGCTGAGGCTATCGGATCGCTTGAGGCCAGGAGTTCTGGGCTGCTGCGGACTGTGCCGATCAGGTGTCCTCACAAAGTTGGGCGTCAATATGGTGTCCCCGGAGGAATCCAGGATCACCAGGTTGTGTAAAGAGGGGTGAATCGGCCCAGGTCGGAAACGGAGCAGGTCAAAGCCCCCGTGCTCATCAGTAGTGGGATCGTGCCTGTGAATAGACGTTGCAGTGCAGCCTGGTTGACACAGTGAAACATAGTCTCTTTTTATCCACCCCACAAGTTACATTTCCTTCTTTATTCTCACACAAAATTATTATCTCTCCGCCCCTCAAAATTACCACCACTTCAACAATGCAGAACTTTCATCCTTTAAAAACACAACGAAAGATCACCTGGAAAAAGATACATTCACCCAACAGTCTTACATAAATATACACCTGTTTCTGAACTATTTCATTATTATCACATTGCTCCGATTTGCTTTTCAGGAATTATACTGCCGAAACGACACAACGTTCCTAATAATTATAAATGATTTTCATTCACATTTCAAAAACTTGCGATGGTGTTGTGTTTCCCGAGATAATAACGTGGAACTGAACTAAATTTACGGACGGAATTGCAAATTTGCAGCTTGCATTCAAGCCTGTTCAAACGGATCAATGTTACTGCTCTCTGCTGCTCAGTCGTTTTATTGCACTAGAAAAAAATTGGTATTACGGCTGTTGTACCAGTAATGACACCAAGGGAGCGCCAACTTCATCCTCATCGTGCGACCTCGGCACTTACGCCTGCAGCAGACTCACTTTAAAAGTCAACCTTATAAGCATAACTGCATACATTTGCTACTTTACTATTTAAAAAAGCTTCATAGAACAATTATCGAGGTGTAAATTTTAATGCTTCATTATGCTGAAAAGGAACGAGAAAGCATATAGACGTTATCAAAAAAGGCAGGAAGACTTGATAGCAGAGAGTAAGAGTTCAACCACGTACAAACACAAAATCAATACTTTATCTATATACTGATGGCTACGACTATATATAGTTTCGTCTATATTTCAAACTGTCCACAGAGGAACAATGTTACTGAAACGTTGCAAAGTATGTAAGTTAATTGATTCAGAAAAAATGATAAACGTGAGGACAACAAGGACACAAGTTGGAAATTAATATTACCGAGAAGGTAATATAGTTACAAATAAAACATAAGGACTTGTTGATGGGCGTTTTCTTCACTGGTTATTTCTAAACAAAGGAGAACACACATCTATATTGAAAAAACTGGTTGAACAATATCATAGTTTAGTTTAAAGCAATTTGCCCCACTTATAATTTCAAAAGGTTAAGTGCAACATGCTCATTCTTGGAGTTCTTGACACTATTTAGGTATGCGAATTCTGGTTGGATGTATTCCCTGAGGTTTCATTACATGGCCTCCTGCCTCCAACTGCCCCACCTAGTCAGGTTTTCCCTTCTCCAATGTTTTTAAAGCTAACAAACAAAGGTGTTCAAAGAAAATGAAAAGAAACATCTTTTTAATGCCCCTATTATTTTTATCCTTGGTTGCTTGCAGCAGTGTCCAGGAGACTCCAGGACAATCTTGGAGGGTTAGCAAACCTAGATGGGAGAATAACAGGACCAGTGAGAGTGCTTGCTTTCCAGGAGTACAAGGTGACATTGACGGAACCCACGTTATTGTAAAAGCCCCTTTCATTGAGATGGCATCATTTATGAAGAGGGGAAGGTTCCACACTATCAATGTTCAACTTGTCTGTGAACACCAGTACCAGTCTGTGTGTGTAAATGTCCGATACTCTTGCAGCTCCCTTCGTTCTGAAGCAGCCAGCCATATTTCAAGGGCCTGCCTTCTACCAGAGTTGTATTTCAGCACACAATAGGGCTTCTGAAATCATGCCTGGACCACTCAGGATGAGCCTTGCAGACATCCCCTTCAAGGGTCTCCAGGTTAATTGTCATGTGCTATATGCTCTACAACCTGGCTCTGCCACGAGGAACAGACATTCAGGAGCCCAAAGAAGAGATGTCAGATGAGAGATAGTTTTCCGGGAGTTGAACAACCAAACTCCAGCTACAAGTGGATTCCCAGGGAGCACTTATGGCAAGCTCCGCACTGAACTGTGATCCTGACGAGGACCAGTTTCCGACTGCTGTTCCACGGTTGTTGCGGGGCCCTTGCGGAAGATCATCATCTTCATGAAAACTCTGCTTGGCCATGAAGGAGCTCACAGGTGTTTCACTGTTCTGAGAGGCAGCTGTATCACCAGGAGTCTTTGTGCCTGCTATCTGGCTCCTGGCACTACATCTGTCCAACCGCTGGATTGCTGATTGGCACTCGCAATGGCTTGACAGACATCAGACAAGGCATGGACTTTTACATTTTCTAATCAATCAAAATCCCTAGAGATTGCTTTTCCCACCCAGTTGCCCAAGGTTGCCAGTGTAGAGGGAAGGGATGCCAAACAGCAATCCATGCCAGCACCAGGACACCCTCCATCAGGGGTATCCCCCACTCTTCTTGTGACTGCCACTGCTCATGAAGTAGCCTGCAGTGACTGAAAGCCATCCCCAATTGCAGAGTTAATGTCAGCAGCTGAGTTGGAGGAGGGTGTCAAGGGTTGATAGATGTTTCTGAGTTTCAGGGACCAACTTGTTCTTCATCCTCATCCTCTGCTCTTCTGCATTTTCTTGGCTGGTCAAGGGACCGAAAGCATTACAATATTTTTTTTATTCGTTCATGGGATGTGGATGTTGCTGGTGAGGCCAGCATTTATTGCCCATCCCTAATTGCCCTTGAGAAGGTGGTGGTGAGCCTCCTTCTTGAACCGCTGCAGTCCGTATGAAGATTCTCCCACAGTGCTGTTAGGTAGGGAGTTCAGGATTTTGACCCAGCGGCGATGAAGGAACGGTGATATATTTCCAAGTCGTGATGGTGTGTGACTTGGAGGGGAACGTGCAGGTGGTGTCGTTCCCATGTGCCTGCTGCTCTTGTCCTTCTAGGTGGTAGAGGTTGCAGGTTTGGGAGGTGCTGTCGAAGAAGCTTTGGCGAGTTGCTACAGTGCATCCTGTAGATGGTACACACTGCAGCCACGTGCGCCAGTGGTGAAGGGAGTGAATGTTTAGGGTGGTGTATGTGGTGCCAATCAAGCTGGTTGCATTGTCCTGGATGGTGTCGAGCTTCTTGAGTGTTGGTGGAGCTGCACTCATCCAAGCAAGTGGAGAGTATTCCATCACACTCCTGACTTGTGCCTTGTCGATGTTGGAAAGGCTTTGTGGAGTCAGGAGGTGAGTCACTCACCAAAGAATACCCAGCCTCTGATCTGCTCTTGTAGCCACAGTATTTATGTGGCTGGTCCAGTTAAGTTTCTGGTCAATGGTGACCCCTAGGATGTTGATGGTGGGGGATTCGGCGGAGGTAATGTCGTTAAATGTCAAGGGGAGGTGGTTAGACTCTCTCTTGTTGGAGATGGTCATTGCCTGGCACTTGTCTGGCGTGAATGTTACTTGCCACTTATCAGCCCAAGCCTGGATGTTATCCAGGTCTTGCTGCATGCAGGCACGGACTGCTTCATTATCTGAGGGGTTGCGAATGGAACTGAACACTGTGCAATCATCAGCAAACATCCCCATTCCTGACCTTACGATGGAGGGAAGGTCATTGATGAAGCAGCTGAAGATGGTTGGGCCTCGGACACTGCCCTGAGAAACTCCTGCAGCAATGTCCGGTTGAATTATCCCTTTTGTGAGCCCAGTTGTCGCCGGGCACAGTGGCGCGTGCCTCTAATCCAGCTGCTCGGAGGCTGAGGCTATCGGATCGCTTGAGGCCAGGAGTTCTGGGCTGCTGCGGACTGTGCCGATCAGGTGTCCTCACAAAGTTGGGCGTCAATATGGTGTCCCCGGAGAAATCCAGGATCACCAGGTTGTGTAAAGAGGGGTGAATCGGCCCAGGTCGGAAACGGAGCAGGTCAAAGCCCCCGTGCTCATCAGTAGTGGGATCGTGCCTGTGAATAGACGTTGCAGTGCAGCCTGGTTGACACAGTGAAACATAGTCTCTTTTTATCCACCCCACAAGTTACATTTCCTTCTTTATTCTCACACAAAATTATTATCTCTCCGCCCCTCAAAATTACCACCACTTCAACAATGCAGAACTTTCATCCTTTAAAAACACAACGAAAGATCAGCTGGAAAAAGATACATTCACCCAACAGTCTTACATAAATATACACCTGTTTCTGAACTATTTCATTATTATCACATTGCTCCGATTTGCTTTTCAGGAATTATGCTGCCGAAACGACACAACGTACCTAATAATTATAAATGATTTTCATTCACATTTCAAAAACTTGCGATGGTGTTGTGTTTCCCGAGATAATAACGTGGAACTGAACTAAATTTACGGACGGAATTGCAAATTTGCAGCTTGCATTCAAGCCTGTTCAAACGGATCAATGTTACTGCTCTCTGCTGCTCAGTCGTTTTATTGCACTAGAAAAAAATTGGTATTACGGCTGTTGTACCAGTAATGACACCAAGGGAGCGCCAACTTCATCCTAATCGTGCGACCTCGGCACTTACGCCGACAGCAGACTCACTTTAAAAGTCAACCTTATAAGCATAACTGCATACATTTGCTACTTTACTATTTAAAAAAGCTTCATAGAACAATTATCGAGGTGTAAATTTTAATGCTTCATTATGCTGAAAAGGAACGAGAAAGCATATACACATTATCAAAAAAGGCAGGAAGACTTGATAGCAGAGAGTAAGAGTTCAACCACGTACAAACACAAAATCAATACTTTATCTATATACTGATGGCTACGACTATATATAGTTTCGTCTATATTTCAAACTGTCCACAGAGGAACAATGTTACTGAAACGTTGCAAAGTATGTAAGTTAATTGATTCAGAAAAAATGATAAACGTGAGGACAACAAGGACACAAGTTGGAACTTAATATTACCGAGAAGGTAATATAGTTACAAATAAAACATAAGGACTTGTTGATGGGCGTTTTCTTCACTGGTTATTTCTAAACAAAGGAGAACACACATCTATATTGAAAAAACTGGTTGAACAATATCATAGTTTAGTTTAAAGCAATTTGCCTCACTTATCATTTAAAAAGGTTAAGTGCAACATGCTCATTCTTGGAGTTCTTGACACTATTTAGGAATGCGAATTCTGGTTGGATGTATTCCCGGAGGTTTCATTACATGGCCTCCTGCCTCCAACTGCCCCACCTAGTCAGGTTTTCCCTTCTCCAATGTTTTTAAAGCTAACAAACAAAGGTGTTCAAAGAAAATGAAAAGAAACATTTTTTTAATGCGCCTATGATTTTTATCCTTGGTTGCTTGCAGCAGTGTCCAGGAGACTCCAGGACAATCTTGGAGGGTTAGCAAACCTAGATGGGAGAATAACAGGACCAGTGAGAGTGCTTGCTTTCCAGGAGTACAAGGTGACATTGACGGAACCCACGTTATTGTAAAAGCCCCTTTCATTGAGATGGCATCATTTATGAAGAGGGGAAGGTTCCACACTATCAATGTTCAACATGTCTGTGAACACCAGTACCAGTCTGTGTGTGTAAATGTCCGATACTCTTGCAGCTCCCTTCGTTCTGAAGCAGCCAGCCATATTTCAAGGGCCTGCCTTCTACCAGAGTTGTATTTGAGCACACAATAGGGCTTCTGAAATCATGCCTGGACCACTCAGGATGAGCCTTGCAGACATCCCCTTCAAGGGTCTCCAGGTTAATTGTCATGTGCTATATGCTCTACAACCTGGCTCTGCCACGAGGAACAGACATTCAGGAGCCCAAAGAAGAGATGTCAGATGAGAGATAGTTTTCCGGGAGTTGAACAACCAAACTCCAGCTACAAGTGGATTCCCAGGGAGCACTTATGGCAAGCTCCGCACTGAACTGTGATCCTGACGAGGACCAGTTTCCGACTGCTGTTCCACGGTTGTTGCGGGGCCCTTGCGGAAGATCATCATCTTCATGAAAACTCTGCTTGGCCATGAAGGAGCTCACAGGTGTTTCACTGTTCTGAGAGGCAGCTGTATCACCAGGAGTCTTTGTGCCTGCTATCTGGCTCCTGGCACTACATCTGTCCAACTGCTGGATTGCTGATTGGCACTCGCAATGGCTTGACAGACATCAGACAAGGCATGGACTTTTACATTTTCTAATCAATCAAAATCCCTAGAGATTGCTTTTCCCACCCAGTTGCCCAAGGTTGCCAGTGTAGAGGGAAGGGATGCCAAACAGCAATCCATGCCAGCACCAGGACACCCTCCATCAGGGGTATCCCCCACTCTTCTTGTGACTGCCACTGCTCATGAAGTAGCCTGCAGTGACTGAAAGCCATCCCCAATTGCAGAGTTAATGTCAGCAGCTGAGTTGGAGGAGGGTGTCAAGGGTTGATAGATGTTTCTGAGTTTCAGGGACCAACTTGTTCTTCATCCTCATCCTCTGCTCTTCTGCATTTTCTTGGCTGGTCAAGGGACCGAAAGCATTACAATATTTTTTTTATTCGTTCATGGGATGTGGATGTTGCTGGTGAGGCCAGCATTTATTGCCCATCCCTAATTGCCCTTGAGAAGGTGGTGGTGAGCCTCCTTCTTGAACCGCTGCAGTCCGTGTGAAGATTCTCCCACAGTGCTGTTAGGTAGGGAGTTCAGGATTTTGACCCAGTGGCGATGAAGGAACGGTGATATATTTCCAAGTCGGGATGGTGTGTGACTTGGAGGGGAACGTGCAGGTGGTGTCGTTCCCATGTGCCTGCTGCTCTTGTCCTTCTAGGTGGTAGAGGTTGCAGGTTTGGGAGGTGCTGTCGAAGAAGCTTTGGCGAGTTGCTACAGTGCATCCTGTAGATGGTACACACTGCAGCCACGTGCGCCAGTGGTGAAGGGAGTGAATGTTTAGGGTGGTGTATGTGGTGCCAATCAAGCTGGTTGCATTGTCCTGGATGGTGTCGAGCTTCTTGAGTGTTGGTGGAGCTGCACTCATCCAAGCAAGTGGAGAGTATTCCATCACACTCCTGACTTGTGCCTTGTCGATGTTGGAAAGGCTTTGTGGAGTCAGGAGGTGAGTCACTCACCAAAGAATACCCAGCCTCTGATCTGCTCTTGTAGCCACAGTATTTCTGTGGCTGGTCCAGTTAAGTTTCTGGTCAATGGTGACCCCTAGGATGTTGATGGTGGGGGATTCGGCGGAGGTAATGCCGTTAAATGTCAAGGGGAGGTGGTTAGACTCTCTCTTGTTGGAGATGGTCATTGCCTGGCACTTGTCTGGCGTGAATGTTACTTGCCACTTATCAGCCCAAGCCTGGATGTTATCCAGGCCTTGCTGCATGCAGGCACGGACTGCTTCATTATCTGAGGGGTTGCGAATGGAACTGAACACTGTGCAATCATCAGCAAACATCCCCATTCCTGACCTTACGATGGAGGGAAGGTCATTGATGAAGCAGCTGAAGATGGTTGGGCCTCGGACACTGCCCTGAGAAACTCCTGCAGCAATGTCCGGTTGAATTATCCCTTTTGTGAGCCCAGTTGTCGCCGGGAACGGTGGCGCGTGCCTCTAATCCAGCTGCTCGGAGGCTGAGGCTATCGGATGGCTTGAGGCCAGGAGTTCTGGGCTGCTGCGGACTGTGCCGATCAGGTGTCCTCACAAAGTTGGGCGTCAATATGGTGTCCCCGGAGGAATCCAGAATCAGCAGGTTGTGTAAAGAGCGGTGAATCGGCCCAGGTCGGAAACGGAGCAGGTCAAAGCCCCCGTGCTCATCAGTAGTGGGATCGTGCCTGTGAATAGACGTTGCAGTGCAGCCTGGTTGACACAGTGAAACATAGTCTCTTTTTATCCACCCCACAAGTTACATTTCCTTCTTTATTCTCACACAAAATTATTATCTCTCCGCCCCTCAAAATTACCACCACTTCAACAATGCAGAACTTTCATCCTTTAAAAACACAACGAAAGATCACCTGGAAAAAGATACATTCACCCAACAGTCTTACATAAATATACACTTGTTTCTGAACTATTTCATTATTATCACATTGCTCCGATTTGCTTTTCAGGAATTATACTGCCGAAACGACACAACGTTCCTAATAATTATAAATGATTTTCATTCACATTTCAAAAACTTGCGATGGTGTTGTGTTTCCCGAGATAATAACGTGGAACTGAACTAAATTTACGGACGGAATTGCAAATTTGCAGCTTGCATTCAAGCCTGTTCAAACGGATCAATGTTACTGCTCTCTGCTGCTCAGTCGTTTTATTGCACTAGAAAAAAATTGGTATTACGGCTGTTGTACCAGTAATGACACCAAGGGAGCGCCAACTTCATCCTAATCGTGCGACCTCGGCACTTACGCCGACAGCAGACTCACTTTAAAAGTCAACCTTATAAGCATAACTGCATACATTTGCTACTTTACTATTTAAAAAAGCTTCATAGAACAATTATCGAGGTGTAAATTTTAATGCTTCATTACGCTGAAAAGGAACGAGAAAGCATATACACATTATCAAAAAAGGCAGGAAGACTTGATAGCAGAGAGTAAGAGTTCAACCACGTACAAACACAAAATCAATACTTTATCTATATACTGATGGCTACGACTATATATAGTTTCGTCTATATTTCAAACTGTCCACAGAGGAACAATGTTACTGAAACGTTGCAAAGTATGTAAGTTAATTGATTCAGAAAAAATGATAAACGTGAGGACAACAAGGACACAAGTTGGAACTTAATATTACCGAGAAGGTAATATAGTTACAAATAAAACATAAGGACTTGTTGATGGGCGTTTTCTTCACTGGTTATTTCTAAACAAAGGAGAACACACATCTCTATTGAAAAAACTGGTTGAACAATATCATAGTTTAGTTTAAAGCAATTTGCCTCACTTATAATTTAAAAAGGTTAAGTGCAACATGCTCATTCTTGGAGTTCTTGACACTATTTAGGAATGCGAATTCTGGTTGGATGTATTCCCGGAGGTTTCATTACATGGCCTCCTGCCTCCAACTGCCCCACCTAGTCAGGTTTTCCCTTCTCCAATGTTTTTAAAGCTAACAAACAAAGGTGTTCAAAGAAAATGAAAAGAAACATTTTTTTAATGCGCCTATGATTTTTATCCTTGGTTGCTTGCAGCAGTGTCCAGGAGACTCCAGGACAATCTTGGAGGGTTAGCAAACCTAGATAGGAGAATAACAGAACCAGTGAGAGTGCTTGCTTTCCAGGAGTACAAGGTGACATTGACGGAACCCACGTTATTGTAAAAGCCCCTTTCATTGAGATGGCATCATTTATGAAGAGGGGAAGGCTCCACACTATCAATGTTCAACTTGTCTGTGAACACCAGTACCAGTCTGTGTGTGTAAATGTCCGATACTCTTGCAGCTCCCTTCGTTCTGAAGCAGCCAGCCATATTTCAAGGGCCTGCCTTCTACCAGAGTTGTATTTGAGCACACAATAGGGCTTCTGAAATCATGCCTGGACCACTCAGGATGAGCCTTGCAGACATCCCCTTCAAGGGTCTCCAGGTTAATTGTCATGTGCTATATGCTCTACAACCTGGCTCTGCCACGAGGAACAGACATTCAGGAGCCCAAAGAAGAGATGTCAGATGAGAGATAGTTTTCCGGGAGTTGAACAACCAAACTCCAGCTACAAGTGGATTCCCAGGGAGCACTTATGGCAAGCTCCGCACTGAACTGTGATCCTGACGAGGACCAGTTTCCGACTGCTGTTCCACGGTTGTTGCGGGGCCCTTGCGGAAGATCATCATCTTCATGAAAACTCTGCTTGGCCATGAAGGAGCTCACAGGTGTTTCACTGTTCTGAGAGGCAGCTGTATCACCAGGAGTCTTTGTGCCTGCTATCTGGCTCCTGGCACTACATCTGTCCAACCGCTGGATTGCTGATTGGCACTCGCAATGGCTTGACAGACATCAGACAAGGCATGGACTTTTACATTTTCTAATCAATCAAAATCCCTAGAGATTGCTTTTCCCACCCAGTTGCCCAAGGTTGCCAGTGTAGAGGGAAGGGATGCCAAACAGCAATCCATGCCAGCACCAGGACACCCTCCATCAGGGGTATCCCCCACTCTTCTTGTGACTGCCACTGCTCATGAAGTAGCCTGCAGTGACTGAAAGCCATCCCCAATTGCAGAGTTAATGTCAGCAGCTGAGTTGGAGGAGGGTGTCAAGGGTTGATAGATGTTTCTGAGTTTCAGGGACCAACTTGTTCTTCATCCTCATCCTCTGCTCTTCTGCATTTTCTTGGCTGGTCAAGGGACCGAAAGCATTACAATATTTTATTTATTCGTTCATGGGATGTGGATGTTGCTGGTGAGGCCAGCATTTATTGCCCATCCCTAATTGCCCTTGAGAAGGTGGTGGTGAGCCTCCTTCTTGAACCGCTGCAGTCCGTATGAAGATTCTCCCACAGTGCTGTTAGGTAGGGAGTTCAGGATTTTGACCCAGCGGCGATGAAGGAACGGTGATATATTTCCAAGTCGTGATGGTGTGTGACTTGGAGGGGAACGTGCAGGTGGTGTCGTTCCCATGTGCCTGCTGCTCTTGTCCTTCTAGGTGGTAGAGGTTGCAGGTTTGGGAGGTGCTGTCGAAGAAGCTTTGGCGAGTTGCTACAGTGCATCCTGTAGATGGTACACACTGCAGCCACGTGCGCCAGTGGTGAAGGGAGTGAATGTTTAGGGTGGTGTATGTGGTGCCAATCAAGCTGGTTGCATTGTCCTGGATGGTGTCGAGCTTCTTGAGTGTTGGTGGAGCTGCACTCATCCAAGCAAGTGGAGAGTATTCCATCACACTCCTGACTTGTGCCTTGTCGATGTTGGAAAGGCTTTGTGGAGTCAGGAGGTGAGTCACTCACCAAAGAATACCCAGCCTCTGATCTGCTCTTGTAGCCACAGTATTTATGTGGCTGGTCCAGTTAAGTTTCTGGTCAATGGTGACCCCTAGGATGTTGATGGTGGGGGATTCGGCGGAGGTAATGCCGTTAAATGTCAAGGGGAGGTGGTTAGACTCTCTCTTGTTGGAGATGGTCATTGCCTGGCACTTGTCTGGCGTGAATGTTACTTGCCACTTATCAGCCCAAGCCTGGATGTTATCCAGGTCTTGCTGCATGCAGGCACGGACTGCTTCATTATCTGAGGGGTTGCGAATGGAACTGAACACTGTGCAATCATCAGCAAACATCCCCATTCCTGACCTTACGATGGAGGGAAGGTCATTGATGAAGCAGCTGAAGATGGTTGGGCCTCGGACACTGCCCTGAGAAACACCTGCAGCAATGTCCGGTTGAATTATCCCTTTTGTGAGCCCAGTTGTCGCCGGGCACGGTGGCGCGTGCCTCTAATCCAGCTGCTCGGAGGCTGAGGCTATCGGATCGCTTGAGGCCAGGAGTTCTGGGCTGCTGCGGACTGTGCCGATCAGGTGTCCTCACAAAGTTGGGTGTCAATATGGTGTCCCCGGAGGAATCCAGGATCACCAGGTTGTGTAAAGAGGGGTGAATCGGCCCAGGTCGGGAACGGAGCAGGTCAAAGCCCCCGTGCTCATCAGTAGTGGGATCGTGCCTGTGAATAGACGTTGCAGTGCAGCCTGGTTGACACAGTGAAACATAGTCTCTTTTTATCCACCCCACAAGTTACATTTCCTTCTTTATTCTCACACAAAATTATTATCTCTCCGCCCCTCAAAATTACCACCACTTCAACAATGCAGAACTTTCATCCTTTAAAAACACAACGAAAGATCACCTGGAAAAAGATACATTCACCCAACAGTCTTACATAAATATACACCTGTTTCTGAACTATTTCATTATTATCACATTGCTCCGATTTGCTTTTCAGGAATTATACTGCCGAAACGACACAACGTTCCTAATAATTATAAATGATTTTCATTCACATTTCAAAAACTTGCGATGGTGTTGTGTTTCCCGAGATAATAACGTGGAACTGAACTAAATTTACGGACGGAATTGCAAATTTTCAGCTTGCATTCAAGCCTGTTCAAACGGATCAATGTTACTGCTCTCTGCTGCTCAGTCGTTTTATTGCACTAGAAAAAAATTGGTATTACGGCTGTTGTACCAGTAATGACACCAAGGGAGCGCCAACTTCATCCTAATCGTGCGACCTCGGCACTTACGCCGACAGCAGACTCACTTTAAAAGTCAACCTTATAAGCATAACTGCATACATTTGCTACTTTACTATTTAAAAAAGCTTCATAGAACAATTATCGAGGTGTAAATTTTAATGCTTCATTATGCTGAAAAGGAACGAGAAAGCATATACACATTATCAAAAAAGGCAGGAAGACTTGATAGCAGAGAGCAAGAGTTCAACCACGTACAAACACAAAATCAATACTTTATCTATATACTGATGGCTACGACTATATATAGTTTCGTCTATATTTCAAACTGTCCACAGAGGAACAATGTTACTGAAACGTTGCAAAGTATGTAAGTTAATTGATTCAGAAAAAATGATAAACGTGAGGACAACAAGGACACAAGTTGGAACTTAATATTACCGAGAAGGTAATATAGTTACAAATAAAACATAAGGACTTGTTGATGGGCGTTTTCTTCACTGGTTATTTCTAAACACATCTATATTGAAAAAACTGGTTGAACAATATCATAGTTTAGTTTAAAGCAATTTGCCCCACTTATAATTTCAAAAGGTTAAGTGCAACATGCTCATTCTTGGAGTTCTTGACACTATTTAGGTATGCGAATTCTGGTTGGATGTATTCCCGGAGGTTTCATTACATGGCCTCCTGCCTCCAACTGCCCCACCTAGTCAGGTTTTCCCTTCTCCAATGTTTTTAAAGCTAACAAACAAAGGTGTTCAAAGAAAATGAAAAGAAACATTTTTTTAATGCCCCTATGATTTTTATCCTTGGTTGCTTGCAGCAGTGTCCAGGAGACTCCAGGACAATCTTGGAGGGTTAGCAAACCTAGATGGGAGAATAACAGGACCAGTGAGAGTGCTTGCTTTCCAGGAGTACAAGGTGACATTGACGGAACCCACGTTATTGTAAAAGCCCCTTTCATTGAGATGGCATCATTTATGAAGAGGGGAAGGTTCCACACTATCAATGTTCAACATGTCTGTGAACACCAGTACCAGTCTGTGTGTGTAAATGTCCGATACTCTTGCAGCTCCCTTCGTTCTGAAGCAGCCAGCCATATTTCAAGGGCCTGCCTTCTACCAGAGTTGTATTTGAGCACACAATAGGGCTTCTGAAATCATGCCTGGACCACTCAGGATGAGCCTTGCAGACATCCCCTTCAAGGGTCTCCAGGTTAATTGTCATGTGCTATATGCTCTACAACCTGGCTCTGCCACGAGGAACAGACATTCAGGAGCCCAAAGAAGAGATGTCAGATGAGAGATAGTTTTCCGGGAGTTGAACAACCAAACTCCAGCTACAAGTGGATTCCCAGGGAGCACTTATGGCAAGCTCCGCACTGAACTGTGATCCTGACGAGGACCAGTTTCCGACTGCTGTTCCACGGTTGTTGCGGGGCCCTTGCGGAAGATCATCATCTTCATGAAAACTCTGCTTGGCCATGAAGGAGCTCACAGGTGTTTCACTGTTCTGAGAGGCAGCTGTATCACCAGGAGTCTTTGTGCCTGCTATCTGGCTCCTGGCACTACATCTGTCCAACCGCTGGATTGCTGATTGGCACTCGCAATGGCTTGACAGACATCAGACAAGGCATGGACTTTTACATTTTCTAATCAATCAAAATCCCTAGAGATTGCTTTTCCCACCCAGTTGCCCAAGGTTGCCAGTGTAGAGGGAAGGGATGCCAAACAGCAATCCATGCCAGCACCAGGACACCCTCCATCAGGGGTATCCCCCACTCTTCTTGTGACTGCCACTGCTCATGAAGTAGCCTGCAGTGACTGAAAGCCATCCCCAATTGCAGAGTTAATGTCAGCAGCTGAGTTGGAGGAGGGTGTCAAGGGTTGATAGATGTTTCTGAGTTTCAGGGACCAACTTGTTCTTCATCCTCATCCTCTGCTCTTCTGCATTTTCTTGGCTGGTCAAGGGACCGAAAGCATTACAATATTTTTTTTATTCGTTCATGGGATGTGGATGTTGCTGGTGAGGCCAGCATTTATTGCCCATCCCTAATTGCCCTTGAGAAGGTGGTGGTGAGCCTCCTTCTTGAACCGCTGCAGTCCGTGTGAAGATTCTCCCACAGTGCTGTTAGGTAGGGAGTTCAGGATTTTGACCCAGCGGCGATGAAGGAACGGTGATATATTTCCAAGTCGGGATGGTGTGTGACTTGGAGGGGAACGTGCAGGTGGTGTCGTTCCCATGTGCCTGCTGCTCTTGTCCTTCTAGGTGGTAGAGGTTGCAGGTTTGGGAGGTGCTGTCGAAGAAGCTTTGGCGAGTTGCTACAGTGCATCCTGTAGATGGTACACACTGCAGCCACGTGCGCCAGTGGTGAAGGGAGTGAATGTTTAGGGTGGTGTATGTGGTGCCAATCAAGCTGGTTGCATTGTCCTGGATGGTGTCGAGCTTCTTGAGTGTTGGTGGAGCTGCACTCATCCAAGCAAGTGGAGAGTATTCCATCACACTCCTGACTTGTGCCTTGTCGATGTTGGAAAGGCTTTGTGGAGTCAGGAGGTGAGTCACTCACCAAAGAATACCCAGCCTCTGATCTGCTCTTGTAGCCACAGTATTTCTGTGGCTGGTCCAGTTAAGTTTCTGGTCAATGGTGACCCCTAGGATGTTGATGGTGGGGGATTCGGCGGAGGTAATGCCGTTAAATGTCAAGGGGAGGTGGTTAGACTCTCTCTTGTTGGAGATGGTCATTGCCTGGCACTTGTCTGGCGTGAATGTTACTTGCCACTTATCAGCCCAAGCCTGGATGTTATCCAGGCCTTGCTGCATGCAGGCACGGACTGCTTCATTATCTGAGGGGTTGCGAATGGAACTGAACACTGTGCAATCATCAGCAAACATCCCCATTCCTGACCTTACGATGGAGGGAAGGTCATTGATGAAGCAGCTGAAGATGGTTGGGCCTCGGACACTGCCCTGAGAAACTCCTGCAGCAATGTCCGGTTGAATTATCCCATTTGTGAGCCCAGTTGTCGCCGGGCACGGTGGCGCGTGCCTCTAATCCAGCTGCTCGGAGGCTGAGGCTATCGGATGGCTTGAGGCCAGGAGTTCTGGGCTGCTGCGGACTGTGCCGATCAGGTGTCCTCACAAAGTTGGGCGTCAATATTGTGTCCCCGGAGGAATCCAGAATCAGCAGGTTGTGTAAAGAGGGGTGAATCGGCCCAGGTCGGAAACGGAGCAGGTCAAAGCCCCCGTGCTCATCAGTAGTGGGATCGTGCCTGTGAATAGACGTTGCAGTGCAGCCTGGTTGACACAGTGAAACATAGTCTCTTTTTATCCACCCCACAAGTTACATTTCCTTCTTTATTCTCACACAAAATTATTATCTCTCCGCCCCTCAAAATTACCACCACTTCAACAATGCAGAACTTTCATCCTTTAAAAACACAACGAAAGATCACCTGGAAAAAGATACATTCACCCAACAGTCTTACATAAATATACACCTGTTTCTGAACTATTTCATTATTATCACATTGCTCCGATTTGCTTTTCAGGAATTATACTGCCGAAACGACACAACGTTCCTAATAATTATAAATGATTTTCATTCACATTTCAAAAACTTGCGATGGTGTTGTGTTTCCCGAGATAATAACGTGGAACTGAACTAAATTTACGGACGGAATTGCAAATTTGCAGCTTGCATTCAAGCCTGTTCAAACGGATCAATGTTACTGCTCTCTGCTGCTCAGTCGTTTTATTGCACTAGAAAAAAATTGGTATTACGGCTGTTGTACCAGTAATGACACCAAGGGAGCGCCAACTTCATCCTAATCGTGCGACCTCGGCACTTACGCCGACAGCAGACTCACTTTAAAAGTCAACCTTATAAGCATAACTGCATACATTTGCTACTTTACTATTTAAAAAAGCTTCATAGAACAATTATCGAGGTGTAAATTTTAATGCTTCATTACGCTGAAAAGGAACGAGAAAGCATATACACATTATCAAAAAAGGCAGGAAGACTTGATAGCAGAGAGTAAGAGTTCAACCACGTACAAACACAAAATCAATACTTTATCTATATACTGATGGCTACGACTATATATAGTTTCGTCTATATTTCAAACTGTCCACAGAGGAACAATGTTACTGAAACGTTGCAAAGTATGTAAGTTAATTGATTCAGAAAAAATGATAAACGTGAGGACAACAAGGACACAAGTTGGAACTTAATATTACCGAGAAGGTAATATAGTTACAAATAAAACATAAGGACTTGTTGATGGGCGTTTTCTTCACTGGTTATTTCTAAACACATCTATATTGAAAAAACTGGTTGAACAATATCATAGTTTAGTTTAAAGCAATTTGCCCCACTTATAATTTAAAAAGGTTAAGTGCAACATGCTCATTCTTGGAGTTCTTGACACTATTTAGGTATGCGAATTCTGGTTGGATGTATTCCCGGAGGTTTCATTACATGGCCTCCTGCCTCCAACTGCCCCACCTAGTCAGGTTTTCCCTTCTCCAATGTTTTTAAAGCTAACAAACAAAGGTGTTCAAAGAAAATGAAAAGAAACATATTTTTAATGCCCCTATGATTTTTATCCTTGGTTGCTTGCAGCAGTGTCCAGGAGACTCCAGGACAATCTTGGAGGGTTAGCAAACCTAGATGGGAGAATAACAGGACCAGTGAGAGTGCTTGCTTTCCAGGAGTACAAGGTGACATTGACGGAACCCACGTTATTGTAAAAGCCCCTTTCATTGAGATGGCATCATTTATGAAGAGGGGAAGGTTCCACACTATCAATGTTCAACTTGTCTGTGAACACCAGTACCAGTCTGTGTGTGTAAATGTCCGATACTCTTGCAGCTCCCTTCGTTCTGAAGCAGCCAGCCATATTTCAAGGGCCTGCCTTCTACCAGAGTTGTATTTGAGCACACAATAGGGCTTCTGAAATCATGCCTGGACCACTCAGGATGAGCCTTGCAGACATCCCCTTCAAGGGTCTCCAGGTTAATTGTCATGTGCTATATGCTCTACAACCTGGCTCTGCCACGAGGAACAGACATTCAGGAGCCCAAAGAAGAGATGTCAGATGAGAGATAGTTTTCCGGGAGTTGAACAACCAAACTCCAGCTACAAGTGGATTCCCAGGGAGCACTTATGGCAAGCTCCGCACTGAACTGTGATCCTGACGAGGACCAGTTTCCGACTGCTGTTCCACGGTTGTTGCGGGGCCCTTGCGGAAGATCATCATCTTCATGAAAACTCTGCTTGGCCATGAAGGAGCTCACAGGTGTTTCACTGTTCTGAGAGGCAGCTGTATCACCAGGAGTCTTTGTGCCTGCTATCTGGCTCCTGGCACTACATCTGTCCAACCGCTGGATTGCTGATTGGCACTCGCAATGGCTTGACAGACATCAGACAAGGCATGGACTTTTACATTTTCTAATCAATCAAAATCCCTAGAGATTGCTTTTCCCACCCAGTTGCCCAAGGTTGCCAGTGTAGAGGGAAGGGATGCCAAACAGCAATCCATGCCAGCACCAGGACACCCTCCATCAGGGGTATCCCCCACTCTTCTTGAGACTGCCACTGCTCATGAAGTAGCCTGCAGTGACTGAAAGCCACCCCAATTGCAGAGTTAATGTCAGCAGCTGAGTTGGAGGAGGGTGTCAAGGGTTGATAGATGTTTCTGAGTTTCAGGGACCAACTTGTTCTTCATCCTCATCCTCTGCTCTTCTGCATTTTCTTGGCTGGTCAAGGGACCGAAAGCATTACAATATTTTTTTTATTCGTTCATGGGATGTGGATGTTGCTGGTGAGGCCAGCATTTATTGCCCATCCCTAATTGCCCTTGAGAAGGTGGTGGTGAGCCTCCTTCTTGAACCGCTGCAGTCCGTGTGAAGATTCTCCCACAGTGCTGTTAGGTAGGGAGTTCAGGATTTTGACCCAGCGGCGATGAAGGAACGGTGATATATTTCCAAGTCGTGATGGTGTGTGACTTGGAGGGGAACGTGCAGGTGGTGTCGTTCCCATGTGCCTGCTGCTCTTGTCCTTCTAGGTGGTAGAGGTTGCAGGTTTGGGAGGTGCTGTCGAAGAAGCTTTGGCGAGTTGCTACAGTGCATCCTGTAGATGGTACACACTGCAGCCACGTGCGCCAGTGGTGAAGGGAGTGAATGTTTAGGGTGGTGTATGTGGTGCCAATCAAGCTGGTTGCATTGTCCTGGATGGTGTCGAGCTTCTTGAGTGTTGGTGGAGCTGCACTCATCCAAGCAAGTGGAGAGTATTCCATCACACTCCTGACTTGTGCCTTGTCGATGTTGGAAAGGCTTTGTGGAGTCAGGAGGTGAGTCACTCACCAAAGAATACCCAGCCTCTGATCTGCTCTTGTAGCCACAGTATTTATGTGGCTGGTCCAGTTAAGTTTCTGGTCAATGGTGACCCCTAGGATGTTGATGGTGGGGGATTCGGCGGAGGTAATGCCGTTAAATGTCAAGGGGAGGTGGTTAGACTCTCTCTTGTTGGAGATGGTCATTGCCTGGCACTTGTCTGGCGTGAATGTTACTTGCCACTTATCAGCCCAAGCCTGGATGTTATCCAGGTCTTGCTGCATGCAGGCACGGACTGCTTCATTATCTGAGGGGTTGCGAATGGAACTGAACACTGTGCAATCATCAGCAAACATCCCCATTCCTGACCTTACGATGGAGGGAAGGTCATTGATGAAGCAGCTGAAGATGGTTGGGCCTCGGACACTGCCCTGAGAAACTCCTGCAGCAATGTCCGGTTGAATTATCCCTTTTGTGAGCCCAGTTGTCGCCGGGCACGGTGGCGCGTGCCTCTAATCCAGCTGCTCGGAGGCTGAGGCTATCGGATGGCTTGAGGCCAGGAGTTCTGGGCTGCTGCGGACTGTGCCGATCAGGTGTCCTCACAAAGTTGGGCGTCAATATGGTGTCCCCGGAGGAATCCAGGATCACCAGGTTGTGTAAAGAGGGGTGAATCGGCCCAGGTCGGAAACGGAGCAGGTCAAAGCCCCCGTGCTCATCAGTAGTCGGATCGTGCCTGTGAATAGACGTTGCAGTGCAGCCTGGTTGACACAGTGAAACATAGTCTCTTTTTATCCACCCCACAAGTTACATTTCCTTCTTTATTCTCACACAAAATTATTATCTCTCCGCCCCTCAAAATTACCACCACTTCAACAATGCAGAACTTTCATCCTTTAAAAACACAACGAAAGATCACCTGGAAAAAGATACATTCACCCAACAGTCTTACATAAATATACACCTGTTTCTGAACTATTTCATTATTATCACATTGCTCCGATTTGCTTTTCAGGAATTATACTGCCGAAACGACACAACGTTCCTAATAATTATAAATGATTTTCATTCACATTTCAAAAACTTGCGATGGTGTTGTGTTTCCCGAGATAATAACGTGGAACTGAACTAAATTTACGGACGGAATTGCAAATTTGCAGCTTGCATTCAAGCCTGTTCAAACGGATCAATGTTACTGCTCTCTGCTGCTCAGTCGTTTTATTGCACTAGAAAAAAATTGGTATTACGGCTGTTGTACCAGTAATGACATCAAGGGAGCGCTCACTTCATCCTAATCGTGCGACCTCGGCACTTACGCCTGCAGCAGACTCACTTTAAAAGTCAACCTTATAAGCATAACTGCATACATTTGCTACTTTACTATTTAAAAAAGCTTCATAGAACAATTATCGAGGTGTAAATTTTAATGCTTCATTATGCTGAAAAGGAACGAGAAAGCATATAGACGTTATCAAAAAAGGCAGGAAGACTTGATAGCAGAGAGTAAGAGTTCAACCACGTACAAACACAAAATCAATACTTTATCTATATACTGATGGCTACGACTATATATAGTTTCGTCTATATTTCAAACTGTCCACAGAGGAACAATGTTACTGAAACGTTGCAAAGTATGTAAGTTAATTGATTCAGAAAAAATGATAAACGTGAGGACAACAAGGACACAAGTTGGAACTTAATATTACCGAGAAGGTAATATAGTTACAAATAAAACATAAGGACTTGTTGATGGGCGTTTTCTTCACTGGTTATTTCTAAACACATCTATATTGAAAAAACTGGTTGAACAATATCATAGTTTAGTTTAAAGCAATTTGCCCCACTTATAATTTAAAAAGGTTAAGTGCAACATGCTCATTCTTGGAGTTCTTGACACTATTTAGGTATGCGAATTCTGGTTGGATGTATTCCCGGAGGTTTCATTACATGGCCTCCTGCCTCCAACTGCCCCACCTAGTCAGGTTTTCCCTTCTCCAATGTTTTTAAAGCTAACAAACAAAGGTGTTCAAAGAAAATGAAAAGAAACATTTTTTTAATGCCCCTATGATTTTTATCCTTGGTTGCTTGCAGCAGTGTCCAGGAGACTCCAGGACAATCTTGGAGGGTTAGCAAACCTAGATGGGAGAATAACAGGACCAGTGAGAGTGCTTGCTTTCCAGGAGTACAAGGTGACATTGACGGAACCCACGTTATTGTAAAAGCCCCTTTCATTGAGATGGCATCATTTATGAAGAGGGGAAGGTTCCACACTATCAATGTTCAACTTGTCTGTGAACACCAGTACCAGTCTGTGTGTGTAAATGTCCGATACTCTTGCAGCTCCCTTCGTTCTGAAGCAGCCAGCCATATTTCAAGGGCCTGCCTTCTGCCAGAGTTGTATTTGAGCACACAATAGGGCTTCTGAAATCATGCCTGGACCACTCAGGATGAGCCTTGCAGACATCCCCTTCAAGGGTCTCCAGGTTAATTGTCATGTGCTATATGCTCTACAACCTGGCTCTGCCACGAGGAACAGACATTCAGGAGCCCAAAGAAGAGATGTCAGATGAGAGATAGTTTTCCGGGAGTTGAACAACCAAACTCCAGCTACAAGTGGATTCCCAGGGAGCACTTATGGCAAGCTCCGCACTGAACTGTGATCCTGACGAGGACCAGTTTCCGACTGCTGTTCCACGGTTGTTGCGGGGCCCTTGCGGAAGATCATCATCTTCATGAAAACTCTGCTTGGCCATGAAGGAGCTCACAGGTGTTTCACTGTTCTGAGAGGCAGCTGTATCACCAGGAGTCTTTGTGCCTGCTATCTGGCTCCTGGCACTACATCTGTCCAACCGCTGGATTGCTGATTGGCACTCGCAATGGCTTGACAGACATCAGACAAGGCATGGACTTTTACATTTTCTAATCAATCAAAATCCCTAGAGATTGCTTTTCCCACCCAGTTGCCCAAGGTTGCCAGTGTAGAGGGAAGGGATGCCAAACAGCAATCCATGCCAGCACCAGGACACCCTCCATCAGGGGTATCCCCCACTCTTCTTGTGACTGCCACTGCTCATGAAGTAGCCTGCAGTGACTGAAAGCCATCCCTAATTGCAGAGTTAATGTCAGCAGCTGAGTTGGAGGAGGGTGTCAAGGGTTGATAGATGTTTCTGAGTTTCAGGGACCAACTTGTTCTTCATCCTCATCCTCTGCTCTTCTGCATTTTCTTGGCTGGTCAAGGGACCGAAAGCATTACAATATTTTTTTTATTCGTTCATGGGATGTGGATGTTGCTGGTGAGGCCAGCATTTATTGCCCATCCCTAATTGCCCTTGAGAAGGTGGTGGTGAGCCTCCTTCTTGAACCGCTGCAGTCCGTGTGAAGATTCTCCCACAGTGCTGTTAGGTAGGGAGTTCAGGATTTTGACCCAGCGGCGATGAAGGAACGGTGATATATTTCCAAGTCGTGATGGTGTGTGACTTGGAGGGGAACGTGCAGGTGGTGTCGTTCCCATGTGCCTGCTGCTCTTGTCCTTCTAGGTGGTAGAGGTTGCAGGTTTGGGAGGTGCTGTCGAAGAAGCTTTGGCGAGTTGCTACAGTGCATCCTGTAGATGGTACACACTGCAGCCACGTGCGCCAGTGGTGAAGGGAGTGAATGTTTAGGGTGGTGTATGTGGTGCCAATCAAGCTGGTTGCATTGTCCTGGATGGTGTCGAGCTTCTTGAGTGTTGGTGAAGCTGCACTCATCCAAGCAAGTGGAGAGTATTCCATCACACTCCTGACTTGTGCCTTGTCGATGTTGGAAAGGCTTTGTGGAGTCAGGAGGTGAGTCACTCACCAAAGAATACCCAGCCTCTGATCTGCTCTTGTAGCCACAGTATTTATGTGGCTGGTCCAGTTAAGTTTCTGGTCAATGGTGACCCCTAGGATGTTGATGGTGGGGGATTCGGCGGAGGTAATGCCGTTAAATGTCAAGGGGAGGTGGTTAGACTCTCTCTTGTTGGAGATGGTCATTGCCTGGCACTTGTCTGGCGTGAATGTTACTTGCCACTTATCAGCCCAAGCCTGGATGTTATCCAGGTCTTGCTGCATGCAGGCACGGACTGCTTCATTATCTGAGGGGTTGCGAATGGAACTGAACACTGTGCAATCATCAGCAAACATCCCCATTCCTGACCTTACGATGGAGGGAAGGTCATTGATGAAGCAGCTGAAGATGGTTGGGCCTCGGACACTGCCCTGAGAAACTCCTGCAGCAATGTCCGGTTGAATTATCCCTTTTGTGAGCCCAGTTGTCGCCGGGCACGGTGGCGCGTGCCTCTAATCCAGCTGCTCGGAGGCTGAGGCTATCGGATGGCTTGAGGCCAGGAGTTCTGGGCTGCTGCGGACTGTGCCGATCAGGTGTCCTCACAAAGTTGGGCGTCAATATGGTGTCCCCGGAGGAATCCAGGATCACCAGGTTGTGTAAAGAGGGGTGAATCGGCCCAGGTCGGAAACGGAGCAGGTCAAAGCCCCCGTGCTCATCAGTAGTCGGATCGTGCCTGTGAATAGACGTTGCAGTGCAGCCTGGTTGACACAGTGAAACATAGTCTCTTTTTATCCACCCCACAAGTTACATTTCCTTCTTTATTCTCACACAAAATTATTATCTCTCCGCCCCTCAAAATTACCACCACTTCAACAATGCAGAACTTTCATCCTTTAAAAACACAACGAAAGATCACCTGGAAAAAGATACATTCACCCAACAGTCTTACATAAATATACACCTGTTTCTGAACTATTTCATTATTATCACATTGCTCCGATTTGCTTTTCAGGAATTATACTGCCGAAACGACACAACGTTCCTAATAATTATAAATGATTTTCATTCACATTTCAAAAACTTGCGATGGTGTTGTGTTTCCCGAGATAATAACGTGGAACTGAACTAAATTTACGGACGGAATTGCAAATTTGCAGCTTGCATTCAAGCCTGTTCAAACGGATCAATGTTACTGCTCTCTGCTGCTCAGTCGTTTTATTGCACTAGAAAAAAATTGGTATTACGGCTGTTGTACCAGTAATGACATCAAGGGAGCGCTCACTTCATCCTAATCGTGCGACCTCGGCACTTACGCCTGCAGCAGACTCACTTTAAAAGTCAACCTTATAAGCATAACTGCATACATTTGCTACTTTACTATTTAAAAAAGCTTCATAGAACAATTATCGAGGTGTAAATTTTAATGCTTCATTATGCTGAAAAGGAACGAGAAAGCATATAGACGTTATCAAAAAAGGCAGGAAGACTTGATAGCAGAGAGTAAGAGTTCAACCACGTACAAACACAAAATCAATACTTTATCTATATACTGATGGCTACGACTATATATAGTTTCGTCTATATTTCAAACTGTCCACAGAGGAACAATGTTACTGAAACGTTGCAAAGTATGTAAGTTAATTGATTCAGAAAAAATGATAAACGTGAGGACAACAAGGACACAAGTTGGAACTTAATATTACCGAGAAGGTAATATAGTTACAAATAAAACATAAGGACTTGTTGATGGGCGTTTTCTTCACTGGTTATTTCTAAACACATCTATATTGAAAAAACTGGTTGAACAATATCATAGTTTAGTTTAAAGCAATTTGCCCCACTTATAATTTAAAAAGGTTAAGTGCAACATGCTCATTCTTGGAGTTCTTGACACTATTTAGGTATGCGAATTCTGGTTGGATGTATTCCCGGAGGTTTCATTACATGGCCTCCTGCCTCCAACTGCCCCACCTAGTCAGGTTTTCCCTTCTCCAATGTTTTTAAAGCTAACAAACAAAGGTGTTCAAAGAAAATGAAAAGAAACATTTTTTTAATGCCCCTATGATTTTTATCCTTGGTTGCTTGCAGCAGTGTCCAGGAGACTCCAGGACAATCTTGGAGGGTTAGCAAACCTAGATGGGAGAATAACAGGACCAGTGAGAGTGCTTGCTTTCCAGGAGTACAAGGTGACATTGACGGAACCCACGTTATTGTAAAAGCCCCTTTCATTGAGATGGCATCATTTATGAAGAGGGGAAGGTTCCACACTATCAATGTTCAACTTGTCTGTGAACACCAGTACCAGTCTGTGTGTGTAAATGTCCGATACTCTTGCAGCTCCCTTCGTTCTGAAGCAGCCAGCCATATTTCAAGGGCCTGCCTTCTGCCAGAGTTGTATTTGAGCACACAATAGGGCTTCTGAAATCATGCCTGGACCACTCAGGATGAGCCTTGCAGACATCCCCTTCAAGGGTCTCCAGGTTAATTGTCATGTGCTATATGCTCTACAACCTGGCTCTGCCACGAGGAACAGACATTCAGGAGCCCAAAGAAGAGATGTCAGATGAGAGATAGTTTTCCGGGAGTTGAACAACCAAACTCCAGCTACAAGTGGATTCCCAGGGAGCACTTATGGCAAGCTCCGCACTGAACTGTGATCCTGACGAGGACCAGTTTCCGACTGCTGTTCCACGGTTGTTGCGGGGCCCTTGCGGAAGATCATCATCTTCATGAAAACTCTGCTTGGCCATGAAGGAGCTCACAGGTGTTTCACTGTTCTGAGAGGCAGCTGTATCACCAGGAGTCTTTGTGCCTGCTATCTGGCTCCTGGCACTACATCTGTCCAACCGCTGGATTGCTGATTGGCACTCGCAATGGCTTGACAGACATCAGACAAGGCATGGACTTTTACATTTTCTAATCAATCAAAATCCCTAGAGATTGCTTTTCCCACCCAGTTGCCCAAGGTTGCCAGTGTAGAGGGAAGGGATGCCAAACAGCAATCCATGCCAGCACCAGGACACCCTCCATCAGGGGTATCCCCCACTCTTCTTGTGACTGCCACTGCTCATGAAGTAGCCTGCAGTGACTGAAAGCCATCCCTAATTGCAGAGTTAATGTCAGCAGCTGAGTTGGAGGAGGGTGTCAAGGGTTGATAGATGTTTCTGAGTTTCAGGGACCAACTTGTTCTTCATCCTCATCCTCTGCTCTTCTGCATTTTCTTGGCTGGTCAAGGGACCGAAAGCATTACAATATTTTTTTTATTCGTTCATGGGATGTGGATGTTGCTGGTGAGGCCAGCATTTATTGCCCATCCCTAATTGCCCTTGAGAAGGTGGTGGTGAGCCTCCTTCTTGAACCGCTGCAGTCCGTGTGAAGATTCTCCCACAGTGCTGTTAGGTAGGGAGTTCAGGATTTTGACCCAGCGGCGATGAAGGAACGGTGATATATTTCCAAGTCGGGATGGTGTGTGACTTGGAGGGGAACGTGCAGGTGGTGTCGTTCCCATGTGCCTGCTGCTCTTGTCCTTCTAGGTGGTAGAGGTTGCAGGTTTGGGAGGTGCTGTCGAAGAAGCTTTGGCGAGTTGCTACAGTGCATCCTGTAGATGGTACACACTGCAGCCACGTGTGCCAGTGGTGAAGGGAGTGAATGTTTAGGGTGGTGTATGTGGTGCCAATCAAGCTGGTTGCATTGTCCTGGATGGTGTCGAGCTTCTTGAGTGTTGGTGGAGCTGCACTCATCCAAGCAAGTGGAGAGTATTCCATCACACTCCTGACTTGTGCCTTGTCGATGTTGGAAAGGCTTTGTGGAGTCAGGAGGTGAGTCACTCACCAAAGAATACCCAGCCTCTGATCTGCTCTTGTAGCCACAGTATTTATGTGGCTGGTCCAGTTAAGTTTCTGGTCAATGGTGACCCCTAGGATGTTGATGGTGGGGGATTCGGCGGAGGTAATGCCGTTAAATGTCAAGGGGAGGTGGTTAGACTCTCTCTTGTTGGAGATGGTCATTGCCTGGCACTTGTCTGGCGTGAATGTTACTTGCCACTTATCAGCCCAAGCCTGGATGTTATCCAGGTCTTGCTGCATGCAGGCACGGACTGCTTCATTATCTGAGGGGTTGCGAATGGAACTGAACACTGTGCAATCATCAGCAAACATCCCCATTCCTGACCTTACGATGGAGGGAAGGTCATTGATGAAGCAGCTGAAGATGGTTGGGCCTCGGACACTGCCCTGAGAAACTCCTGCAGCAATGTCCGGTTGAATTATCCCTTTTGTGAGCCCAGTTGTCGCCGGGCACGGTGGCGCGTGCCTCTAATCCAGCTGCTTGGAGGCTGAGGCTATCGGATGGCTTGAGGCCAGGAGTTCTGGGCTGCTGCGGACTGTGCCGATCAGGTGTCCTCACAAAGTTGGGCGTCAATATGGTGTCCCCGGAGGAATCCAGGATCACCAGGTTGTGTAAAGAGGGGTGAATCGGCCCAGGTCGGAAACGGAGCAGGTCAAAGCCCCCGTGCTCATCAGTAGTGGGATCGTGCCTGTGAATAGACGTTGCAGTGCAGCCTGGTTGACACAGTGAAACATAGTCTCTTTTTATCCACCCCACAAGTTACATTTCCTTCTTTATTCTCACACAAAATTATTATCTCTCCGCCCCTCAAAATTACCACCACTTCAACAATGCAGAACTTTCATCCTTTAAAAACACAACGAAAGATCACCTGGAAAAAGATACATTCACCCAACAGTCTTACATAAATATACACCTGTTTCTGAACTATTTCATTATTATCACATTGCTCCGATTTGCTTTTCAGGAATTATACTGCCGAAACGACACAACGTTCCTAATAATTATAAATGATTTTCATTCACATTTCAAAAACTTGCGATGGTGTTGTGTTTCCCGAGATAATAACGTGGAACTGAACTAAATTTACGGACGGAATTGCAAATTTGCAGCTTGCATTCAAGCCTGTTCAAACGGATCAATGTTACTGCTCTCTGCTGCTCAGTCGTTTTATTGCACTAGAAAAAAATTGGTATTACGGCTGTTGTACCAGTAATGACATCAAGGGAGCGCTCACTTCATCCTAATCGTGCGACCTCGGCACTTACGCCTGCAGCAGACTCACTTTAAAAGTCAACCTTATAAGCATAACTGCATACATTTGCTACTTTACTATTTAAAAAAGCTTCATAGAACAATTATCGAGGTGTAAATTTTAATGCTTCATTATGCTGAAAAGGAACGAGAAAGCATATAGACGTTATCAAAAAAGGCAGGAAGACTTGATAGCAGAGAGTAAGAGTTCAACCACGTACAAACACAAAATCAATACTTTATCTATATACTGATGGCTACGACTATATATAGTTTCGTCTATATTTCAAACTGTCCACAGAGGAACAATGTTACTGAAACGTTGCAAAGTATGTAAGTTAATTGATTCAGAAAAAATGATAAACGTGAGGACAACAAGGACACAAGTTGGAACTTAATATTACCGAGAAGGTAATATAGTTACAAATAAAACATAAGGACTTGTTGATGGGCGTTTTCTTCACTGGTTATTTCTAAACACATCTATATTGAAAAAACTGGTTGAACAATATCATAGTTTAGTTTAAAGCAATTTGCCCCACTTATAATTTAAAAAGGTTAAGTGCAACATGCTCATTCTTGGAGTTCTTGACACTATTTAGGTATGCGAATTCTGGTTGGATGTATTCCCGGAGGTTTCATTACATGGCCTCCTGCCTCCAACTGCCCCACCTAGTCAGGTTTTCCCTTCTCCAATGTTTTTAAAGCTAACAAACAAAGGTGTTCAAAGAAAATGAAAAGAAACATTTTTTTAATGCCCCTATGATTTTTATCCTTGGTTGCTTGCAGCAGTGTCCAGGAGACTCCAGGACAATCTTGGAGGGTTAGCAAACCTAGATGGGAGAATAACAGGACCAGTGAGAGTGCTTGCTTTCCAGGAGTACAAGGTGACATTGACGGAACCCACGTTATTGTAAAAGCCCCTTTCATTGAGATGGCATCATTTATGAAGAGGGGAAGGTTCCACACTATCAATGTTCAACTTGTCTGTGAACACCAGTACCAGTCTGTGTGTGTAAATGTCCGATACTCTTGCAGCTCCCTTCGTTCTGAAGCAGCCAGCCATATTTCAAGGGCCTGCCTTCTGCCAGAGTTGTATTTGAGCACACAATAGGGCTTCTGAAATCATGCCTGGACCACTCAGGATGAGCCTTGCAGACATCCCCTTCAAGGGTCTCCAGGTTAATTGTCATGTGCTATATGCTCTACAACCTGGCTCTGCCACGAGGAACAGACATTCAGGAGCCCAAAGAAGAGATGTCAGATGAGAGATAGTTTTCCGGGAGTTGAACAACCAAACTCCAGCTACAAGTGGATTCCCAGGGAGCACTTATGGCAAGCTCCGCACTGAACTGTGATCCTGACGAGGACCAGTTTCCGACTGCTGTTCCACGGTTGTTGCGGGGCCCTTGCGGAAGATCATCATCTTCATGAAAACTCTGCTTGGCCATGAAGGAGCTCACAGGTGTTTCACTGTTCTGAGAGGCAGCTGTATCACCAGGAGTCTTTGTGCCTGCTATCTGGCTCCTGGCACTACATCTGTCCAACCGCTGGATTGCTGATTGGCACTCGCAATGGCTTGACAGACATCAGACAAGGCATGGACTTTTACATTTTCTAATCAATCAAAATCCCTAGAGATTGCTTTTCCCACCCAGTTGCCCAAGGTTGCCAGTGTAGAGGGAAGGGATGCCAAACAGCAATCCATGCCAGCACCAGGACACCCTCCATCAGGGGTATCCCCCACTCTTCTTGTGACTGCCACTGCTCATGAAGTAGCCTGCAGTGACTGAAAGCCATCCCTAATTGCAGAGTTAATGTCAGCAGCTGAGTTGGAGGAGGGTGTCAAGGGTTGATAGATGTTTCTGAGTTTCAGGGACCAACTTGTTCTTCATCCTCATCCTCTGCTCTTCTGCATTTTCTTGGCTGGTCAAGGGACCGAAAGCATTACAATATTTTTTTTATTCGTTCATGGGATGTGGATGTTGCTGGTGAGGCCAGCATTTATTGCCCATCCCTAATTGCCCTTGAGAAGGTGGTGGTGAGCCTCCTTCTTGAACCGCTGCAGTCCGTGTGAAGATTCTCCCACAGTGCTGTTAGGTAGGGAGTTCAGGATTTTGACCCAGCGGCGATGAAGGAACGGTGATATATTTCCAAGTCGTGATGGTGTGTGACTTGGAGGGGAACGTGCAGGTGGTGTCGTTCCCATGTGCCTGCTGCTCTTGTCCTTCTAGGTGGTAGAGGTTGCAGGTTTGGGAGGTGCTGTCGAAGAAGCTTTGGCGAGTTGCTACAGTGCATCCTGTAGATGGTACACACTGCAGCCACGTGCGCCAGTGGTGAAGGGAGTGAATGTTTAGGGTGGTGTATGTGGTGCCAATCAAGCTGGTTGCATTGTCCTGGATGGTGTCGAGCTTCTTGAGTGTTGGTGAAGCTGCACTCATCCAAGCAAGTGGAGAGTATTCCATCACACTCCTGACTTGTGCCTTGTCGATGTTGGAAAGGCTTTGTGGAGTCAGGAGGTGAGTCACTCACCAAAGAATACCCAGCCTCTGATCTGCTCTTGTAGCCACAGTATTTATGTGGCTGGTCCAGTTAAGTTTCTGGTCAATGGTGACCCCTAGGATGTTGATGGTGGGGGATTCGGCGGAGGTAATGCCGTTAAATGTCAAGGGGAGGTGGTTAGACTCTCTCTTGTTGGAGATGGTCATTGCCTGGCACTTGTCTGGCGTGAATGTTACTTGCCACTTATCAGCCCAAGCCTGGATGTTATCCAGGTCTTGCTGCATGCAGGCACGGACTGCTTCATTATCTGAGGGGTTGCGAATGGAACTGAACACTGTGCAATCATCAGCAAACATCCCCATTCCTGACCTTACGATGGAGGGAAGGTCATTGATGAAGCAGCTGAAGATGGTTGGGCCTCGGACACTGCCCTGAGAAACTCCTGCAGCAATGTCCGGTTGAATTATCCCTTTTGTGAGCCCAGTTGTCGCCGGGCACGGTGGCGCGTGCCTCTAATCCAGCTGCTCGGAGGCTGAGGCTATCGGATGGCTTGAGGCCAGGAGTTCTGGGCTGCTGCGGACTGTGCCGATCAGGTGTCCTCACAAAGTTGGGCGTCAATATGGTGTCCCCGGAGGAATCCAGGATCACCAGGTTGTGTAAAGAGGGGTGAATCGGCCCAGGTCGGAAACGGAGCAGGTCAAAGCCCCCGTGCTCATCAGTAGTCGGATCGTGCCTGTGAATAGACGTTGCAGTGCAGCCTGGTTGACACAGTGAAACATAGTCTCTTTTTATCCACCCCACAAGTTACATTTCCTTCTTTATTCTCACACAAAATTATTATCTCTCCGCCCCTCAAAATTACCACCACTTCAACAATGCAGAACTTTCATCCTTTAAAAACACAACGAAAGATCACCTGGAAAAAGATACATTCACCCAACAGTCTTACATAAATATACACCTGTTTCTGAACTATTTCATTATTATCACATTGCTCCGATTTGCTTTTCAGGAATTATACTGCCGAAACGACACAACGTTCCTAATAATTATAAATGATTTTCATTCACATTTCAAAAACTTGCGATGGTGTTGTGTTTCCCGAGATAATAACGTGGAACTGAACTAAATTTACGGACGGAATTGCAAATTTGCAGCTTGCATTCAAGCCTGTTCAAACGGATCAATGTTACTGCTCTCTGCTGCTCAGTCGTTTTATTGCACTAGAAAAAAATTGGTATTACGGCTGTTGTACCAGTAATGACATCAAGGGAGCGCTCACTTCATCCTAATCGTGCGACCTCGGCACTTACGCCTGCAGCAGACTCACTTTAAAAGTCAACCTTATAAGCATAACTGCATACATTTGCTACTTTACTATTTAAAAAAGCTTCATAGAACAATTATCGAGGTGTAAATTTTAATGCTTCATTATGCTGAAAAGGAACGAGAAAGCATATAGACGTTATCAAAAAAGGCAGGAAGACTTGATAGCAGAGAGTAAGAGTTCAACCACGTACAAACACAAAATCAATACTTTATCTATATACTGATGGCTACGACTATATATAGTTTCGTCTATATTTCAAACTGTCCACAGAGGAACAATGTTACTGAAACGTTGCAAAGTATGTAAGTTAATTGATTCAGAAAAAATGATAAACGTGAGGACAACAAGGACACAAGTTGGAACTTAATATTACCGAGAAGGTAATATAGTTACAAATAAAACATAAGGACTTGTTGATGGGCGTTTTCTTCACTGGTTATTTCTAAACACATCTATATTGAAAAAACTGGTTGAACAATATCATAGTTTAGTTTAAAGCAATTTGCCCCACTTATAATTTAAAAAGGTTAAGTGCAACATGCTCATTCTTGGAGTTCTTGACACTATTTAGGTATGCGAATTCTGGTTGGATGTATTCCCGGAGGTTTCATTACATGGCCTCCTGCCTCCAACTGCCCCACCTAGTCAGGTTTTCCCTTCTCCAATGTTTTTAAAGCTAACAAACAAAGGTGTTCAAAGAAAATGAAAAGAAACATTTTTTTAATGCCCCTATGATTTTTATCCTTGGTTGCTTGCAGCAGTGTCCAGGAGACTCCAGGACAATCTTGGAGGGTTAGCAAACCTAGATGGGAGAATAACAGGACCAGTGAGAGTGCTTGCTTTCCAGGAGTACAAGGTGACATTGACGGAACCCACGTTATTGTAAAAGCCCCTTTCATTGAGATGGCATCATTTATGAAGAGGGGAAGGTTCCACACTATCAATGTTCAACTTGTCTGTGAACACCAGTACCAGTCTGTGTGTGTAAATGTCCGATACTCTTGCAGCTCCCTTCGTTCTGAAGCAGCCAGCCATATTTCAAGGGCCTGCCTTCTGCCAGAGTTGTATTTGAGCACACAATAGGGCTTCTGAAATCATGCCTGGACCACTCAGGATGAGCCTTGCAGACATCCCCTTCAAGGGTCTCCAGGTTAATTGTCATGTGCTATATGCTCTACAACCTGGCTCTGCCACGAGGAACAGACATTCAGGAGCCCAAAGAAGAGATGTCAGATGAGAGATAGTTTTCCGGGAGTTGAACAACCAAACTCCAGCTACAAGTGGATTCCCAGGGAGCACTTATGGCAAGCTCCGCACTGAACTGTGATCCTGACGAGGACCAGTTTCCGACTGCTGTTCCACGGTTGTTGCGGGGCCCTTGCGGAAGATCATCATCTTCATGAAAACTCTGCTTGGCCATGAAGGAGCTCACAGGTGTTTCACTGTTCTGAGAGGCAGCTGTATCACCAGGAGTCTTTGTGCCTGCTATCTGGCTCCTGGCACTACATCTGTCCAACCGCTGGATTGCTGATTGGCACTCGCAATGGCTTGACAGACATCAGACAAGGCATGGACTTTTACATTTTCTAATCAATCAAAATCCCTAGAGATTGCTTTTCCCACCCAGTTGCCCAAGGTTGCCAGTGTAGAGGGAAGGGATGCCAAACAGCAATCCATGCCAGCACCAGGACACCCTCCATCAGGGGTATCCCCCACTCTTCTTGTGACTGCCACTGCTCATGAAGTAGCCTGCAGTGACTGAAAGCCATCCCTAATTGCAGAGTTAATGTCAGCAGCTGAGTTGGAGGAGGGTGTCAAGGGTTGATAGATGTTTCTGAGTTTCAGGGACCAACTTGTTCTTCATCCTCATCCTCTGCTCTTCTGCATTTTCTTGGCTGGTCAAGGGACCGAAAGCATTACAATATTTTTTTTATTCGTTCATGGGATGTGGATGTTGCTGGTGAGGCCAGCATTTATTGCCCATCCCTAATTGCCCTTGAGAAGGTGGTGGTGAGCCTCCTTCTTGAACCGCTGCAGTCCGTGTGAAGATTCTCCCACAGTGCTGTTAGGTAGGGAGTTCAGGATTTTGACCCAGCGGCGATGAAGGAACGGTGATATATTTCCAAGTCGGGATGGTGTGTGACTTGGAGGGGAACGTGCAGGTGGTGTCGTTCCCATGTGCCTGCTGCTCTTGTCCTTCTAGGTGGTAGAGGTTGCAGGTTTGGGAGGTGCTGTCGAAGAAGCTTTGGCGAGTTGCTACAGTGCATCCTGTAGATGGTACACACTGCAGCCACGTGTGCCAGTGGTGAAGGGAGTGAATGTTTAGGGTGGTGTATGTGGTGCCAATCAAGCTGGTTGCATTGTCCTGGATGGTGTCGAGCTTCTTGAGTGTTGGTGGAGCTGCACTCATCCAAGCAAGTGGAGAGTATTCCATCACACTCCTGACTTGTGCCTTGTCGATGTTGGAAAGGCTTTGTGGAGTCAGGAGGTGAGTCACTCACCAAAGAATACCCAGCCTCTGATCTGCTCTTGTAGCCACAGTATTTATGTGGCTGGTCCAGTTAAGTTTCTGGTCAATGGTGACCCCTAGGATGTTGATGGTGGGGGATTCGGCGGAGGTAATGCCGTTAAATGTCAAGGGGAGGTGGTTAGACTCTCTCTTGTTGGAGATGGTCATTGCCTGGCACTTGTCTGGCGTGAATGTTACTTGCCACTTATCAGCCCAAGCCTGGATGTTATCCAGGTCTTGCTGCATGCAGGCACGGACTGCTTCATTATCTGAGGGGTTGCGAATGGAACTGAACACTGTGCAATCATCAGCAAACATCCCCATTCCTGACCTTACGATGGAGGGAAGGTCATTGATGAAGCAGCTGAAGATGGTTGGGCCTCGGACACTGCCCTGAGAAACTCCTGCAGCAATGTCCGGTTGAATTATCCCTTTTGTGAGCCCAGTTGTCGCCGGGCACGGTGGCGCGTGCCTCTAATCCAGCTGCTTGGAGGCTGAGGCTATCGGATCGCTTGAGGCCAGGAGTTCTGGGCTGCTGCGGACTGTGCCGATCAGGTGTCCTCACAAAGTTGGGCGTCAATATGGTGTCCCCGGAGGAATCCAGGATCACCAGGTTGTGTAAAGAGGGGTGAATCGGCCCAGGTCGGAAACGGAGCAGGTCAAAGCCCCCGTGCTCATCAGTAGTGGGATCGTGCCTGTGAATAGACGTTGCAGTGCAGCCTGGTTGACACAGTGAAACATAGTCTCTTTTTATCCACCCCACAAGTTACATTTCCTTCTTTATTCTCACACAAAATTATTATCTCTCCGCCCCTCAAAATTACCACCACTTCAACAATGCAGAACTTTCATCCTTTAAAAACACAACGAAAGATCACCTGGAAAAAGATACATTCACCCAACAGTCTTACATAAATATACACCTGTTTCTGAACTATTTCATTATTATCACATTGCTCCGATTTGCTTTTCAGGAATTATACTGCCGAAACGACACAACGTTCCTAATAATTATAAATGATTTTCATTCACATTTCAAAAACTTGCGATGGTGTTGTGTTTCCCGAGATAATAACGTGGAACTGAACTAAATTTACGGACGGAATTGCAAATTTGCAGCTTGCATTCAAGCCTGTTCAAACGGATCAATGTTACTGCTCTCTGCTGCTCAGTCGTTTTATTGCACTAGAAAAAAATTGGTATTACGGCTGTTGTACCAGTAATGACATCAAGGGAGCGCTCACTTCATCCTAATCGTGCGACCTCGGCACTTACGCCTGCAGCAGACTCACTTTAAAAGTCAACCTTATAAGCATAACTGCATACATTTGCTACTTTACTATTTAAAAAAGCTTCATAGAACAATTATCGAGGTGTAAATTTTAATGCTTCATTATGCTGAAAAGGAACGAGAAAGCATATAGACGTTATCAAAAAAGGCAGGAAGACTTGATAGCAGAGAGTAAGAGTTCAACCACGTACAAACACAAAATCAATACTTTATCTATATACTGATGGCTACGACTATATATAGTTTCGTCTATATTTCAAACTGTCCACAGAGGAACAATGTTACTGAAACGTTGCAAAGTATGTAAGTTAATTGATTCAGAAAAAATGATAAACGTGAGGACAACAAGGACACAAGTTGGAACTTAATATTACCGAGAAGGTAATATAGTTACAAATAAAACATAAGGACTTGTTGATGGGCGTTTTCTTCACTGGTTATTTCTAAACACATCTATATTGAAAAAACTGGTTGAACAATATCATAGTTTAGTTTAAAGCAATTTGCCCCACTTATAATTTCAAAAGGTTAAGTGCAACATGCTCATTCTTGGAGTTCTTGACACTATTTAGGTATGCGAATTCTGGTTGGATGTATTCCCGGAGGTTTCATTACATGGCCTCCTGCCTCCAACTGCCCCACCTAGTCAGGTTTTCCCTTCTCCAATGTTTTTAAAGCTAACAAACAAAGGTGTTCAACGAAAATGAAAAGAAACATTTTTTTAATGCCCCTATGATTTTTATCCTTGGTTGCTTGCAGCAGTGTCCAGGAGACTCCAGGACAATCTTGGAGGGTTAGCAAACCTAGATGGGAGAATAACAGGACCAGTGAGAGTGCTTGCTTTCCAGGAGTACAAGGTGACATTGACGGAACCCACGTTATTGTAAAAGCCCCTTTCATTGAGATGGCATCATTTATGAAGAGGGGAAGGTTCCACACTATCAATGTTCAACTTGTCTGTGAACACCAGTACCAGTCTGTGTGTGTAAATGTCCGATACTCTTGCAGCTCCCTTCGTTCTGAAGCAGCCAGCCATATTTCAAGGGCCTGCCTTCTGCCAGAGTTGTATTTGAGCACACAATAGGGCTTCTGAAATCATGCCTGGACCACTCAGGATGAGCCTTGCAGACATCCCCTTCAAGGGTCTCCAGGTTAATTGTCATGTGCTATATGCTCTACAACCTGGCTCTGCCACGAGGAACAGACATTCAGGAGCCCAAAGAAGAGATGTCAGATGAGAGATAGTTTTCCGGGAGTTGAACAACCAAACTCCAGCTACAAGTGGATTCCCAGGGAGCACTTATGGCAAGCTCCGCACTGAACTGTGATCCTGACGAGGACCAGTTTCCGACTGCTGTTCCACGGTTGTTGCGGGGCCCTTGCGGAAGATCATCATCTTCATGAAAACTCTGCTTGGCCATGAAGGAGCTCACAGGTGTTTCACTGTTCTGAGAGGCAGCTGTATCACCAGGAGTCTTTGTGCCTGCTATCTGGCTCCTGGCACTACATCTGTCCAACCGCTGGATTGCTGATTGGCACTCGCAATGGCTTGACAGACATCAGACAAGGCATGGACTTTTACATTTTCTAATCAATCAAAATCCCTAGAGATTGCTTTTCCCACCCAGTTGCCCAAGGTTGCCAGTGTAGAGGGAAGGGATGCCAAACAGCAATCCATGCCAGCACCAGGACACCCTCCATCAGGGGTATCCCCCACTCTTCTTGTGACTGCCACTGCTCATGAAGTAGCCTGCAGTGACTGAAAGCCATCCCTAATTGCAGAGTTAATGTCAGCAGCTGAGTTGGAGGAGGGTGTCAAGGGTTGATAGATGTTTCTGAGTTTCAGGGACCAACTTGTTCTTCATCCTCATCCTCTGCTCTTCTGCATTTTCTTGGCTGGTCAAGGGACCGAAAGCATTACAATATTTTTTTTATTCGTTCATGGGATGTGGATGTTGCTGGTGAGGCCAGCATTTATTGCCCATCCCTAATTGCCCTTGAGAAGGTGGTGGTGAGCCTCCTTCTTGAACCGCTGCAGTCCGTGTGAAGATTCTCCCACAGTGCTGTTAGGGAGGGAGTTCAGGATTTTGACCCAGCGGCGATGAAGGAACGGTGATATATTTCCAAGTCGGGATGGTGTGTGACTTGGAGGGGAACGTGCAGGTGGTGTCGTTCCCATGTGCCTGCTGCTCTTGTCCTTCTAGGTGGTAGAGGTTGCAGGTTTGGGAGGTGCTGTCGAAGAAGCTTTGGCGAGTTGCTACAGTGCATCCTGTAGATGGTACACACTGCAGCCACGTGTGCCAGTGGTGAAGGGAGTGAATGTTTAGGGTGGTGTATGTGGTGCCAATCAAGCTGGTTGCATTGTCCTGGATGGTGTCGAGCTTCTTGAGTGTTGGTGGAGCTGCACTCATCCAAGCAAGTGGAGAGTATTCCATCACACTCCTGACTTGTGCCTTGTCGATGTTGGAAAGGCTTTGTGGAGTCAGGAGGTGAGTCACTCACCAAAGAATACCCAGCCTCTGATCTGCTCTTGTAGCCACAGTATTTATGTGGCTGGTCCAGTTAAGTTTCTGGTCAATGGTGACCCCTAGGATGTTGATGGTGGGGGATTCGGCGGAGGTAATGCCGTTAAATGTCAAGGGGAGGTGGTTAGACTCTCTCTTGTTGGAGATGGTCATTGCCTGGCACTTGTCTGGCGTGAATGTTACTTGCCACTTATCAGCCCAAGCCTGGATGTTATCCAGGTCTTGCTGCATGCAGGCACGGACTGCTTCATTATCTGAGGGGTTGCGAATGGAACTGAACACTGTGCAATCATCAGCAAACATCCCCATTCCTGACCTTACGATGGAGGGAAGGTCATTGATGAAGCAGCTGAAGATGGTTGGGCCTCGGACACTGCCCTGAGAAACTCCTGCAGCAATGTCCGGTTGAATTATCCCTTTTGTGAGCCCAGTTGTCGCCGGGCACGGTGGCGCGTGCCTCTAATCCAGCTGCTCGGAGGCTGAGGCTATCGGATCGCTTGAGGCCAGGAGTTCTGGGCTGCTGCGGACTGTGCCGATCAGGTGTCCTCACAAAGTTGGGCGTCAATATGGTGTCCCCAGAGGAATCCAGGATCACCAGGTTGTGTAAAGAGGGGTGAATCGGCCCAGGTTGGAAACGGAGCAGGTCAAAGCCCCCGTGCTCATCAGTAGTGGGATCGTGCCTGTGAATAGACGTTGCAGTGCAGCCTGGTTGACACAGTGAAACATAGTCTCTTTTTATCCACCCCACAAGTTACATTTCCTTCTTTATTCTCACACAAAATTATTATCTCTCCGCCCCTCAAAATTACCACCACTTCAACAATGCAGAACTTTCATCCTTTAAAAACACAACGAAAGATCACCTGGAAAAAGATACATTCACCCAACAGTCTTACATAAATATACACCTGTTTCTGAACTATTTCATTATTATCACATTGCTCCGATTTGCTTTTCAGGAATTATACTGCCGAAACGACACAACGTTCCTAATAATTATAAATGATTTTCATTCACATTTCAAAAACTTGCGATGGTGTTGTGTTTCCCGAGATAATAACGTGGAACTGAACTAAATTTACGGACGGAATTGCAAATTTGCAGCTTGCATTCAAGCCTGTTCAAACGGATCAATGTTACTGCTCTCTGCTGCTCAGTCGTTTTATTGCACTAGAAAAAAATTGGTATTACGGCTGTTGTACCAGTAATGACACCAAGGGAGCGCCAACTTCATCCTAATCGTGCGACCTCGGCACTTACGCCTGCAGCAGACTCACTTTAAAAGTCAACCTTATAAGCATAACTGCATACATTTGCTACTTTACTATTTAAAAAAGCTTCATAGAACAATTATCGAGGTGTAAAGTTTAATGCTTCATTATGCTGAAAAGGAACGAGAAAGCATATACACGTTATCAAAAAAGGCAGGAAGACTTGATAGCAGAGAGTAAGAGTTCAACCACGTACAAACACAAAATCAATACTTTATCTATATACTGATGGCTACGACTATATATAGTTTCGTCTATATTTCAAACTGTCCACAGAGGAACAATGTTACTGAAACGTTGCAAAGTATGTAAGTTAATTGATTCAGAAAAAATGATAAACGTGAGGACAACAAGGACACAAGTTGGAACTTAATATTACCGAGAAGGTAATATAGTTACAAATAAAACATAAGGACTTGTTGATGGGCGTTTTCTTCACTGGTTATTTCTAAACACATCTATATTGAAAAAACTGGTTGAACAATATCATAGTTTAGTTTAAAGCAATTTGCCCCACTTATAATTTCAAAAGGTTAAGTGCAACATGCTCATTCTTGGAGTTCTTGACACTATTTAGGTATGCGAATTCTGGTTGGATGTATTCCCGGAGGTTTCATTACATGGCCTCCTGCCTCCAACTGCCCCACCTAGTCAGGTTTTCCCTTCTCCAATGTTTTTAAAGCTAACAAACAAAGGTGTTCAAAGAAAATGAAAAGAAACATTTTTTTAATGCCCCTATGATTTTTATCCTTGGTTGCTTGCAGCAGTGTCCAGGAGACTCCAGGACAATCTTGGAGGGTTAGCAAACCTAGATGGGAGAATAACAGGACCAGTGAGAGTGCTTGCTTTCCAGGAGTACAAGGTGACATTGACGGAACCCACGTTATTGTAAAAGCCCCTTTCATTGAGATGGCATCATTTATGAAGAGGGGAAGGTTCCACACTATCAATGTTCAACTTGTCTGTGAACACCAGTACCAGTCTGTGTGTGTAAATGTCCGATACTCTTGCAGCTCCCTTCGTTCTGAAGCAGCCAGCCATATTTCAAGGGCCTGCCTTCTACCAGAGTTGTATTTGAGCACACAATAGGGCTTCTGAAATCATGCCTGGACCACTCAGGATGAGCCTTGCAGACATCCCCTTCAAGGGTCTCCAGGTTAATTGTCATGTGCTATATGCTCTACAACCTGGCTCTGCCACGAGGAACAGACATTCAGGAGCCCAAAGAAGAGATGTCAGATGAGAGATAGTTTTCCGGGAGTTGAACAACCAAACTCCAGCTACAAGTGGATTCCCAGGGAGCACTTATGGCAAGCTCCGCACTGAACTGTGATCCTGACGAGGACCAGTTTCCGACTGCTGTTCCACGGTTGTTGCGGGGCCCTTGCGGAAGATCATCATCTTCATGAAAACTCTGCTTGGCCATGAAGGAGCTCACAGGTGTTTCACTGTTCTGAGAGGCAGCTGTATCACCAGGAGTCTTTGTGCCTGCTATCTGGCTCCTGGCACTACATCTGTCCAACCGCTGGATTGCTGATTGGCACTCGCAATGGCTTGACAGACATCAGACAAGGCATGGACTTTTACATTTTCTAATCAATCAAAATCCCTAGAGATTGCTTTTCCCACCCAGTTGCCCAAGGTTGCCAGTGTAGAGGGAAGGGATGCCAAACAGCAATCCATGCCAGCACCAGGACACCCTCCATCAGGGGTATCCCCCACTCTTCTTGTGACTGCCACTGCTCATGAAGTAGCCTGCAGTGACTGAAAGCCATCCCCAATTGCAGAGTTAATGTCAGCAGCTGAGTTGGAGGAGGGTGTCAAGGGTTGATAGATGTTTCTGAGTTTCAGGGACCAACTTGTTCTTCATCCTCATCCTCTGCTCTTCTGCATTTTCTTGGCTGGTCAAGGGACCGAAAGCATTACAATATTTTTTTTATTCGTTCATGGGATGTGGATGTTGCTGGTGAGGCCAGCATTTATTGCCCATCCCTAATTGCCCTTGAGAAGGTGGTGGTGAGCCTCCTTCTTGAACCGCTGCAGTCCGTGTGAAGATTCTCCCACAGTGCTGTTAGGTAGGGAGTTCAGGATTTTGACCCAGCGGCGATGAAGGAACGGTGATATATTTCCAAGTAGGGATGGTGTGTGACTTGGAGGGGAACGTGCAGGTGGTGTCGTTCCCATGTGCCTGCTGCTCTTGTCCTTCTAGGTGGTAGAGGTTGCAGGTTTGGGAGGTGCTGTCGAAGAAGCTTTGGCGAGTTGCTACAGTGCATCCTGTAGATGGTACACACTGCAGCCACGTGCGCCAGTGGTGAAGGGAGTGAATGTTTAGGGTGGTGTATGTGGTGCCAATCAAGCTGGTTGCATTGTCCTGGATGGTGTCGAGCTTCTTGAGTGTTGGTGGAGCTGCACTCATCCAAGCAAGTGGAGAGTATTCCATCACACTCCTGACTTGTGCCTTGTCGATGTTGGAAAGGCTTTGTGGAGTCAGGAGGTGAGTCACTCACCAAAGAATACCCAGCCTCTGATCTGCTCTTGTAGCCACAGTATTTATGTGGCTGGTCCAGTTAAGTTTCTGGTCAATGGTGACCCCTAGGATGTTGATGGTGGGGGATTCGGCGGAGGTAATGCCGTTAAATGTCAAGGGGAGGTGGTTAGACTCTCTCTTGTTGGAGATGGTCATTGCCTGGCACTTGTCTGGCGTGAATGTTACTTGCCACTTATCAGCCCAAGCCTGGATGTTATCCAGGTCTTGCTGCATGCAGGCATGGACTGCTTCATTATCTGAGGGGTTGCGAATGGAACTGAACACTGTGCAATCATCAGCAAACATCCCCATTCCTGACCTTACGATGGAGGGAAGGTCATTGATGAAGCAGCTGAAGATGGTTGGGCCTCGGACACTGCCCTGAGAAACTCCTGCAGCAATGTCCGGTTGAATTATCCTTTTTGTGAGCCCAGTTGTCGCCGGGCACGGTGGCGCGTGCCTCTAATCCAGCTGCTCGGAGGCTGAGGCTATCGGATCGCTTGAGGCCAGGAGTTCTGGGCTGCTGCGGACTGTGCCGATCAGGTGTCCTCACAAAGTTGGGCGTCAATATGGTGTCCCCGGAGGAATCCAGGATCACCAGGTTGTGTAAAGAGGGGTGAATCGGCCCAGGTCGGAAACGGAGCAGGTCAAAGCCCCCGTGCTCATCAGTAGTGGGATCGTGCCTGTGAATAGACGTTGCAGTGCAGCCTGGTTGACACAGTGAAACATAGTCTCTTTTTATCCACCCCACAAGTTACATTTCCTTCTTTATTCTCACACAAAATTATTATCTCTCCGCCCCTCAAAATTACCACCACTTCAACAATGCAGAACTTTCATCCTTTAAAAACACAACGAAAGATCACCTGGAAAAAGATACATTCACCCAACAGTCTTACATAAATATACACCTGTTTCTGAACTATTTCATTATTATCACATTGCTCCGATTTGCTTTTCAGGAATTATACTGCCGAAACGACACAACGTTCCTAATAATTATAAATGATTTTCATTCACATTTCAAAAACTTGCGATGGTGTTGTGTTTCCCGAGATAATAACGTGGAACTGAACTAAATTTACGGACGGAATTGCAAATTTGCAGCTTGCATTCAAGCCTGTTCAAACGGATCAATGTTACTGCTCTCTGCTGCTCAGTCGTTTTATTGCACTAGAAAAAAATTGGTATTACGGCTGTTGTACCAGTAATGACACCAAGGGAGCGCTAACTTCATCCTAATCGTGCGACCTCGGCACTTACGCCTGCAGCAGACTCACTTTAAAAGTCAACCTTATAAGCATAACTGCATACATTTGCTACTTTACTATTTAAAAAAGCTTCATAGAACAATTATCGAGGTGTAAATTTTAATGCTTCATTATGCTGAAAAGGAACGAGAAAGCATATACACGTTATCAAAAAAGGCAGGAAGACTTGATAGCAGAGAGTAAGAGTTCAACCACGTACAAACACAAAATCAATACTTTATCTATATACTGATGGCTACGACTATATATAGTTTCGTCTATATTTCAAACTGTCCACAGAGGAACAATGTTACTGAAACGTTGCAAAGTATGTAAGTTAATTGATTCAGAAAAAATGATAAACGTGAGGACAACAAGGACACAAGTTGGAACTTAATATTACCGAGAAGGTAATATAGTTACAAATAAAACATAAGGACTTGTTGATGGGCGTTTTCTTCACTGGTTATTTCTAAACACATCTATATTGAAAAAACTGGTTGAACAATATCATAGTTTAGTTTAAAGCAATTTGCCCCACTTATAATTTCAAAAGGTTAAGTGCAACATGCTCATTCTTGGAGTTCTTGACACTATTTAGGTATGCGAATTCTGGTTGGATGTATTCCCGGAGGTTTCATTACATGGCCTCCTGCCTCCAACTGCCCCACCTAGTCAGGTTTTCCCTTCTCCAATGTTTTTAAAGCTAACAAACAAAGGTGTTCAAAGAAAATGAAAAGAAACATTTTTTTAATGCCCCTATGATTTTTATCCTTGGTTGCTTGCAGCAGTGTCCAGGAGACTCCAGGACAATCTTGGAGGGTTAGCAAACCTAGATGGGAGAATAACAGGACCAGTGAGAGTGCTTGCTTTCCAGGAGTACAAGGTGACATTGACGGAACCCACGTTATTGTAAAAGCCCCTTTCATTGAGATGGCATCATTTATGACGAGGGGAAGGTTCCACACTATCAATGTTCAACTTGTCTGTGAACACCAGTACCAGTCTGTGTGTGTAAATGTCCGATACTCTTGCAGCTCCCTTCGTTCTGAAGCAGCCAGCCATATTTCAAGGGCCTGCCTTCTACCAGAGTTGTATTTGAGCACACAATAGGGCTTCTGAAATCATGCCTGGACCACTCAGGATGAGCCTTGCAGACATCCCCTTCAAGGGTCTCCAGGTTAATTGTCATGTGCTATATGCTCTACAACCTGGCTCTGCCACGAGGAACAGACATTCAGGAGCCCAAAGAAGAGATGTCAGATGAGAGATAGTTTTCCGGGAGTTGAACAACCAAACTCCAGCTACAAGTGGATTCCCAGGGAGCACTTATGGCAAGCTCCGCACTGAACTGTGATCCTGACGAGGACCAGTTTCCGACTGCTGTTCCACGGTTGTTGCGGGGCCCTTGCGGAAGATCATCATCTTCATGAAAACTCTGCTTGGCCATGAAGGAGCTCACAGGTGTTTCACTGTTCTGAGAGGCAGCTGTATCACCAGGAGTCTTTGTGCCTGCTATCTGGCTCCTGGCACTACATCTGTCCAACCGCTGGATTGCTGATTGGCACTCGCAATGGCTTGACAGACATCAGACAAGGCATGGACTTTTACATTTTCTAATCAATCAAAATCCCTAGAGATTGCTTTTCCCACCCAGTTGCCCAAGGTTGCCAGTGTAGAGGGAAGGGATGCCAAACAGCAATCCATGCCAGCACCAGGACACCCTCCATCAGGGGTATCCCCCACTCTTCTTGTGACTGCCACTGCTCATGAAGTAGCCTGCAGTGACTGAAAGCCATCCCCAATTGCAGAGTTAATGTCAGCAGCTGAGTTGGAGGAGGGTGTCAAGGGTTGATAGATGTTTCTGAGTTTCAGGGACCAACTTGTTCTTCATCCTCATCCTCTGCTCTTCTGCATTTTCTTGGCTGGTCAAGGGACCGAAAGCATTACAATATTTTTTTTATTCGTTCATGGGATGTGGATGTTGCTGGTGAGGCCAGCATTTATTGCCCATCCCTAATTGCCCTTGAGAAGGTGGTGGTGAGCCTCCTTCTTGAACCGCTGCAGTCCGTGTGAAGATTCTCCCACAGTGCTGTTAGGTAGGGAGTTCAGGATTTTGACCCAGCGGCGATGAAGGAACGGTGATATATTTCCAAGTAGGGATGGTGTGTGACTTGGAGGGGAACGTGCAGGTGGTGTCGTTCCCATGTGCCTGCTGCTCTTGTCCTTCTAGGTGGTAGAGGTTGCAGGTTTGGGAGGTGCTGTCGAAGAAGCTTTGGCGAGTTGCTACAGTGCATCCTGTAGATGGTACACACTGCAGCCACGTGCGCCAGTGGTGAAGGGAGTGAATGTTTAGGGTGGTGTATGTGGTGCCAATCAAGCTGGTTGCATTGTCCTGGATGGTGTCGAGCTTCTTGAGTGTTGGTGGAGCTGCACTCATCCAAGCAAGTGGAGAGTATTCCATCACACTCCTGACTTGTGCCTTGTCGATGTTGGAAAGGCTTTGTGGAGTCAGGAGGTGAGTCACTCACCAAAGAATACCCAGCCTCTGATCTGCTCTTGTAGCCACAGTATTTATGTGGCTGGTCCAGTTAAGTTTCTGGTCAATGGTGACCCCTAGGATGTTGATGGTGGGGGATTCGGCGGAGGTAATGCCGTTAAATGTCAAGGGGAGGTGGTTAGACTCTCTCTTGTTGGAGATGGTCATTGCCTGGCACTTGTCTGGCGTGAATGTTACTTGCCACTTATCAGCCCAAGCCTGGATGTTATCCAGGTCTTGCTGCATGCAGGCACGGACTGCTTCATTATCTGAGGGGTTGCGAATGGAACTGAACACTGTGCAATCATCAGCAAACATCCCCATTCCTGACCTTACGATGGAGGGAAGGTCACTGATGAAGCAGCTGAAGATGGTTGGGCCTCGGACACTGCCCTGAGAAACTCCTGCAGCAATGTCCGGTTGAATTATCCCTTTTGTGAGCCCAGTTGTCGCCGGGCACGGTGGCGCGTGCCTCTAATCCAGCTGCTCGGAGGCTGAGGCTATCGGATCGCTTGAGGCCAGGAGTTCTGGGCTGCTGCGGACTGTGCCGATCAGGTGTCCTCACAAAGTTGGGCGTCAATATGGTGTCCCCGGAGGAATCCAAGATCACCAGGTTGTGGAAAGAGGGGTGAATCGGCCCAGGTCGGAAACGGAGCAGGTCAAAGCCCCCGTGCTCATCAGTAGTGGGATCATGCCTGTGAATAGACGTTGCAGTGCAGCCTGGTTGACACAGTGAAACATAGTCTCTTTTTATCCACCCCACAAGTTACATTTCCTTCTTTATTCTCACACAAAATTATTATCTCTCCGCCCCTCAAAATTACCACCACTTCAACAATGCAGAACTTTCATCCTTTAAAAACACAACGAAAGATCACCTGGAAAAAGATGCATTCACCCAACAGTCTTACATAAATATACACCTGTTTCTGAACTATTTCATTATTATCACATTGCTCTGATTTGCTTTTCAGGAATTATACTGCCGAAACGACACAACGTTCCTAATAATTATAAATGATTTTCATTCACATTTCAAAAACTTGCGATGGTGTTGTGTTTCCCGAGATAATAACGTGGAACTGAACTAAATTTACGGACGGAATTGCAAATTTGCAGCTTGCATTCAAGCCTGTTCAAACGGATCAATGTTACTGCTCTCTGCTGCTCAGTCGTTTTATTGCACTAGAAAAAAATTGGTATTACGGCTGTTGTACCAGTAATGACACCAAGGGAGCGCCAACTTCATCCTAATCGTGCGACCTCGGCACTTACGCCGACAGCAGACTCACTTTAAAAGTCAACCTTATAAGCATAACTGCATACATTTGCTACTTTACTATTTAAAAAAGCTTCATAGAACAATTATCGAGGTGTAAATTTTAATGCTTCATTATGCTGAAAAGGAACGAGAAAGCATATACACATTATCAAAAAAGGCAGGAAGACTTGATAGCAGAGAGTAAGAGTTCAACCACGTACAAACACAAAATCAATACTTTATCTATATACTGATGGCTACGACTATATATAGTTTCGTCTATATTTCAAACTGTCCACAGAGGAACAATGTTACTGAAACGTTGCAAAGTATGTAAGTTAATTGATTCAGAAAAAATGATAAACGTGAGGACAACAAGGACACAAGTTGGAACTTAATATTACCGAGAAGGTAATATAGTTACAAATAAAACATAAGGACTTGTTGATGGGCGTTTTGTTCACTGGTTATTTCTAAACAAAGGAGAACACACATCTATATTGAAAAAACTGGTTGAACAATATCATAGTTTAGTTTAAAGCAATTTGCCCCACTTATAATTTCAAAAGGTTAAGTGCAACATGCTCATTCTTGGAGTTCTTGACACTATTTAGGTATGCGAATTCTGGTTGGATGTATTCCCGGAGGTTTCATTACATGGCCTCCTGCCTCCAACTGCCCCACCTAGTCAGGTTTTCCCTTCTCCAATGTTTTTAAAGCTAACAAACAAAGGTGTTCAAAGAAAATGAAAAGAAACATTTTTTTAATGCCCCTATGATTTTTATCCTTGGTTGCTTGCAGCAGTGTCCAGGAGACTCCAGGACAATCTTGGAGGGTTAGCAAACCTAGATGGGAGAATAACAGGACCAGTGAGAGTGCTTGCTTTCCAGGAGTACAAGGTGACATTGACGGAACCCACGTTATTGTAAAAGCCCCTTTCATTGAGATGGCATCATTTATGAAGAGGGGAAGGTTCCACACTATCAATGTTCAACTTGTCTGTGAACACCAGTACCAGTCTGTGTGTGTAAATGTCCGATACTCTTGCAGCTCCCTTCGTTCTGAAGCAGCCAGCCATATTTCAAGGGCCTGCCTTCTACCAGAGTTGTATTTGAGCACACAATAGGGCTTCTGAAATCATGCCTGGACCACTCAGGATGAGCCTTGCAGACATCCCCTTCAAGGGTCTCCAGGTTAATTGTCATGTGCTATATGCTCTACAACCTGGCTCTGCCACGAGGAACAGACATTCAGGAGCCCAAAGAAGAGATGTCAGATGAGAGATAGTTTTCCGGGAGTTGAACAACCAAACTCCAGCTACAAGTGGATTCCCAGGGAGCACTTATGGCAAGCTCCGCACTGAACTGTGATCCTGACGAGGACCAGTTTCCGACTGCTGTTCCACGGTTGTTGCGGGGCCCTTGCGGAAGATCATCATCTTCATGAAAACTCTGCTTGGCCATGAAGGAGCTCACAGGTGTTTCACTGTTCTGAGAGGCAGCTGTATCACCAGGAGTCTTTGTGCCTGCTATCTGGCTCCTGGCACTACATCTGTCCAACCGCTGGATTGCTGATTGGCACTCGCAATGGCTTGACAGACATCAGACAAGGCATGGACTTTTACATTTTCTAATCAATCAAAATCCCTAGAGATTGCTTTTCCCACCCAGTTGCCCAAGGTTGCCAGTGTAGAGGGAAGGGATGCCAAACAGCAATCCATGCCAGCACCAGGACACCCTCCATCAGGGGTATCCCCCACTCTTCTTGTGACTGCCACTGCTCATGAAGTAGCCTGCAGTGACTGAAAGCCATCCCCAATTGCAGAGTTAATGTCAGCAGCTGAGTTGGAGGAGGGTGTCAAGGGTTGATAGATGTTTCTGAGTTTCAGGGACCAACTTGTTCTTCATCCTCATCCTCTGCTCTTCTGCATTTTCTTGGCTGGTCAAGGGACCGAAAGCATTACAATATTTTTTTTATTCGTTCATGGGATGTGGATGTTGCTGGTGAGGCCAGCATTTATTGCCCATCCCTAATTGCCCTTGAGAAGGTGGTGGTGAGCCTCCTTCTTGAACCGCTGCAGTCCGTGTGAAGATTCTCCCACAGTGCTGTTAGGTAGGGAGTTCAGGATTTTGACCCAGCGGCGATGAAGGAACGGTGATATATTTCCAAGTAGGGATGGTGTGTGACTTGGAGGGGAACGTGCAGGTGGTGTCGTTCCCATGTGCCTGCTGCTCTTGTCCTTCTAGGTGGTAGAGGTTGCAGGTTTGGGAGGTGCTGTCGAAGAAGCTTTGGCGAGTTGCTACAGTGCATCCTGTAGATGGTACACACTGCAGCCACGTGCGCCAGTGGTGAAGGGAGTGAATGTTTAGGGTGGTGTATGTGGTGCCAATCAAGCTGGTTGCATTGTCCTGGATGGTGTCGAGCTTCTTGAGTGTTGGTGGAGCTGCACTCATCCAAGCAAGTGGAGAGTATTCCATCACACTCCTGACTTGTGCCTTGTCGATGTTGGAAAGGCTTTGTGGAGTCAGGAGGTGAGTCACTCACCAAAGAATACCCAGCCTCTGATCTGCTCTTGTAGCCACAGTATTTATGTGGCTGGTCCAGTTAAGTTTCTGGTCAATGGTGACCCCTAGGATGTTGATGGTGGGGGATTCGGCGGAGGTAATGCCGTTAAATGTCAAGGGGAGGTGGTTAGACTCTCTCTTGTTGGAGATGGTCATTGCCTGGCACTTGTCTGGCGTGAATGTTACTTGCCACTTATCAGCCCAAGCCTGGATGTTATCCAGGTCTTGCTGCATGCAGGCACGGACTGCTTCATTATCTGAAGGGTTGCGAATGGAACTGAACACTGTACAATCATCAGCAAACATCCCCATTCCTGACCTTACGATGGAGGGAAGGTCACTGATGAAGCAGCTGAAGATGGTTGGGCCTCGGACACTGCCCTGAGAAACTCCTGCAGCAATGTCCGGTTGAATTATCCCTTTTGTGAGCCCAGTTGTCGCCGGGCACGGTGGCACGTGCCTCTAATCCAGCTGCTCGGAGGCTGAGGCTATCGGATCGCTTGAGGCCAGGAGTTCTGGGCTGCTGCGGACTGTGCCGATCAGGTGTCCTCACAAAGTTGGGCGTCAATATGGTGTCCCCGGAGGAATCCAGGATCACCAGGTTGTGTAAAGAGGGGTGAATCGGCCCAGGTCGGAAACGGAGCAGGTCAAAGCCCACGTGCTCATCAGTAGTCGGATCGTGCCTGTGAATAGACGTTGCAGTGCAGCCTGGTTGACACAGTGAAACATAGTCTCTTTTTATCCACCCCACAAGTTACATTTCCTTCTTTATTCTCACACAAAATTATTATCTCTCCGCCCCTCAAAATTACCACCACTTCAACAATGCAGAACTTTCATCCTTTAAAAACACAACGAAAGATCACCTGGAAAAAGATACATTCACCCAACAGTCTTACATAAATATACACCTGTTTCTGAACTATTTCATTATTATCACATTGCTCCGATTTGCTTTTCAGGAATTATACTGCCGAAACGACACAACGTTCCTAATAATTATAAATGATTTTCATTCACATTTCAAAAACTTGCGATGGTGTTGTGTTTCCCGAGATAATAACGTGGAACTGAACTAAATTTACGGACGGAATTGCAAATTTGCAGCTTGCATTCAAGCCTGTTCAAACGGATCAATGTTACTGCTCTCTGCTGCTCAGTCGTTTTATTGCACTAGAAAAAAATTGGTATTACGGCTGTTGTACCAGTAATGACACCAAGGGAGCGCTAACTTCATCCTAATCGTGCGACCTCGGCACTTACGCCGACAGCAGACTCACTTTAAAAGTCAACCTTATAAGCATAACTGCATACATTTGCTACTTTACTATTTAAAAAAGCTTCATAGAACAATTATCGAGGTGTAAATTTTAATGCTTCATTATGCTGAAAAGGAACGAGAAAGCATATACACATTATCAAAAAAGGCAGGAAGACTTGATAGCAGAGAGTAAGAGTTCAACCACGTACAAACACAAAATCAATACTTTATCTATATACTGATGGCTACGACTATATATAGTTTCGTCTATATTTCAAACTGTCCACAGAGGAACAATGTTACTGAAACGTTGCAAAGTATGTAAGTTAATTGATTCAGAAAAAATGATAAACGTGAGGACAACAAGGACACAAGTTGGAACTTAATATTACCGAGAAGGTAATATAGTTACAAATAAAACATAAGGACTTGTTGATGGGCGTTTTCTTCACTGGTTATTTCTAAACAAAGGAGAACACACATCTATATTGAAAAAACTGGTTGAACAATATCATAGTTTAGTTTAAAGCAATTTGCCCCACTTATAATTTCAAAAGGTTAAGTGCAACATGCTCATTCTTGGAGTTCTTGACACTATTTAGGAATGCGAATTCTGGTTGGATGTATTCCCGGAGGTTTCATTACATGGCCTCCTGCCTCCAACTGCCCCACCTAGTCAGGTTTTCCCTTCTCCAATGTTTTTAAAGCTAACAAACAAAGGTGTTCAAAGAAAATGAAAAGAAACATTTTTTTAATGCCCCTATGATTTTTATCCTTGGTTGCTTGCAGCAGTGTCCAGGAGACTCCAGGACAATCTTGGAGGGTTAGCAAACCTAGATGGGAGAATAACAGGACCAGTGAGAGTGCTTGCTTTCCAGGAGTACAAGGTGACATTGACGGAACCCACGTTATTGTAAAAGCCCCTTTCATTGAGATGGCATCATTTATGAAGAGGGGAAGGTTCCACACTATCAATGTTCAACATGTCTGTGAACACCAGTACCAGTCTGTGTGTGTAAATGTCCGATACTCTTGCAGCTCCCTTCGTTCTGAAGCAGCCAGCCATATTTCAAGGGCCTGCCTTCTACCAGAGTTGTATTTCAGCACACAATAGGGCTTCTGAAATCATGCCTGGACCACTCAGGATGAGCCTTGCAGACATCCCCTTCAAGGGTCTCCAGGTTAATTGTCATGTGCTATATGCTCTACAACCTGGCTCTGCCACGAGGAACAGACATTCAGGAGCCCAAAGAAGAGATGTCAGATGAGAGATAGTTTTCCGGGAGTTGAACAACCAAACTCCAGCTACAAGTGGATTCCCAGGGAGCACTTATGGCAAGCTCCGCACTGAACTGTGATCCTGACGAGGACCAGTTTCCGACTGCTGTTCCACGGTTGTTGCGGGGCCCTTGCGGAAGATCATCATCTTCATGAAAACTCTGCTTGGCCATGAAGGAGCTCACAGGTGTTTCACTGTTCTGAGAGGCAGCTGTATCACCAGGAGTCTTTGTGCCTGCTATCTGGCTCCTGGCACTACATCTGTCCAACCGCTGGATTGCTGATTGGCACTCGCAATGGCTTGACAGACATCAGACAAGGCATGGACTTTTACATTTTCTAATCAATCAAAATCCCTAGAGATTGCTTTTCCCACCCAGTTGCCCAAGGTTGCCAGTGTAGAGGGAAGGGATGCCAAACAGCAATCCATGCCAGCACCAGGACACCCTCCATCAGGGGTATCCCCCACTCTTCTTGTGACTGCCACTGCTCATGAAGTAGCCTGCAGTGACTGAAAGCCATCCCCAATTGCAGAGTTAATGTCAGCAGCTGAGTTGGAGGAGGGTGTCAAGGGTTGATAGATGTTTCTGAGTTTCAGGGACCAACTTGTTCTTCATCCTCATCCTCTGCTCTTCTGCATTTTCTTGGCTGGTCAAGGGACCGAAAGCATTACAATATTTTTTTTATTCGTTCATGGGATGTGGATGTTGCTGGTGAGGCCAGCATTTATTGCCCATCCCTAATTGCCCTTGAGAAGGTGGTGGTGAGCCTCCTTCTTGAACCGCTGCAGTCCGTGTGAAGATTCTCCCACAGTGCTGTTAGGTAGGGAGTTCAGGATTTTGACCCAGCGGCGATGAAGGAACGGTGATATATTTCCAAGTCGGGATGGTGTGTGACTTGGAGGGGAACGTGCAGGTGGTGTCGTTCCCATGTGCCTGCTGCTCTTGTCCTTCTAGGTGGTAGAGGTTGCAGGTTTGGGAGGTGCTGTCGAAGAAGCTTTGGCGAGTTGCTACAGTGCATCCTGTAGATGGTACACACTGCAGCCACGTGCGCCAGTGGTGAAGGGAGTGAATGTTTAGGGTGGTGTATGTGGTGCCAATCAAGCTGGTTGCATTGTCCTGGATGGTGTCGAGCTTCTTGAGTGTTGGTGGAGCTGCACTCATCCAAGCAAGTGGAGAGTATTCCATCACACTCCTGACTTGTGCCTTGTCGATGTTGGAAAGGCTTTGTGGAGTCAGGAGGTGAGTCACTCACCAAAGAATACCCAGCCTCTGATCTGCTCTTGTAGCCACAGTATTTCTGTGGCTGGTCCAGTTAAGTTTCTGGTCAATGGTGACCCCTAGGATGTTGATGGTGGGGGATTCGGCGGAGGTAATGCCGTTAAATGTCAAGGGGAGGTGGTTAGACTCTCTCTTGTTGGAGATGGTCATTGCCTGGCACTTGTCTGGCGTGAATGTTACTTGCCACTTATCAGCCCAAGCCTGGATGTTATCCAGGTCTTGCTGCATGCAGGCACGGACTGCTTCATTATCTGAGGGGTTGCGAATGGAACTGAACACTGTGCAATCATCAGCAAACATCCCCATTCCTGACCTTACGATGGAGGGAAGGTCACTGATGAAGCAGCTGAAGATGGTTGGGCCTCGGACACTGCCCTGAGAAACTCCTGCAGCAATGTCCGGTTGAATTATCCCTTTTGTGAGCCCAGTTGTCGCCGGGCACAGTGGCGCGTGCCTCTAATCCAGCTGCTCGGAGGCTGAGGCTATCGGATGGCTTGAGGCCAGGAATTCTGGGCTGCTGCGGACTGTGCCGATCAGGTGTCCTCACAAAGTTGGGCGTCAATATGGTGTCCCCGGAGGAATCCAGGATCACCAGGTTGTGTAAAGAGGGGTGAATCGGCCCAGGTCGGAAACGGAGCAGGTCAAAGCCCCCGTGCTCATCAGTAGTCGGATCGTGCCTGTGAATAGACGTTGCAGTGCAGCCTGGTTGACACAGTGAAACATCGTCTCCTTTTATCCACCCCACAAGTTACATTTCCTTCTTTATTCTCACACAAAATTATTATCTCTCCGCCCCTCAAAATTACCACCACTTCAACAATGCAGAACTTTCATCCTTTAAAAACACAACGAAAGATCACCTGGAAAAAGATACATTCACCCAACAGTCTTACATAAATATACACCTGTTTCTGAACTATTTCATTATTATCACATTGCTCCGATTTGCTTTTCAGGAATTATACTGCCGAAACGACACAACGTTCCTAATAATTATAAATGATTTTCATTCACATTTCAAAAACTTGCGATGGTGTTGTGTTTCCCGAGATAATAACGTGGAACTGAACTAAATTTACGGACGGAATTGCAAATTTGCAGCTTGCATTCAAGCCTGTTCAAACGGATCAATGTTACTGCTCTCTGCTGCTCAGTCGTTTTATTGCACTAGAAAAAAATTGGTATTACGGCTGTTGTACCAGTAATGACACCAAGGGAGCGCTAACTTCATCCTAATCGTGCGACCTCGGCACTTACGCCTGCAGCAGACTCACTTTAAAAGTCAACCTTATAAGCATAACTACATACATTTGCTACTTTACTATTGAAAAAAGCTTCATAGAACAATTATCGAGGTGTAAATTTTAATGCTTCATTATGCTGAAAAGGAACGAGAAAGCATATAGACGTTATCAAAAAAGGCAGGAAGACTTGATAGCAGAGAGTAAGAGTTCAACCACGTATAAACACAAAATCAATACTTTATCTATATACTGATGGCTACGACTATATATAGTTTCGTCTATATTTCAAACTGTCCACAGAGGAACAATGTTACTGAAACGTTGCAAAGTATGTAAGTTAATTGATTCAGAAAAAATGATAAACGTGAGGGCAACAAGGACACAAGTTGGAACTTAATATTACCGAGAAGGTAATATAGTTACAAATAAAACATAAGGACTTGTTGATGGGCGTTTTCTTCACTGGTTATTTCTAAACACATCTATATTGAAAAAACTGGTTGAACAATATCATAGGTTAGTTTAAAGCAATTTGCCCCACTTATAATTTCAAAAGGTTAAGTGCAACATGCTCATTCTTGGAGTTCTTGACACTATTTAGGTATGCGAATTCTGGTTGGATGTATTCCCGGAGGTTTCATTACATGGCCTCCTGCCTCCAACTGCCCCACCTAGTCAGGTTTTCCCTTCTCCAATGTTTTTAAAGCTAACAAACAAAGGTGTTCAACGAAAATGAAAAGAAACATTTTTTTAATGCCCCTATGATTTTTATCCTTGGTTGCTTGCAGCAGTGTCCAGGAGACTCCAGGACAATCTTGGAGGGTTAGCAAACCTAGATGGGAGAATAACAGGACCAGTGAGAGTGCTTGCTTTCCAGGAGTACAAGGTGACATTGACGGAACCCACGTTATTGTAAAAGCCCCTTTCATTGAGATGGCATCATTTATGAAGAGGGGAAGGTTCCACACTATCAATGTTCAACTTGTCTGTGAACACCAGTACCAGTCTGTGTGTGTAAATGTCCGATACTCTTGCAGCTCCCTTCGTTCTGAAGCAGCCAGCCATATTTCAAGGGCCTGCCTTCTACCAGAGTTGTATTTCAGCACACAATAGGGCTTCTGAAATCATGCCTGGACCACTCAGGATGAGCCTTGCAGACATCCCCTTCAAGGGTCTCCAGCTTAATTGTCATGTGCTATATGCTCTACAACCTGGCTCTGCCACGAGGAACAGACATTCAGGAGCCCAAAGAAGAGATGTCAGATGAGAGATAGTTTTCCGGGAGTTGAACAACCAAACTCCAGCTACAAGTGGATTCCCAGGGAGCACTTATGGCAAGCTCCGCACTGAACTGTGATCCTGACGAGGACCAGTTTCCGACTGCTGTTCCATGGTTGTTGCGGGGCCCTTGCGGAAGATCATCATCTTCATGAAAACTCTGCTTGGCCATGAAGGAGCTCACAGGTGTTTCACTGTTCTGAGAGGCAGCTGTATCACCAGGAGTCTTTGTGCCTGCTATCTGGCTCCTGGCACTACATCTGTCCAACCGCTGGATTGCTGATTGGCACTCGCAATGGCTTGACAGACATCAGACAAGGCATGGACTTTTACATTTTCTAATCAATCAAAATCCCTAGAGATTGCTTTTCCCACCCAGTTGCCCAAGGTTGCCAGTGTAGAGGGAAGGGATGCCAAACAGCAATCCATGCCAGCACCAGGACACCCTCCATCAGGGGTATCCCCCACTCTTCTTGAGACTGCCACTGCTCATGAAGTAGCCTGCAGTGACTGAAAGCCATCCCCAATTGCAGAGTTAATGTCAGCAGCTGAGTTGGAGGAGGGTGTCAAGGGTTGATAGATGTTTCTGAGTTTCAGGGACCAACTTGTTCTTCATCCTCATCCTCTGCTCTTCTGCATTTTCTTGGCTGGTCAAGGGACCGAAAGCATTACAATATTTTTTTTATTCGTTCATGGGATGTGGATGTTGCTGGTGAGGCCAGCATTTATTGCCCATCCCTAATTGCCCTTGAGAAGGTGGTGGTGAGCCTCCTTCTTGAACCGCTGCAGTCCGTGTGAAGATTCTCCCACAGTGCTGTTAGGTAGGGAGTTCAGGATTTTGACCCAGCGGCGATGAAGGAACGGTGATATATTTCCAAGTCGGGATGGTGTGTGACTTGGAGGGGAACGTGCAGGTGGTGTCGTTCCCATGTGCCTGCTGCTCTTGTCGTTCTAGGTGGTAGAGGTTGCAGGCTTGGGAGGTGCTGTCGAAGAAGCTTTGGCGAGTTGCTACAGTGCATCCTGTAGATGGTACACACTGCAGCCACGTGCGCCAGTGGTGAAGGGAGTGAATGTTTAGGGTGGTGTATGTGGTGCCAATCAAGCTGGTTGCATTGTCCTGGATGGTGTCGAGCTTCTTGAGTGTTGGTGGAGCTGCACTCATCCAAGCAAGTGGAGTGTATTCCATCACACTCCTGACTTGTGCCTCGTCGATGTTGGAAAGGCTTTGTGGAGTCAGGAGGTGAGTCACTCACCAAAGAATACCCAGCCTCTGATCTGCTCTTGTAGCCACAGTATTTATGTGGCTGGTCCAGTTAAGTTTCTGGTCAATGGTGACCCCTAGGATGTTGATGGTGGGGGATTCGGCGGAGGTAATGCCGTTAAATGTCAAGGGGAGGTGGTTAGACTCTCTCTTGTTGGAGATGGTCATTGCCTGGCACTTGTCTGGCGTGAATGTTACTTGCCACTTATCAGCCCAAGCCTGGATGTTATCCAGGTCTTGCTGCATGCAGGCACGGACTGCTTCATTATCTGAGGGGTTGCGAATGGAACTGAACACTGTGCAATCATCAGCAAACATCCCCATTCCTGACCTTACGATGGAGGGAAGGTCACTGATGAAGCAGCTGAAGATGGTTGGGCCTCGGACACTGCCCTGAGAAACTCCTGCAGCAATGTCCGGTTGAATTATCCCTTTTGTGAGCCCAGTTGTCGCCGGGCACGGTGGCGCGTGCCTCTAATCCAGCTGCTCGGAGGCTGAGGCTATCGGATCGCTTGAGGCCAGGAGTTCTGGGCTGCTGCGGACTGTGCCGATCAGGTGTCCTCACAAAGTTGGGCGTCAATATGGTGTCCCCGGAGGAATCCAGGATCACCAGGTTGTGTAAAGAGGGGTGAATCGGCCCAGGTCGGAAACGGAGCAGGTCAAAGCCCCCGTGCTCATCAGTAGTGGGATCGTGCCTGTGAATAGACGTTGCAGTGCAGCCTGGTTGACACAGTGAAACATAGTCTCTTTTTATCCACCCCACAAGTTACATTTCCTTCTTTATTCTCACACAAAATTATTATCTCTCCGCCCCTCAAAATTACCACCACTTCAACAATGCAGAACTTTCATCCTTTAAAAACACAACGAAAGATCACCTGGAAAAAGATACATTCACCCAACAGTCTTACATAAATATACACCTGTTTCTGAACTATTTCATTATTATCACATTGCTCCGATTTGCTTTTCAGGAATTATACTGCCGAAACGACACAACGTTCCTCATAATTATAAATGATTTTCATTCACATTTCAAAAACTTGCGATGGTGTTGTGTTTCCCGAGATAATAACGTGGAACTGAACTAAATTTACGGACGGAATTGCAAATTTGCAGCTTGCATTCAAGCCTGTTCAAACGGATCAATGTTACTGCTCTCTGCTGCTCAGTCGTTTTATTGCACTAGAAAAAAATTGGTATTACGGCTGTTGTACCAGTAATGACACCAAGGGAGCGCCAACTTCATCCTAATCGTGCGACCTCGGCACTTACGCCGACAGCAGACTCACTTTAAAAGTCAACCTTATAAGCATAACTGCATACATTTGCTACTTTACTATTTAAAAAAGCTTCATAGAACAATTATCGAGGTGTAAATTTTAATGCTTCATTATGCTTAAAAGGAACGAGAAAGCATATACACGTTATCAAAAAAGGCAGGAAGACTTGATAGCAGAGAGTAAGAGTTCAACCACGTATAAACACAAAATCAATACTTTATCTATATACTGATGGCTACGACTATATATAGTTTCGTCTATATTTCAAACTGTCCACAGAGGAACAATGTTACTGAAACGTTGCAAAGTATGTAAGTTAATTGATTCAGAAAAAATGATAAACGTGAGGACAACAAGGACACAAGTTGGAACTTAATATTACCGAGAAGGTAATATAGTTACAAATAAAACATAAGGACTTGTTGATGGGCGTTTTCTTCACTGGTTATTTCTAAACACATCTATATTGAAAAAACTGGTTGAACAATATCACAGTTTAGTTTAAAGCAATTTGCCCCACTTATAATTTCAAAAGGTTAAGTGCAACATGCTCATTCTTGGAGTTCTTGACACTATTCAGGTATGCGAATTCTGGTTGGATGTATTCCCGGAGGTTTCATTACATGGCCTCCTGCCTCCAACTGCCCCACCTAGTCAGGTTTTCCCTTCTCCAATGTTTTTAAAGCTAACAAACAAAGATGTTCAAAGAAAATGAAAAGAAACTTTTTTTTAATGCCCCTATGATTTTTATCCTTGGTTGCTTGCAGCAGTGTCCATGAGACTCCAGGACAATCTTGGAGGGTTAGCAAACCTAGATGGGAGAATAACAGGACCAGTGAGAGTGCTTGCTTTCCAGGAGTACAAGGTGACATTGACGGAACCCACGTTATTGTAAAAGCCCCTTTCATTGAGATGGCATCATTTATGAAGAGGGGAAGGTTCCACACTATCAATGTTCAACTTGTCTGTGAACACCAGTACCAGTCTGTGTGTGTAAATGTCCGATACTCTTGCAGCTCCCTTCGTTCTGAAGCAGCCAGCCATATTTCAAGGGCCTGCCTTCTACCAGAGTTGTATTTGAGCACACAATAGGGCTTCTGAAATCATGCCTGGACCACTCAGGATGAGCCTTGCAGACATCCCCTTCAAGGGTCTCCAGGTTAATTGTCATGTGCTATATGCTCTACAACCTGGCTCTGCCACGAGGAACAGACATTCAGGAGCCCAAAGAAGAGATGTCAGATGAGAGATAGTTTTCCGGGAGTTGAACAACCAAACTCCAGCTACAAGTGGATTCCCAGGGAGCACTTATGGCAAGCTCCGCACTGAACTGTGATCCTGACGAGGACCAGTTTCCGACTGCTGTTCCACGGTTGTTGCGGGGCCCTTGCGGAAGATCATCATCTTCATGAAAACTCTGCTTGGCCATGAAGGAGCTCACAGGTGTTTCACTGTTCTGAGAGGCAGCTGTATCACCAGGAGTCTTTGTGCCTGCTATCTGGCTCCTGGCACTACATCTGTCCAACCGCTGGATTGCTGATTGGCACTCGCAATGGCTTGACAGACATCAGACAAGGCATGGACTTTTACATTTTCTAATCAATCAAAATCCCTAGAGATTGCTTTTCCCACCCAGTTGCCCAAGGTTGCCAGTGTAGAGGGAAGGGATGCCAAACAGCAATCCATGCCAGCACCAGGACACCCTCCATCAGGGGTATCCCCCACTCTTCTTGAGACTGCCACTGCTCATGAAGTAGCCTGCAGTGACTGAAAGCCATCCCCAATTGCAGAGTTAATGTCAGCAGCTGAGTTGGAGGAGGGTGTCAAGGGTTGATAGATGTTTCTGAGTTTCAGGGACCAACTTGTTCTTCATCCTCATCCTCTGCTCTTCTGCATTTTCTTGGCTGGTCAAGGGACCGAAAGCATTACAATATTTTTTTTATTCGTTCATGGGATGTGGATGTTGCTGGTGAGGCCAGCATTTATTGCCCATCCCTAATTGCCCTTGAGAAGGTGGTGGTGAGCCTCCTTCTTGAACCGCTGCAGTCCGTGTGAAGATTCTCCCACAGTGCTGTTAGGGAGGGAGTTCAGGATTTTGACCCAGCGGCGATGAAGGAACGGTGATATATTTCCAAGTCGGGATGGTGTGTGACTTGGAGGGGAACGTGCAGGTGGTGTCGTTCCCATGTGCCTGCTGCTCTTGTCGTTCTAGGTGGTAGAGGTTGCAGGTTTGGGAGGTGCTGTCGAAGAAGCTTTGGCGAGTTGCTACAGTGCATCCTGTAGATGGTACACACTGCAGCCACGTGCGCCAGTGGTGAAGGGAGTGAATGTTTAGGGTGGTGTATGTGGTGCCAATCAAGCTGGTTGCATTGTCCTGGATGGTGTCGAGCTTCTTGAGTGTTGGTGGAGCTGCACTCATCCAAGCAAGTGGAGAGTATTCCATCACACTCCTGACTTGTGCCTTGTCGATGTTGGAAAGGCTTTGTGGAGTCAGGAGGTGAGTCACTCACCAAAGAATACCCAGCCTCTGATCTGCTCTTGTAGCCACAGTATTTATGTGGCTGGTCCAGTTAAGTTTCTGGTCAATGGTGACCCCTAGGATGTTGATGGTGGGGGATTCGGCGGAGGTAATGCCGTTAAATGTCAAGGGGAGGTGGTTAGACTCTCTCTTGTTGGAGATGGTCATTGCCTGGCACTTGTCTGGCGTGAATGTTACTTGCCACTTATCAGCCCAAGCCTGGATGTTATCCAGGTCTTGCTGCATGCAGGCACGGACTGCTTCATTATCTGAGGGGTTGCGAATGGAACTGAACACTGTGCAATCATCAGCAAACATCCCCATTCCTGACCTTACGATGGAGGGAAGGTCATTGATGAAGCAGCTGAAGATGGTTGGGCCTCGGACACTGCCCTGAGAAACTCCTGCAGCAATGTCCGGTTGAATTATCCCTTTTGTGAGCCCAGTTGTTGCCGGGCACGGTGGTGCGTGCCTCTAATCCAGCTGCTCGGAGGCTGAGGCTATCGGATGGCTTGAGGCCAGGAGTTCTGGGCTGCTGCGGACTGTGCCAATCAGGTGTCCTCACAAAGTTGGGCGTCAATATGGTGTCACCGGAGGAATCCAGGATCACCAGGTTGTGTAAAGAGGGGTGAATCGGCCCAGGTCGGAAACGGAGCAGGTCAAAGCCCACGTGCTCATCAGTAGTCGGATCGTGCCTGTGAATAGACGTTGCAGTGCAGCCTGGTTGACACAGTGAAACATAGTCTCTTTTTATCCACCCCACAAGTTACATTTCCTTCTTTATTCTCACACAAAATTATTATCTCTCCGCCCCTCAAAATTACCACCACTTCAACAATGCAGAACTTTCATCCTTTAAAAACACAACGAAAGATCACCTGGAAAAAGATACATTCACCCAACAGTCTTACATAAATATACACCTGTTTCTGAACTATTTCATTATTATCACATTGCTCCGATTTGCTTTTCAGGAATTATACTGCCGAAACGACACAACGTTCCTAATAATTATAAATGATTTTCATTCACATTTCAAAAACTTGCGATGGTGTTGTGTTTCCCGAGATAATAACGTGGAACTGAACTAAATTTACGGACGGAATTGCAAATTTGCAGCTTGCATTCAAGCCTGTTCAAACGGATCAATGTTACTGCTCTCTGCTGCTCAGTCGTTTTATTGCACTAGAAAAAAATTGGTATTACGGCTGTTGTACCAGTAATGACACCAAGGGAGCGCCAACTTCATCCTAATCGTGCGACCTCGGCACTTACGCCTGCAGCAGACTCACTTTAAAAGTCAACCTTATAAGCATAACTGCATACATTTGCTACTTTACTATTTAAAAAAGCTTCATAGAACAATTATCGAGGTGTAAATTTTAATGCTTCATTATGCTGAAAAGGAACGAGAAAGCATATAGACGTTATCAAAAAAGGCAGGAAGACTTGATAGCAGAGAGTAAGAGTTCAACCACGTACAAACACAAAATCAATACTTTATCTATATACTGATGGCTACGACTATATATAGTTTCGTCTATATTTCAAACTGTCCACAGAGGAACAATGTTACTGAAACGTTGCAAAGTATGTAAGTTAATTGATTCAGAAAAAATGATAAACGTGAGGACAACAAGGACACAAGTTGGAACTTAATATTACCGAGAAGGTAATATAGTTACAAATAAAACATAAGGACTTGTTGATGGGCGTTTTCTTCACTGGTTATTTCTAAACACATCTATATTGAAAAAACTGGTTGAACAATATCATAGTTTAGTTTAAAGCAATTTGCCCCACTTATAATTTCAAAAGGTGAAGTGCAACATGCTCATTCTTGGAGTTCTTGACACTATTTAGGTATGCGAATTCTGGTTGGATGTATTCCCGGAGGTTTCATTACATGGCCTCCTGCCTCCAACTGCCCCACCTAGTCAGGTTTTCCCTTCTCCAATGTTTTTAAAGCTAACAAACAAAGGTGTTCAAAGAAAATGAAAAGAAACATTTTTTTAATGCCCCTATGATTTTTATCCTTGGTTGCTTGCAGCAGTGTCCATGAGACTCCAGGACAATCTTGGAGGGTTAGCAAACCTAGATGGGAGAATAACAGGACCAGTGAGAGTGCTTGCTTTCCAGGAGTACAAGGTGACATTGACGGAACCCACGTTATTGTAAAAGCCCCTTTCATTGAGATGGCATCATTTATGAAGAGGGGAAGGTTCCACACTATCAATGTTCAACTTGTCTGTGAACACCAGTACCAGTCTGTGTGTGTAAATGTCCGATACTCTTGCAGCTCCCTTCGTTCTGAAGCAGCCAGCCATATTTCAAGGGCCTGCCTTCTACCAGAGTTGTATTTGAGCACACAATAGGGCTTCTGAAATCATGCCTGGACCACTCAGGATGAGCCTTGCAGACATCCCCTTCAAGGGTCTCCAGGTTAATTGTCATGTGCTATATGCTCTACAACCTGGCTCTGCCACGAGGAACAGACATTCAGGAGCCCAAAGAAGAGATGTCAGATGAGAGATAGTTTTCCGGGAGTTGAACAACCAAACTCCAGCTACAAGTGGATTCCCAGGGAGCACTTATGGCAAGCTCCGCACTGAACTGTGATCCTGACGAGGACCAGTTTCCGACTGCTGTTCCACGGTTGTTGCGGGGCCCTTGCGGAAGATCATCATCTTCATGAAAACTCTGCTTGGCCATGAAGGAGCTCACAGGTGTTTCACTGTTCTGAGAGGCAGCTGTATCACCAGGAGTCTTTGTGCCTGCTATCTGGCTCCTGGCACTACATCTGTCCAACCGCTGGATTGCTGATTGGCACTCGCAATGGCTTGACAGACATCAGACAAGGCATGGACTTTTACATTTTCTAATCAATCAAAATCCCTAGAGATTGCTTTTCCCACCCAGTTGCCCAAGGTTGCCAGTGTAGAGGGAAGGGATGCCAAACAGCAATCCATGCCAGCACCAGGACACCCTCCATCAGGGGTATCCCCCACTCTTCTTGTGACTGCCACTGCTCATGAAGTAGCCTGCAGTGACTGAAAGCCATCCCCAATTGCAGAGTTAATGTCAGCAGCTGAGTTGGAGGAGGGTGTCAAGGGTTGATAGATGTTTCTGAGTTTCAGGGACCAACTTGTTCTTCATCCTCATCCTCTGCTCTTCTGCATTTTCTTGGCTGGTCAAGGGACCGAAAGCATTACAATATTTTTTTTATTCGTTCATGGGATGTGGATGTTGCTGGTGAGGCCAGCATTTATTGCCCATCCCTAATTGCCCTTGAGAAGGTGGTGGTGAGCCTCCTTCTTGAACCGCTGCAGTCCGTGTGAAGATTCTCCCACAGTGCTGTTAGGTAGGGAGTTCAGGATTTTGACCCAGCGGCGATGAAGGAACGGTGATATATTTCCAAGTCGTGATGGTGTGTGACTTGGAGGGGAACGTGCACGTGGTGTCGTTCCCATGTGCCTGCTGCTCTTGTCCTTCTAGGTGGTAGAGGTTGCAGGTTTGGGAGGTGCTGTCGAAGAAGCTTTGGCGAGTTGCTACAGTGCATCCTGTAGATGGTACACACTGCAGCCACGTGCGCCAGTGGTGAAGGGAGTGAATGTTTAGGGTGGTAGATGTGGTGCCAATCAAGCTGGTTGCATTGTCCTGGATGGTGTCGAGCTTCTTGAGTGTTGGTGGAGCTGCACTCATCCAAGCAAGTGGAGTGTATTCCATCACACTCCTGACTTGTGCCTTGTCGATGTTGGAAAGGCTTTGTGGAGTCAGGAGGTGAGTCACTCACCAAAGAATACCCAGCCTCTGATCTGCTCTTGTAGCCACAGTATTTATGTGGCTGGTCCAGTTAAGTTTCTGGTCAATGGTGACCCCTAGGATGTTGATGGTGGGGGATTCGGCGGAGGTAATGCCGTTAAATGTCAAGGGGAGGTGGTTAGACTCTCTCTTGTTGGAGATGGTCATTGCCTGGCACTTGTCTGGCGTGAATGTTACTTGCCACTTATCAGCCCAAGCCTGGATGTTATCCAGGTCTTGCTGCATGCAGGCACGGACTGCTTCATTATCTGAGGGGTTGCGAATGGAACTGAACACTGTGCAATCATCAGCAAACATCCCCATTCCTGACCTTACGATGGAGGGAAGGTCATTGATGAAGCAGCTGAAGATGGTTGGGCCTCGGACACTGCCCTGAGAAACTCCTGCAGCAATGTCCGGTTGAATTATCCCTTTTGTGAGCCCAGTTGTCGTCGGGCACGGTGGCGCGTGCCTCTAATCCAGCTGCTTGGAGGCTGAGGCTATCGGATCGCTTGAGGCCAGGAGTTCTGGGCTGCTGCGGACTGTGCCGATCAGGTGTCCTCACAAAGTTGGGCGTCAATATGGTGTCCCCGGAGGAATCCAGGATCACCAGGTTGTGTAAAGAGGGGTGAATCGGCCCAGGTCGGAAACGGAGCAGGTCAAAGCCCCCGTGCTCATCAGTAGTGGGATCGTGCCTGTGAATAGACGTTGCAGTGCAGCCTGGTTGACACAGTGAAACATAGTCTCTTTTTATCCACCCCACAAGTTACATTTCCTTCTTTATTCTCACACAAAATTATTATCTCTCCGCCCCTCAAAATTATCACCACTTCAACAATGCAGAACTTTCATCCTTTAAAAACACAACGAAAGATCACCTGGAAAAAGATACATTCACCCAACAGTCTTACATAAATATACACCTGTTTCTGAACTATTTCATTATTATCACATTGCTCCGATTTGCTTTTCAGGAATTATACTGCCGAAACGACACAACGTTCCTAATAATTATAAATGATTTTCATTCACATTTCAAAAACTTGCGATGGTGTTGTGTTTCCCGAGATAATAACGTGGAACTGAACTAAATTTACGGACGGAATTGCAAATTTGCAGCTTGCATTCAAGCCTGTTCAAACGGATCAATGTTACTGCTCTCTGCTGCTCAGTCGTTTTATTGCACTAGAAAAAAATTGGTATTACGGCTGTTGTACCAGTAATGACACCAAGGGAGCGCTAATTTCATCCTAATCGTGCGACCTCGGCACTTACGCCTGCAGCAGACTCACTTTAAAAGTCAACCTTATAAGCATAACTGCATACATTTGCTACTTTACTATTTAAAAAAGCTTCATAGAACAATTATCGAGGTGTAAATTTTAATGCTTCATTATGCTGAAAAGGAACGAGAAAGCATATACACGTTATCAAAAAAGGCAGGAAGACTTGATAGCAGAGAGTAAGAGTTCAACCACGTACAAACACAAAATCAATACTTTATCTATATACTGATGGCTACGACTATATATAGTTTCGTCTATATTTCAAACTGTCCACAGAGGAACAATGTTACTGAAACGTTGCAAAGTATGTAAGTTAATTGATTCAGAAAAAATGATAAACGTGAGGACAACAAGGACACAAGTTGGAACTTAATATTACCGAGAAGGTAATATAGTTACAAATAAAACATAAGGACTTGTTGATGGGCGTTTTGTTCACTGGTTATTTCTAAACAAAGGAGAACACACATCTATATTGAAAAAACTGGTTGAACAATATCATAGTTTAGTTTAAAGCAATTTGCCCCACTTATAATTTCAAAAGGTTAAGTGCAACATGCTCATTCTTGGAGTTCTTGACACTATTTAGGTATGCGAATTCTGGTTGGATGTATTCCCGGAGGTTTCATTACATGGCCTCCTGCCTCCAACTGCCCCACCTAGTCAGGTTTTCCCTTCTCCAATGTTTTTAAAGCTAACAAACAAAGGTGTTCAAAGAAAATGAAAAGAAACATTTTTTTAATGCCCCTATGATTTTTATCCTTGGTTGCTTGCAGCAGTGTCCAGGAGACTCCAGGACAATCTTGGAGGGTTAGCAAACCTAGATGGGAGAATAACAGGACCAGTGAGAGTGCTTGCTTTCCAGGAGTACAAGGTGACATTGACGGAACCCACGTTATTGTAAAAGCCCCTTTCATTGAGATGGCATCATTTATGAAGAGGGGAAGGTTCCACACTATCAATGTTCAACTTGTCTGTGAACACCAGTACCAGTCTGTGTGTGTAAATGTCCGATACTCTTGCAGCTCCCTTCGTTCTGAAGCAGCGAGCCATATTTCAAGGGCCTGCCTTCTACCAGAGTTGTATTTGAGCACACAATAGGGCTTCTGAAATCATGCCTGGACCACTCAGGATGAGCCTTGCAGACATCCCCTTCAAGGGTCTCCAGGTTAATTGTCATGAGCCGAGCCGAGCGGAGGGAGCGTCCGATAAAAGGCGGGATTTCAGAGCGCTGAGAACAGCTGAGAGGAGCCGAGCGGAGCGGAGGGAGCGTCCGATAAAAGGCGGGATTTCAGAGAGCTGAGAACAGCTGAGAGGAGCCGAGCCGAGCGGAGGGAGCGTCCGATAAAAGGCGGGATTTCAGAGAGCTGAGAGGAGCCGAGCGGAGCGGAGCTGCGACCGAGTTCGAAGTGACGTCAGGAATCAGATCGGGACGCGACACAGGGGAGGCACCTGATTGGTGAGTAGGTTCAGGTGAGTATTTCTACTTATCTACAGTAACTGAAGTAAAAGGAAAGGGAAGGTCTGCAGGTCTTATCGGAAGTAGCGTTTATTTTTTAGTGAATCAAGGTCCCTAGTGTAGTTAACATTCTCTAAATTGAGAACAATTTAAAGGAGTAAACTCCTTAAAGGGAGTGGTAAGTAGTTTTTCTTTCCTTTTTTTTTCTCTTGACATTGTAGTTGTTCTCAAGCTAATTTAAGGGTTAAGTCATGGCAGGAGATCCCAGGGCCGTGTCATGTTCCTCTTGTGGGATGTGGGAATTCAGGGCTCCTTCCCGTATCCCTGATTCCTTCACCTGCGGGAAGTGTGTCCAGCTGCAGCTATTGTTTGACCGCTTGACGGCTCTGGAGCTGCGGATGGATTCACTTTGGAGCATCCGCGATGCTGAGAAAGTCGTGGATAGCACGTTCAGTGAGTTGGTCACACCGCAGATAAAAATTACTGAGGGAGATAGTGAATGGGTGACCAACAGACAGAGGAAGAGCAGGAAGGCAGTGCAGGGGTCCCCTGCGGTCATCTCCCTCCAAAACAGGTATACCGTTTTGGATACTGTTGGGGGAGATGGCTCACCAGGGGAAGGTGGCAGTGGCCAGGTTCATGGCACCGTGGCTGGCTCTGCTGCACAGGAGGGCAGGAAAAAGAGTGGCAGAGCTGTGGTGATAGGGGACTCGATTGTAAGGGGAATAGACAGGCGTTTCTGCGGACGCAACCGAGACTCCAGGATGGTATGTTGCCTCCCTGGTGCAAGGGTCAAGGATGTCTCGGAGCGGCTGCAGGACATTCTGGAGGGGGAGGGTGAACAGCCAGTTGTCGTGGTGCATATAGGCACCAACGATATAGGTAAAAAACAGGATGAGGTCCTACAAGCTGAATTTAGGGAGTTAGGAGTTAAACTAAAGAGTAGGACCTCAAAGGTAGTAATCTCAGGATTGCTACCAGTGCCACGGATTAGTCAGAGTAGGAATGACAGGATAGCTGAGATGAATACGTGGCTTGAGAGATGGTGCAAGAGGGAGGGATTCAAATTCCTGGGCCATTGGAACCGGTTCTGGGGGAGGTGGGACCAGTACAAATTGGACGGTCTGCATCTGGGCAGGACTGGAACCAATGTCCTAGGGGGAGTGTTTGCCAGTGCTGTTGGGGAGGGTTTAAACTAATGTGGCAGGGGGATGGGAACCGATGCAGGAAGTCAGTGGGAAATAAAGTGGTGACAGAAACAAAAGGCAGTAAGGGAGAGTGTACAGAACATGACCGGACAGATGGTCTGAGAAAGCAGGGCAAAGACCAAGGGAAGTCTAGATTAAACTGCGTTTATTTCAATGCAAGAAGTCTGATGGGCAAGGCAGATGAACTCAGGGCATGGATGGGTACATGGGACTGGGATGTTATAGCTATTACTGAAACATGGCTAAGGGAGGGGCAGGACTGGCAGCTCAATGTTCCAGGGTACAGATGCTATAGGAAAGATAGAGCAGGAGGTAAGAGAGGAGGGGGAGTTGCGTTCTTGATTAGGGAGAACATCACGGCAGTAGTGAGAGGGGATATATCCGAGGGTTCGCCCACTGAGTCGATATGGGTAGAACTCAAAAATAAGAAGGGAGAGATCACTTTGATAGGATTGTACTACAGACCCCCAAATAGTCAACGGGAAATTGAGGAGCAAATATGTAAGGAGATTACAGACAGCTGCAAGAAAAATAGGGTGGTAATAGTAGGGGACTTTAACTTTCCCAACATTGACTGGGACAGCCATAGCATTAGGGGCTTGGATGGAGAGAAATTTGTTGAGTGTATTCAGGAGGAATTTCTCATTCAGTATGTGGATGGCCCGACTAGAGAGGGGGCAAAACTTGACCTCCTCTTGGGAAATAAGGAAGGGCAGGTGACAGAAGTGTTAGTGAGGGATCACTTTGGGACCAGTGATCATAATTCCATTAGTTTTAAGATAGCTATGGAGAAGGATAGGTCTGGCCCAAAAGTTAAAATTCTAAATTGGGGAAAGGCCAATTTTGATGGTATTAGACAGGAACTTTCAGAAGTTGATTGGGAGAGTCTGTTGGCAGGCAAAGGGACGTCTGGTAAGTGGGAGGCTTTCAAAAGTGTGTTAACCAGGGTTCAGGGTAAGCACATTCCTTGTAAAGTGAAGGGCAAGGCTGGTAGAAGTAGGGAACCTTGGATGACTCGGGAGATTGAGGCACTAGTCAAAAAGAAGAAGGAGGCATATGACATGCATAGGCAGCTGGGATCAAGTGGATCCCTTGAAGAGTATAGAGATTGCCGGAGTAGAGTTAAGAGAGAAATCAGGAGGGCAAAAAGGGGATATGAGATTGCTTTGGCAGATCAGGCAAAGGTGAATCCAAAGAGCTTCTACAAATACATAAAGGGCAAAAGGGTAACTAGGGAGAGAGTAGGGCCTCTTAAGGATCAACAAGGTCATCTATGTGCGGAACCACAAGAGATGGGTGAGATCCTGAATGAATATTTCACATCGGTATTTACGGTTGAGAAAGGCATGGATGTTAGGGAACTTGGGGAAATAAATAGTGATGTCTTGAGGAGTGTACATATTACAGAGAGGGAGGTGCTGGAAGTCTTAACGCGCATCAAGGTAGATAAATCTCCGGGACCTGATGAAATGTATCCCAGGACGTTATGGGAGGTTAGGGAGGAAATTGCGGGTCCCCGAGCAGAGATATTTGAATCATCCACCGCTACAGGTGAGGTGCCTGAAGATTGGAGGGTAGCAAATGTTGTGCCTTTGTTTAAGAAGGGCGGCAGGGAAAAGCCTGGGAACTACAGACCAGTGAGCCTGACATCTGTAGTGGGTAAGTTGTTCGAGGGTATTCTGAGGGACAGGATCTACAGGCATTTGGAGAGGCAGGGACTGATTAGGAACAGTCAGCATGGTTTTGTGAGAGGAAAATCATGTCTCACGAATTTGATTGAGTTTTTTGAAGGGGTAACCAAGAAGATAGATGAGGGCTGTGCAGTAGACGTGGTCGACATGGACTTCAGCAAAGCATTTGACAAGGTACCGCATGGTAGGTTGTTACATAAGGTTAAATCTCATGGGATCCAAGGTGAGGTAGCCAATTGGATACAAAATTGGCTTGACGACAGAAGACAGAGGGTGGTTGTAGAGGGTTGTTTTTCAAACTGGATGCCTGTGTCCAGCGGTGTGCCTCAGGGATCGGTGCTGGGTCCGCTGTTATTTGTTATTTATATTAATGATTTGGATGAGAATTTAGGAGGCATGGTTAGTAAGTTTGCAGATGACACCAAGATTGGTGGCATTGTGGACAGTGAAGAAGGTTATCTAGGATTGCAACGGGATCTTGATAAATTGGGCCAGTGGGCCAATGAATGGCAGATGGAGTTTAATTTAGATAAATGTGAGGTGATGCATTTTGGTAGATCGAATCGGGCCAGGGCCTACTCCGTTAATGGTAGGGCGTTGGGGAGAGTTATAGAACAAAGAGATCTGGGAGTACAGATTCATAGCTCCTTGAAAGTGGAGTCACAGGTGGATAGGGTGGTGAAGAAGGCATTCAGCATGCTTGGTTTCATTGGTCAGAACATTGAATGCAGGAGTTGGGATGTCTTGTTGAAGTTGTACAGGACATTGGTGAGGCCACACTTGGAGTACTGTGTACAGTTCTGGTCACCCTATTATAGAAAGGATATTATTAAACTAGAAAGGTGCAGAAAAGATTTACTCGGATGCTACCGGGACTTGATGGTTTGACTTACAGGGAGAGGTTAGACAGACTGGGACTTTTTTCCCTGGAGAGTAGGAGGTTAAGGGGTGATCTTATAGAAGTCTATAAAATAATGAGGGGCATAGATAAGGTCGATAGTCAAAATCTTTTCCCAAAGGTAGGGGAGTCTATAACGAGGGGGCATAGATTTAAGGTGAGAGGGGAGAGATACAAAAGGGTCCAGAGGGGCAATTTTTTCACTCAAAGGGTGGTGAGTGTCTGGAACGAGCTGCCAGAGGCAGTAGTAGAGGCGGGTACAATTTTGTCTTTTAAAAAGCATTTGGACAGTTACATGGGTAAGATGGGTATAGAGGGATATGGGCCAAGTGCAGGCAATTGGGACTAGCTTAGTGGTATAAACTGGGCGACATGGACATGTTGGGCCGAAGGGCCTGTTTCCATGTTGTAACTTCTATGATTCTATGATTCTATGATTCTATAACCTGGCACTGCCACGAGGAACAGACATTCAGGAGCCCAAAGAAGAGATGTCAGATGAGAGATAGTTTTCCGGGAGTTGAACAACCAAACTCCATCTACAAGTGGATTCCCAGGGAGCACTTATGGCAAGCTCCGCACTGAACTGTGATCCCGACGAGGACCAGTTTCCGACTGCTGTTCCACGGTTGTTGCGGGGCCCTTGCGGAAGATCATCATCTTCATGAAAACTCTGCTTGGCCATGAAGGAGCTCACAGGTGTTTCACTGTTCTGAGAGGCAGCTGTATCACCAGGAGTCTTTGTGCCTGCTATCTGGCTCCTGGCACTACATCTGTCCAACCGCTGGATTGCTGATTGGCACTCGCAATGGCTTGACAGACATCAGACAAGGCATGGACTTTTACATTTTCTAATCAATCAAAATCCCTAGAGATTGCTTTTCCCACCCAGTTGCCCAAGGTTGCCAGTGTAGAGGGAAGGGATGCCAAACAGCAATCCATGCCAGCACCAGGACACCCTCCATCAGGGGTATCCCCCACTCTTCTTGTGACTGCCACTGCTCATGAAGTAGCCTGCAGTGACTGAAAGCCATCCCCAATTGCAGAGTTAATGTCAGCAGCTGAGTTGGAGGAGGGTGTCAAGGGTTGATAGATGTTTCTGAGTTTCAGGGACCAACTTGTTCTTCATCCTCATCCTCTGCTCTTCTGCATTTTCTTGGCTGGTCAAGGGACCGAAAGCATTACAATATTTTTTTTATTCGTTCATGGGATGTGGATGTTGCTGGTGAGGCCAGCATTTATTGCCCATCCCTAATTGCCCTTGAGAAGGTGGTGGTGAGCCTCTTTCTTGAACCGCTGCAGTCCGTGTGAAGATTCTCCCACAGTGCTGTTAGGTAGGGAGTTCAGGATTTTGACCCAGCGGCGATGAAGGAACGGTGATATATTTCCAAGTCGGGATGGTGTGTGACTTGGAGGGGAACGTGCAGGTGGTGTCGTTCCCATGTGCCTGCTGCTCTTGTCCTTCTAGGTGGTAGAGGTTGCAGGTTTGGGAGGTGCTGTCGAAGAAGCTTTGGCGAGTTGCTACAGTGCATCCTGTAGATGGTACACACTGCAGCCACGTGCGCCAGTGGTGAAGGGAGTGAATGTTTAGGGTGGTGTATGTGGTGCCAATCAAGCGGGTTGCATTGTCCTGGATGGTGTCGAGCTTCTTGAGTGTTGGTGGAGCTGCACTCATCCAAGCAAGTGGAGAGTATTCCATCACACTCCTGACTTGTGCCTTGTCGATGTTGGAAAGGCTTTGTGGAGTCAGGAGGTGAGTCACTTACCAAAGAATACCCAGCCTCTGATCTGCTCTTGTAGCCACAGTATTTATGTGGCTGGTCCAGTTAAGTTTCTGGTCAATGGTGACCCCTAGGATGTTGATGGTGGGGGATTCGGCGGAGGTAATGCCGTTAAATGTCAAGGGGAGGTGGTTAGACTCTCTCTTGTTGGAGATGGTCATTGCCTGGCACTTGTCTGGCGTGAATGTTACTTGCCACTTATCAGCCCAAGCCTGGATGTTATCCAGGTCTTGCTGCATGCAGGCACGGACTGCTTCATTATCTGAGGGGTTGCGAATGGAACTGAACACTGTGCAATCATCAGCAAACATCCCCATTCCTGACCTTACGATGGAGGGAAGGTCATTGATGAAGCAGCTGAAGATGGTTGGGCCTCGGACACTGCCCTGAGAAACTCCTGCAGCAATGTCCGGTTGAATTATCCCTTTTGTGAGCCCAGTTGTCGCCGGGCACGGTGGCACGTGCCTCTAATCCAGCTGCTCGGAGGCTGAGGTTATCGGATCGCTTGAGGCCAGGAGTTCTGGGCTGCTGCGGACTGTGCCGATCAGGTGTCCTCAAAAAGTGGGGTGTCAATATGGTGTCCCCGGAGGAATCCAAGATCACCAGGTTGTGTAAAAAGGGGTGAATCGGCCCAGGTCGGAAACAGAGCAGGTCAAAGCCCCCGTGCTCATCAGTCGTGGGATCGTGCCTGTGAATAGATGTTGCAGTGCAGCCTGGTTGACACAGTGAAACATAGTCTCTTTTTATCCACCCCACAAGTTACATTTCCTTCTTTATTCTCACACAAAATTATTATCTCTCCACTCCTCAAAATTACCACCACTTCAACAATGCAGAACTTTCATCCTTTAAAAACACAACGAAAGATCACCTGGAAAAAGATACATTCACCCAACAGTCTTAAATAAATATACACCTGTTTCTGAACTATTTCATTATTATCACATTGCTCCGATTTGCTTTTCAGGAATTATACTGCCGAAACGACACAACGTTCCTAATAATTATAAATGATTTTCATTCACATTTCAAAAACTTGCGATGGTGTTGTGTTTCCCGAGATAATAACGTGGAACTGAACTAAATTTACGGATGGAATTGCAAATTTGCAGCTTGCATTCAAGCCTGTTCAAACGGATCAATGTTACTGCTCTCTGCTGCTCAGTCGTTTTATTGCACTAGAAAAAAATTGGTATTACGGCTGTTGTACCAGTAATGACACCAAGGGAGCGCCAACTTCATCCTAATCGTGCGACCTCGGCACTTACGCCGACAGCAGACTCACTTTAAAAGTCAACCTTATAAGCATAACTGCATACATTTGCTACTTTACTATTTAAAAAAGCTTCATAGAACAATTATCGAGGTGTAAATTTTAATGCTTCATTACGCTGAAAAGGAACGAGAAAGCATATACACATTATCAAAAAAGGCAGGAAGACTTGATAGCAGAGAGTAAGAGTTCAACCACGTACAAACACAAAATCAATACTTTATCTATATACTGATGGCTACGACTATATATAGTTTCGTCTATATTTCAAACTGTCCACAGAGGAACAATGTTACTGAAACGTTGCAAAGTATGTAAGTTAATTGATTCAGAAAAAATGATAAACGTGAGGACAACAAGGACACAAGTTGGAACTTAATATTACCGAGAAGGTAATATAGTTACAAATAAAACATAAGGACTTGTTGATGGGCGTTTTCTTCACTGGTTATTTCTAAACAAAGGAGAACACACATCTATATTGAAAAAACTGGTTGAACAATATCATAGTTTAGTTTAAAGCAATTTGCCCCACTTATAATTTAAAAAGGTTACGTGCAACATGCTCATTCTTGGAGTTCTTGACACTATTTAGGTATGGGATAGGGTTGCGAATTCTGGTTGGATGTATTCCCGGAGGTTTCATTACATGGCCTCCTGCCTCCAACTGCCCCACCTAGTCAGGTTTTCCCTTCTCCAATGTTTTTAAAGCTAACAAACAAAGGTGTTCAAAGAAAATGAAAAGAAACATTTTTTTAATGCCCCTATGATTTTTATCCTTGGTTGCTTGCAGCAGTGTCCAGGAGACTCCAGGACAATCTTGGAGGGTTAGCAAACCTAGATGGGAGAATAACAGGACCAGTGAGAGTGCTTGCTTTCCAGGAGTACAAGGTGACATTGACGGAACCCACGTTATTGTAAAAGCCCCTTTCATTGAGATGGCATCATTTATGAAGAGGGGAAGGTTCCACACTATCAATGTTCAACTTGTCTGTGAACACCAGTACCAGTCTGTGTGTGTAAATGTCCGATACTCTTGCAGCTCCCTTCGTTCTGAAGCAGCCAGCCATATTTCAAGGGCCTGCCTTCTGCCAGAGTTGTATTTGAGCACACAATAGGGCTTCTGAAATCATGCCTGGACCACTCAGGATGAGCCTTGCAGACATCCCCTTCAAGGGTCTCCAGGTTAATTGTCATGTGCTATATGCTCTACAACCTGGCTCTGCCACGAGGAACAGACATTCAGGAGCCCAAAGAAGAGATGTCAGATGAGAGATAGTTTTCCGGGAGTTGAACAACCAAACTCCAGCTACAAGTGGATTCCCAGGGAGCACTTATGGCAAGCTCCGCACTGAACTGTGATCCTGACGAGGACCAGTTTCCGACTGCTGTTCCACGGTTGTTGCGGGGCCCTTGCGGAAGATCATCATCTTCATGAAAACTCTGCTTGGCCATGAAGGAGCTCACAGGTGTTTCACTGTTCTGAGAGGCAGCTGTATCACCAGGAGTCTTTGTGCCTGCTATCTGGCTCCTGGCACTACATCTGTCCAACCGCTGGATTGCTGATTGGCACTCGCAATGGCTTGACAGACATCAGACAAGGCATGGACTTTTACATTTTCTAATCAATCAAAATCCCTAGAGATTGCTTTTCCCACCCAGTTGCCCAAGGTTGCCAGTGTAGAGGGAAGGGATGCCAAACAGCAATCCATGCCAGCACCAGGACACCCTCCATCAGGGGTATCCCCCACTCTTCTTGTGACTGCCACTGCTCATGAAGTAGCCTGCAGTGACTGAAAGCCATCCCCAATTGCAGAGTTAATGTCAGCAGATGAGTTGGAGGAGGGTGTCAAGGGTTGATAGATGTTTCTGAGTTTCAGGGACCAACTTGTTCTTCATCCTCATCCTCTGCTCTTCTGCATTTTCTTGGCTGGTCAAGGGACCGAAAGCATTACAATATTTTTTTTATTCGTTCACGGGATGTGGATGTTGCTGGTGAGGCCAGCATTTATTGCCCATCCCTAATTGCCCTTGAGAAGGTGGTGGTGAGCCTCCTTCTTGAACCGCTGCAGTCCGTGTGAAGATTCTCCCACAGTGCTGTTAGGTAGGGAGTTCAGGATTTGACCCAGCGGCGATGAAGGAACGGTGATATATTTCCAAGTCGGGATGGTGTGTGACTTGGAGGGGAACGTGCAGGTGGTGTCGTTCCCATGTGCCTGCTGCTCTTGTCCTTCTAGGTGGTAGAGGTTGCAGGTTTGGGAGGTGCTGTCGAAGAAGCTTTGGCGAGTTGCTACAGTGCATCCTGTAGATGGTACACACTGCAGCCACGTGCGCCAGTGGTGAAGGGAGTGAATGTTTAGGGTGGTGTATGTGGTGCCAATCAAGCGGGTTGCATTGTCCTGGATGGTGTCGAGCTTCTTGAGTGTTGGTGGAGCTGCACTCATCCAAGCAAGTGGAGAGTATTCCATCACACTCCTGACTTGTGCCTTGTCGATGTTGGAAAGGCTTTGTGGAGTCAGGAGGTGAGTCACTCACCAAAGAATACCCAGCCTCTGATCTGCTCTTGTAGCCACAGTATTTATGTGGCTGGTCCAGTTAAGTTTCTGGTCAATGGTGACCCCTAGGATGTTGATGGTGGGGGATTCGGCGGAGGTAATGCCGTTAAATGTCAAGGGGAGGTGGTTAGACTCTCTCTTGTTGGAGATGGTCATTGCCTGGCACTTGTCTGGCGTGAATGTTACTTGCCACTTATCAGCCCAAGCCTGGATGTTATCCAGGTCTTGCTGCATGCAGGCACGGACTACTTCATTATCTGAGGGGTTGCGAATGGAACTGAACACTGTGCAATTATCAGCAAACATCCCCATTCCTGACCTTACGATGGAGGGAAGGTCATTGATGAAGCAGCTGAAGATGGTTGGGCCTCGGACACTGCCCTGAGAAACTCCTGCAGCAATGTCTGGTTGAATTATCCCTTTTGTAAGCCCAGTTGTCGCCGGGCACAGTGGCGCGTGCCTCTAATCCGGCTGCTTGGAGGCTGAGGCTATCGGATCGCTTGAGGCCAGGAGTTCTGGGCTGCTGCGGACTGTGCCGATCAGGTGTCCTCACGAAGCTCGGTGTCAATATGGTGTCCCCGGAAGAATCCAGGATCACCAGGTTGTGTAAAGAGGGGTGAATCGGCCCAGGTCGGAAACGGAGCAGATCAAAGCCCCTGTGCTCATCAGTCGTGGGATCGTGCCTGTGAATAGACATTGCAGTGCAGCCTGGTTGACACAGTGAAACAGCGTCTCTTTTTATCCACCCCACAAGTTACATTTCCTTCTTTATTCTCACACAAAATTATTATCTCTCCGCCCTCAAAATTACCACCACTTCAACAATGCAGAACTTTCATCCTTTAGAAACACAACGAAAGATCACCTGGAAAAAGATACATTCACCCAACAGTCTTACATAAATATACACCTGTTTCTGAACTATTTCATTATTATCACATTGCTCCGATTTGCTTTTCAGGAATTATACTGCCGAAACGACACAACGTTCCTAATAATTATAAATGATTTTCATTCACATTTCAAAAACTTGCGATGGTGTTGTGTTTCCCGAGATAATAACGTGGAACTGAACTAAATTTACGGACGGAATTGCAAATTTGCAGCTTGCATTCAAGCCTGTTCAAACGGATCAATGTTACTGCTCTCTGCTGCTCAGTCGTTTTATTGCACTAGAAAAAAATTGGTATTACGGCTGTTGTACCAATAATGACACCAAGGGAGCGCCAACTTCATCCTAATCGTGCGACCTCGGCACTTACGCCGACAGCAGACTCACTTTAAAAGTCAACCTTATAAGCATAACTGCATACATTTGCGACTTTACTATTTAAAAAAGCTTCATAGAACAATTATCGAGGTGTAAATTTTAATGCTTCATTACGCTGAAAAGGAACGAGAAAGCATATACACATTATCAAAAAAGGCAGGAAGACTTGATAGCAGAGAGTAAGAGTTCAACCACGTACAAACACAAAATCAATACTTTATCTATATACTGATGGCTACGACTATATATAGTTTCGTCTATATTTCAAACTGTCCACAGAGGAACAATGTTACTGAAACGTTGCAAAGTATGTAAGTTAATTGATTCAGAAAAAATGATAAACGTGAGGACAACAAGGACACAAGTTGGAACTTAATATTACCGAGAAGGTAATATAGTTACAAATAAAACATAAGGACTTGTTGATGGGCGTTTTCTTCACTGGTTATTTCTAAACAAAGGAGAACACACATCTATATTGAAAAAACTGGTTGAACAATATCATAGTTTAGTTTAAAGCAATTTGCCCCACTTATAATTTCAAAAGGTTAAGTGCAACATGCTCATTCTTGGAGTTCTTGACACTATTTAGGTATGCGAATTCTGGTTGGATGTATTCCCGGAGGTTTCATTACATGGCCTCCTGCCTCCAACCGCCCCACCTAGTCAGGTTTTCCCTTCTCCAATGTTTTTAAAGCTAACAAACAAAGGTGTTCAAAGAAAATGAAAAGAAAATTTTTTTTAATGCCCCTATGATTTTTATCCTTGGTTGCTTGCAGCAGTGTCCAGGAGACTCCAGGACAATCTTGGAGGGTTAGCAAACCTAGATGGGAGAATAACGGGACCAGTGAGAGTGCTTGCTTTCCAGGAGTACAAGGTGACATTGACGGAACCCACATTATTGTAAGAGTCCCTTTCATTGAGATCGCGCCACTGCTCACAAAGTGGCCCGTAGTGACTGAAAGCAATCCCCAATTGCAGAGTAAATGTCAGCAAATGAGTTGGAGGAGGGTGTCAAGGGTTGATAGATGTTTCTGAATTTCAGGGACCAACTTGTTCTTCATCCTCATCCTCATCTTCTGCTCTTCTGCATTTTCTTGGCTGGTCAAGAGACCTCATGCATTACAATATTTTTTAAAATTTGTCCATGGGATGTGGAAGTTGCTGGTGAGGCCAGCATTTATTGACCATCCATAATTGCCCTTGAGAAGGTGGTGGTGAGCCTCCTTCTTGAACCGCTGCAGTTCGAGTGAAGAATCTCCCACAGCGCTGGTAGGGAGTTCAGGATTTTGACCCAGCGACGATGAAGTAATTGTGATATATATTCAAGTCCGGATGGTGTGTGACTTGGAGGGGAACGTGCAGGCGGTGTTGTTCCCATGTGCTTGCTACTCTTGTCCTTCTCGGTGGTAGAGGTTGCAGGTTTGGGAGGTGCTGTCGAAGAAGCCTTGGCAAGTTGCTGCAGTGCATCCTGTGGATGGTATACACTGCAGCCACGTGTGCCCGTCGTGAAGGGAGTGAATGTTTAGGGTGGTGTATGTGGTGCCAATCAAGCGGGTTGCATTGTCCTGGATGGTGTCGAGCTTCTTGAGTGTTGGTGGAGCTGCACTCATCCAGGCAAGTGGAGAGTATTCCATCACACTCCTGAGTTGTGCCTTGTAGATGGTGGAAAGGTTTTGGGGAGTCAGGAGGTGAGTCACTCACCACAGAATACCCAGCCTCTGATCTGCTCTTGTAGCCACAGTATTTATGTGGCTGGTCCAGTTAAGTTTCTGGTTAATGGTGACCCCTAGGATGTTGATGGTGGGGGATTCGGCGGAGGTAATGCCGTTAAATGTCAAGGGGAGGTGGTTAGACTCTCTCTTGTTAGAGATGGTCATTGCCTGGCACTTGTCTGGCGTAAATGTTACTTGCTACTTATCAGCCCAAGCCTGGATGTTGTCCAGGTCTTGCTGCATGCAGGCATGGACTGCTTCATTCATTCATGCATTGTGAACGATCTTCTCCTAATGAGTGAAGGCAAGTATTGATAGAGACAGAACAGCTGTACAGTGGAGCAGATTTTGATAGTGGATGGCCATGTTGATATTCCGGTGATGAGAATCATTTGAGTATTTCAATCAGTGTCATGCACTGCATTAAGTTCAATCACAGCCAATTACCGCCCCATCAGCCTACTCTCAATCATCAGCAAAGTGATGGAAGGTGTCGTCCACAGTGCTATCAAGTGGCACTTACTCACCAATAACCTGTTCACCGATGCTCAGTTTGGGTTCCGCCAGGACCACTCGGCTCCGGACCTCATTATAGCCTTGGTCCAATCAGTGACCAACAGCATCCTCTGTATACCCTGAACTTATAGACGTTCCAATGAGACGAATGGCATGCATATCTCTGTGTGAAGAGAAAGTGCTGATCTCAGGGTCGGAATGGTGAAGACTCACATTCAGCTTTCAACGTTCTTTCAGCCTACTTTCTACCCTCGGATCCATTTTGCCTGGATTCCAATTCTTTCCCTGTGCTCCCCTCAACTATCTAGTTTAAAAGTGGTACAATGGAGAATGTATTATTGTGTTGCTTTATATAAATTGTAATAAAAGGAATATAAGCAATTGAAAATTGAGATGAAATTGTGTATATAAGATTTTTATGTAATCGTAGAGCGTTCGGAAAAAAGAAGATCTGAATTAAAATAAATGACTGTGAATTTTTTAAATTGTGCTGTAAAATGCATTAATATAATTCCATGTAGTGCATATATAAAAAAATACAATGGGCTAGAATTTATTGTCAAAATAAGGGCGAGGCCAATGGAGCTCGCCGTCATTTATGCGCAAATGTAAGCAACTTCAAACGAGGGGCAGCTGTGTGGTTAAACTCAAATATCCAAAAGTCCAAGTCAAGCGCTCCACCATTAGCTTCGCGAAAATGGCATCTCGTTGTCTGCCTCACCATTGAAATGCATTGAACGGCGTGAAGTTCCTGTATTTGCGCAGTAGATATGAACTAAACTCGCCACAGAAAATTATGTCTTGTCTATTTCAGTCTAAGTACCCTTTCAATTACGTGATAAGTGTTAAATACTGGCAATCAACCTCTCTGGCACTGAAAATTAACTATTACAAGTGTGGAGTCTCATTCCTTCAGGTATTATGTTGGAGATTTAAAAATGTAAAATGTAAAATTTTTAATTTTTTTAACGTTTCCTCACCTGAAGTTGCTGTACCATTCGCGCGTAAATAATGGTGAGCGCCATTAGCCTTATTGTTTGAAAGCAAAATCTGGGCCAGTATATTAACTTGTGCATAAAGCATGCACTGTTTTCACACTTTCTTCATCGTACTTTGCTGATAACATCTTTATTGTTATAAAACAACATATCCTCCAACTCACCATGAGCAATGCCAGGTGATATCTGATAGTATCTATCTAAATGTCTTGTGTAAAGCATGCAGATAGGAGTGGGGCTTAGGGATTGTGAACAGTAATGAAGGCTTTAAGCTTAATCAATTGATCTCCCCTAGAGGTTTTACAAAAGGGATTCATTTGCGGTGAACTCAGAATACCTCTGTTATTTAAAATGCTGTTAAATTTTAATTGCCTGCTTGCTGTATGTAAGCAATTACAGTATAAATTAATTATGCACATTGTGTAACAGAGGCTTCTTCAACTCAATGCTAGGGAAGCCCTTTTGGGGATTCCCACCCTAGCACCTAGGAAATTCCAAACCTGCACTCCAAGTGGCAACCAGGAATTGGATTCAGGTCATTCAAGCACTTACTATTCTTTTACTAAATAATTTAAACCCAGTTCTCATTCATGTCTGAAATCCAATTTTTGGGATTTGCTCAATACAGAGTGTGAGGTAAGGTAAGGATGATCATGGCGGATATGAAATGGATCTGACATCATTTGCGTGAAAATAAAATCTCAAAGCACCAGTGCAAATTATTAAATTGCTTGGTAACAAACAGAAACAAAGGAATTGCTAGATGAAAAAAACTAAGGTCCTTCTGGTTCGCCTTCTAGGATCCTGGTAGTCGCATATTACAACAATAATGTATTCCTGACTAATCATGGCAATCAATCTCTATCAATTAATCTACAACAGATCCAGACATGAGGTGAGGAAAACCTACCTGTGGCAGAAAGCTTTGGAAACCAAAAGTACCTGTTTCGTCCAAGCATGCTACACTCACTATATATCATGTCTCAAGTTACTGATATACTGTATCCCAAAATATTATTTTCTGAAAGAAATATATCTAATTTGCATTTGAATGAATCAACACTATCAGCTTCCGTCGTCTCCCTAGAGACCCTGTTCCATAGATTTACCACTCGCTCACTGAAATAATGTTTCCCCAGACTCGTTTTGAATTTACACCCTTTCAAACGCAGGCCGTGTTCCCAGGTTCTACTGTTCTGGGCAAGGTAAACAGCATTATACCAACTTCATTAGTTTTGTATCATCTCCAAATTTAGCCACTATGCTTGTGACTCCTAGCTCCAGATCAATTATGAAAATATTAAACAAAAAGAGCCCCAAAACATACTCTTGTGGGACCCCACTTGTAGTATACTCCCAGGCTGATGGCAATCTCTGTACCACCATCCTCTGTGTTGTATTGGTCAAACAATTATGAACACACTGTAAAATATTTCGACTGATTCCTGCTTTCTTTATTTTCAGTATCAGCCTTTCCAGGGGAACTGCATCAAAGGCCTTACTGAAATCTAAGTACACCACATCCAGTGTCTTACCCCTATCATGGTCCTCGGCGTCCTACTTGACCCTGAGCTGAGCTTCTGACCCACATCCTCTCCATCACCAAGAACGCCTGCTTCCACCTCTGCAATATCGCCCGCCTCCGCCCCTGCTTCAGCCCAACTGTTTCTGAAACCCTCATCCATGCCTTTGTTATCTCCAGACTCGATGATTCCAATGCTCTGCTGGCCAGTCTCTGTAAACTTGAGCTCATCTAAAACTCTGCTGCCTGTAACTAACTCGCACCAAGTCTCGTTCTCCCATCACCCCTGTGCTCGCTGACCAACAATGAACCCCAATCCAGCAACGCCTCAAATTTAAAATTCTCATCTCTGTGTTCAAATCCCTCCATGGCCTTGCCCCTCCCTATCTCTGTAATGTCTTCCAGCCCTACAACTCCCAGAAAATCCTGAGTTCATCCAATTCTGGCCTCTTGTGCATCCCAGATTTTCTTCTCTCCGCCATTGGGGGCCGTGCCTTCAGTTGTCTACTCCCCAAGCACTGGAATTCCCTCCCTAAACCTCTCTGCCTCTCTCCCTCTTTCTCCTTCTTTAAGACGCTTCTTAAAACCTATCTCTTTGACCGAGTTTTTGGTCACCTGTATTAATATCTCCTTATGTGGCTCGGTTTCAAATTCTGTCTGATAACATTCCTGTGAAGCGCCTTGGGACATTTTACTATATTAATGGTGCTATATAAATGCAAGTTGTTGTTGTTGTTTATCACCACCCTTAAAGAAAACCAACAAATTAGATTGGCAAGACCTCTCCATCATGAACTCCTTTAGGCTATCTTTTATGATTTCATTTCTATCCAGATGCTCCATGATCTTATCTTTAATAAGGGTTTCCATAACTTTACCCACAATGGATGTCAAACTCACTGGTCTGTAGATTCCTGGATCACTCTTGCTACCTTTTTAAAAAATAGGAGTGACACCTGCCTTGCTCCAGTCCCCAGGCACCTCTTCAGTGATTCTGGAAGATTTGTGTCAGAGTTCCTGCAATTTCCTCCCTTAGTTCCTTAAGGGTCCTCGGATGTTTCTTAAACGGCCCCTGAGATTTATTTACCTTACATTTGCACAACTGTTCGTCAACCCTGCTGGTAATAATGTGAGTCGTGTCACAACTTACCTCTGCAACATGCTCTAGTTCCTTTTCCAGATCAAATAAGTTATCTATTTCCTCCTTGGTAAAAACTTGAGTCAAAAAACTTATTTAACACTTTTTCAGTCTGTGTAGCATCAATTGTCATGCCCCCGCCGATCCCACTTTCAGTGGCCCCACTCCATTTTTGCACTCAATATAACTAAAAACCTTTTTATTATTTTACTTTACTTCTCTTGCCATATTCAATTTGAAATTTTTCATTGCCATTCTGATGCCTTTTTTGCACTCATGGCATGCCTTTTGGTATTGAACCCATCTTAATTCTGTGCCATTTTCCTTCATGGTTTTAAATGCCTTTTTTTCTTCTTAATGAGTTGTTTGGTAGTCCCGTTCAACCAGACAGGAGTGCCTTTAAGCTTGGTACCTTTGCTTTACATGGGTACACGCTAGTCTTTGCGTTCAGAATCACCTCCTTGAAGGAACTCCATAGCTTTTCCATTCTCTTAGCCATTTTCAAACCTGTCAGGCCCTCTTTGACAAGACTTCTCAAGTGCATAAAGTTGGTCCTCTTAAAATTTGGCAATTTTGTTTGGGTTTTTAATAACCTCTCCAATCTTTGTAATGTCAAATGTGATCCAATTATGATCAAAGGCATTTAAAGCCTCCCCCACCTTTGTGTTGGAGATTTGATTATTCCTATTACTCAGAATCAAATCCAAGATATTTTCTCCCCTTGTTGGCACTTTTACAAACTGAGTCATAAGACAATCTTCCATTAACTCTAGAAATCCCTTCCCTGTCTTACCCGTAGAGACATTATTGTCTCAATTAATTTCTGGTAAATTAAAATCTCCGACAACTATAGTTAGGCCCTTACTTGTCACATTCTTTATCTCATCCCACAGTTCTTGATCAAGGCTTTGACCCTGGCCTGGGGGGGGTCTATAACATACCCCAAGTAACTGTTTACTTCTGTTACCATCTATTCATTCCACCTAGTTTATAAGGGCAATAGTTTCCTTATTTTCCAATATTTCTGAAATCTTCTATGGATATATATAAAACAAAGAATCATATAATCGATTAGATTTTCTAAAAAGTTACACCTGAAATTTCGATGGGCTTTACTCTGATCTTCTGCCATAACTTCGGCAGAATCTCCAGAGGAACAGCATAAACGGCTGTTCCTCCAGAGTTTCTACTATTCTTCCTCCAATGTTATGCCAAAGTTACACCAGGAGATTGGGAAGCCTCTGCGTAAATCTGATTATGGTGCATTGGAGACTGCTGTTGATGTAGGGAAATTAAATGCAGGTAGTACAGTAGTGCTGCTTGTAGTGTAGAGTGGAGGCAGGTCAAAAACACACGGGAAAGATATGGAGGCGGATGAATCTGGTATTCAGAAGGATTTTTTTGCTACAGATTCAACTGCACATGGATGGGAAAATTCTTATTATTTCAATAAATTGATAAATTACTTCTGGACAGAAAATATTTATTTTCAGAGCCTGGGTTAAGTAACAGCTTCAGAGGGCTTGACAAGAATTACAAAATAGGAAAAGATGATGAAGTTACAAAGTTAGATTCTAATTGAAATACCAGCTTCAAAGTGTTACCTCTGTTCCTATCTTATGAGTTACTTATTGCACTCGGGTGGGAAAAATTGGATACGGCCTGTTTTTGGGCGGGAGCAACATGATCCGCTATTACCCTGCGTCCAATGGTCCCTGTGCAGGCAGGACAAGATTTTCGTCAGGCCTGAGGACTCACCTGCAATCTGCGTTGGAAATCAGCGTTGAATGAGGATTCCATGCAATTTGCACTTTCCACCAGCAGGGGGAGCTCCAATCTCTTAAAGGCAGGCTGTCTGTTCGAAATCTCTTAAAGGTAGCTGGTACCTGAAATTTGCTGAGTATAACAGCCTGCTGTCCGCACAGAGTCTGAACGGAGATCAGACATCACACACGTAAAGCACAGATGCAGGTGCCATCTCTATTTTTACATACTGATGAGTTATGTTAAAACATTGAATAAAGGTTGCGCACAACTGAATCCCACATTCTCCAATCTGCATGCCAGACCTCACCAATCTACCGATCTGAGAGTCCGAGCACCAAGGTTCTCTGCTGATGCACCAGAGGCCTTGGTGCAAGAGGTGGACAGAACGAGGGACATCCTATATCCGAGGGGGGGAGGAGCAAGAGGTCCTCCAGACATACACCCAAAAGGCAGTGGGAGGCAGTAGGAGATGAAGTCAATGCCAGGCGCACAGCATCATGAACATGGATGCAGTGCAGGAAGAAGTTCAATGCTTTGACATGAGTGGTCAAGGTGAGTAAGGTCAGCTGTCAAGTGGCCTCTCCTACCAACTACACCACACACTACACCCCCTCCCCCACATACCAACAAACTCTTTCCACCAGTACTCAACTCTTCCAACCAGATGCTTCCTCTCACCTTTACACACTACCACTGTTTCAAGCCGCCCACCCACAACTCACAGGCCACACACACTGGCAGCTATTCAACATGACAGGCACATCACTCAGACACACATCCCACTTTTTTGCAGGAGAAGGTGGCGCATATCAAGAGGCAGCAAGTGGCAGTGGCATTTTGCCCCTCGAGCCTGTTCCACCATTCAATGAGATCATGGTGGATCTGTGACCTAACTCCATATGCCCGCCTTAGCCCCATATCCCTTAATACCCTTGGTTCACAGAAATCTATCAATCTCGGATTTAACTTTCACAAGAGAGCTAGCATCAACTGCCGCCTGCAAAAGAGCGTTCCAAACGTCTCCCACCCTTTGCACGTAGAAGCATTTCCTAACTTCATTCCTGCATGTCCTGGCTCTTAATGTTAGGCTATGTCCCCGCGTCCTAGTATACAGGTCTAGGAGACCTCCAAATGTTTGTAAATAGAAACTTCTTTACTCAAGAGATTGGTTAGAATGTGGATTAAAGTTGGGGAGTTTAGAGTAGTAAGTGTTGAGAGCGTAATTGTTAAGCGTTTATAACTTATAATCCAAAACAATATTTAATCAAATTGCTCAGCACCAAAATGGTGGCAGGCAGAATTCGCTGGAACTGGTCAACAAATCTGTTTTTATGGTTTAAACAATTAACAGACACAAGTTCTATATGAAGACTGTACAACTTCAATTCTGAAATGAAATGAATGTTAATGAAAAATCCCAGTGAACATGCAGTTGGTTTCTATTTTGGAAAGTAGTTCGGCAGGCAATCTCCAACTGTTACCACAGCTTCTCCCCTTTCACTTTCTCCAGTAGGCCAACAATTGCCATTTAAGGGGAACTGCTGAATTTCTGTTTAATAGGGATTCCTTACAAGAACAAATTTTAATTATTAATCATCACCATTATTTGAAATAGAGCCGAGCCATGAAATAGAATTTCACACACCTGGATCTCAGGAATCGCTATCCTCTCTGACACGTTTCCTTTGTTCCCTCCTTCCCGAGGGGACACCCTCTTGTGTGGGTTTTGCAGGAGACGATGTAGCCCCGTTCAATTTTTCATCAGGCCCAGTTCCAGCTGACGCACATGACAATCAGCCAGTAGGGTTTTACACAGAATGTACAGCACAGAAACAAGCCATTGGGCCCAACAGGTCCAGCACGATGTTTATGCCTCCCCACAGCTCTTCTTCATCTAACCCCATCAACATATCCTTCTATTTCTTTTTCCCTTGTGTGTTTATCTAGCTTCTCCTTAAATGCATCTATGCTAGTCGTCTCAACTACTCCTTGTGGTAGCAAGTTCCACATTCTAACCAATCTCTTGAGTAAAGAAGTTTCTGTTGAATTCCCTATTGGATTTATTAGTAACTATCTTATATTTATGGCCCCTAGTTCTGGTCTCCACCGCAAGTGAAAACATCTTCTCTATGTCTACCATAGAAACATAGAAAATAGGAACAAGAGTAGGCCATTCGGCCCTTCGGGCCTGCTCTGCCATTCAAAATGATCATGGCTGATCATCTAACTCAGTACCATTTCCCGCTTTTTTCCCATATCCCTTGATCCCTTTAGCATTAAGAAATATATCTATCTTCTTGAATACATCTAATGACTTGGCCTCCACTGCCTTCTGTGGTAGAGAATTCCACAGGTTCACCACCCTCTGAGTGAAGAAATTTCTCCTCATCTCAGTTCTAAATGGCATAACCCGTATCCTGAGACTGTGACCCCCTGGTTCTGGACTCCCCAGCCATCGGGAACATCCTCCCTGCATCTAGTCTGTCTAGTCCTATCAAACCTTTTCATAATCTTAAAGACCTTTATCAGGTTACCCATCAGTCTTCTCTTTTCTAGAGAAAATAGTCCCAGCCTGTTTAATCTTTCTTGATGGGTATAATCTCTCAGTTCTGATATGATCCTAGTAAATCTTTTTTGTACCTTCTCCAGTGCCTCTATATCCTTTTTATGATATGGAGGCCAGAACTGTTCACAGTGCTCCAAGTGTGGTCTAGCCAAGGTTTCATATTGTTCAAGTTTAACATAACATTCCTGCTTTTCAATTCTATCCCTCTAGAAATGATGCTTTGTTTGCTTTTTTAATGGCCTTATTAACCTATGTTGCTACTTTTAGTGATTTGTGTATCTGTACCCCTAGATCCCTCTGCTCCTCTACCCCATTTAGACTCTTATTTTCCAAGGAGTATGTGCCTCCTTATTCTTCCTACTAAAATGTACCACCTCACACTTTTCTATATTAAAATTCATTTGCTAATTACATGTCCATTATTTCAGTGGGTAAGAGAAGGGTTGCACACTCTGTGTGAGTTGGAAGAAGTCCCATTGTCATTCTCTCTTCTGTACTAATGTTTGAAGTACCAGCTGAAGAGTCCGTTTGTGGGACAGAGCAAATTACAGTCGTGTGAGAAGTGGAGGAGGATGTAGACATCTCTGCTACACTGGTAATCTGAAGGGTTGCTACTGTATCGTTATCCACCCCGCACATGTTGGTACTTATTTCTGTAAATAAGAAGTCATGGATTCAGTGGGTTTTCTCAGAAAAGTGACCATGATTTCCACACACCCAACCGCCAATTTAAGGCTATCACAATTTTAGCATTTCAGCTATGTTCAGATTTGTAATTCCTTATGCAAATGTCTGACTTCCAATAAGATTTGTCCTGATTTAAGAGCTGGATTCCATTGTCCCTCCCCATTCACTCCCCTGAGTTAATCTATATCTGTGACTCTGCACTCCCTTCCTTTGCTCAAATATTCTACTTCAGTGACTCCATCCGCCCTCCCTTGTTGAAATGTTCTGATTAAGTGAGTGTCCTCCATTCCCTTCCAGAGATTGGGGATCGATTTTGAATTGGAGTCATGAAGAGAGCAAGGGGAAGGATTTCCTGACTGGAATCCCGGATGTATGGGTTTCCCAGACGTCCAACAGAATTTAACTGCAGGATGTCTTTTAAGTTTTCTCAGCAGGTTTCCCGTGCGACAGCCGGCCAGATTGACAGGCTGGCTGCCCGTCGGTGGGAAAGAAGCCGGGGAGCGGATGCCAGGTAAGTCTGACGTTAGCCGGGATTGGAGCTGGAGACATCGGGGGATCAGAGATGGCGGGGGGGGGGGGGGGGGGTTGGGGGGTTGGGGGGAGCGCGTGGATAGATCAGGGGTGGGGGGTGAGTTGGACATTAGGGGGGGTTGCTGTGTATAGATCGGAAACATCGGGGGGTTGGAGATCGAGGAGCATGGATAGATTCGGGGGGTGGTTGGAAAACGGAGAGGGGGGCCTGTGGAAAGATCGGGGTGGGGGGGGGGCTTTGGACATGGAGGGGGGGCTGTGGATAGATCGGGAAGGTCGAAAACATCTGTGGGCCCGACATCGGAGGGGGGCAGAGGCCGTGGATAGATCTGTCGGATTCATCGGGGGTGTGGGGGTGGGATTCGGCTGATTGTGACGTAAGCTTGTTAAGCCTGGAGGAAACACTCCTGCTCCTCCTGGCCCACAGGCAGTGCAATAAAGGCACCAAATGATCCGGCTCAAATCGTCTCCTTTTACCTGGTGGGAATCACGAGCCCCGGGAATCCCGGCCCCCCCATGAGTTAAAAATAAAAAAGCTGTTAAAATAGAGGCCCACAGGCTCCTTAAAAGATTATACTGATCAACCCGCCTCCTGACAGCAAATTGGTCGCCCGCCTCCATTAAAATCAGAAGTGGGTGGGTTGGGGTCGGGTTTGATATTTTTGCAATTTTTACCTTCCCACCGCCCTTGGGGTTAAAATTCCCCCTTGCTCTTTCAGTGACTCTAGACGCCCTCTTCCTTGACAGAGATTTGCTCTGACTGCTGCCGTTCCATCTTCCCTTGCTTCAACAGAGATGTTCAGATTTTAATGACACCACTGTCCCTTGCCTTTTCGATTACTCCATTTTATATCCCCAATTCTTATCCCCTTCAGTCAGAAGAGTTGCTTCAGCCGGGGGGGAAAACAGTCATTACTAAAATTCACTTCATCCATACTACACTTTTTCCATGACTGCCTTAGGCAGAAATGTATTCAAACATGCCATCCCTTGCCATGCCCCGATGCGCTGTTCTTCCATTTTATTTAAGTGTGAAGCACTTTTTGCACAGCAAAATAAATATTATGTAGCTCATTTAAATTTATTTCAGGCATATTTTGCATCATTATGTGGAATATTGTAAGGGAGGAAATATCTTTGCATGGTACAATAAAAATTTAGAGCTAATTTCCTTCCCAAGCTCAACACAGAAAGGGAGTTTTACACAAGTCTTTATTGTAACGATATGCACTAATACTCCTCGGTCAAACACTGTACTTTGTCGAAGCTGCAACAGATATTTCACCTTTCAAAATGTACCTTTAACAGCACTTGTATGCTGCATCAGTGAGGACCCACCCTTACACCAAGTTACATGGAAGAATTGTGTATTAAAAGAGTAGATCCACGGGCTTTGTGTAAGATTACATTGTAAAGTTTGACGAAGATGCATCTGTGTGGCTCCAAGTGATGTTTGAAGTAATGCTATAGAATTAACTACTCTAATTTTAGATGAAGTGCATGAACGTTGCCATTAATATACATCATAGATTACACAATATGTAACTTTTGACATTTTATTTTGAGGATACACCAAGTAAATATCTATCTCATCCAAGTTGACAATTGCAACACATCAAGCCATTTCCCATTTATTCCTATTGTTATGGGGATTGAAAGAATCCCCTCAGAAATTCTACTCCAAAGTGTTTAAGAAAAGCTACTTGCCAAAAAATTATCAGAACTTTTACAGCACAGTCCATACCAGTGAAATGGAAATGGTGAAGGATTCCCAGTGATGCCAGTATTAGCCACTCCAGTGTTAAATGGGCTACCAGTCAAAGCTGAGCCTGACGGTCCAAAGACAGAAGGGAAGGTGCCAGAGGTGACAATGGATCTATACATTCCAGAACTAATGGTGCCGTTGCCTGTTTCGTAAAAATACCCAAAGAGAAAAGGCAGGATCTGAGAAGGTGCGCTGCAGACTGCTGTTGGTGTCTGATCTGGTTGATGCAGGGAAATTAAACGCAGGTAGTACTGTAGCGCTGCTTGTCGTGTAGACAGGAGGCAGGCCAAAAACATACGGGAACGATATGGAGGCCAACGAATCTTGGATTCTGAAGGATTTTTTTGCTACAGGCTCGTCTGCAAATAGATGGGAAAATTCTTCTTAGTTCAATAAATTGATAAATCACTCATGGACAGAAAATAATTATTTTCAGAACCTGGGTTAAGTAACAACTTCACGGGGCTTGACAAGAATTACAAAATAGGGAACATAATGAAGTTACAAAGTTAGATTATAATTGAAAGACCAGCTTCAAAATGTTACCTCAGTTTATATCTTATGACTTACTTATTACACTATTTATTTTCTCTTTCTGTAGCTTGCATGCAACAATTATAGTTTTTTTAAAACTGAGATTTTGATTTGATTCCCATCTGTGCCACAAGAGTTTAATCCTTGTTTAAAAGGATGTCCAATTTTTTTGATCTGCTCAGCCAACACCAAGTTAGATACACAACAGGTTTTACTTTAGAAAGAGCCTCAAGAGACTTCAACACTTAAATTAATAGATGGAAATTCTTGACAGGCGCTTTCGGTGCATAAAGCTCTGTACTGGAGCTCTAAAGGTGAAAATCAAGCTTTTTTTTAACCTGCAAGATGTACACACATCTCCAACCTGTTTTTGTTTGATGTGCAGCATGGTGAGGAACTTTAATTTATTCTTCCATTCTTATTTCTGCCAATTTCTTCTCTCCTCTGACTCCTTGCTACGTTATGGTCCCATGAATGCCCTCCAACACCTCGCTCAATTGACTATTGTTCATTAGTTATCAAGATAGGCTAGAAGAGCTGGGACTCTAAACTTTAGAGAAGCGTAGACTTAGGGGTGATCTGATTGAGGTTTATAAGATGATGAAGGGAATAGATTGTGTTCGAGTTGACAGTTTGTTCCAATTAAATAGGTTGGAGAGGACCAGGGGTCACAATTTTAAGTTGTATAAGGCCAGATCTAGGTCAGATGTCAGGAGGTGGTTCTTTTCGAGAGAATAGTGGACCATAGCAGTGAATGCCAGCAGGCTATTTGACTCGGGCGGGCATTGCGGTCGGTGGAGGGGTGTAAGCCGAGGGCAGGGAAGGCCCAAGGTTTCCCTGTGGAGCAGAGAATAATGTATTGCAGGGTGAATGCCAAACATCGCCTGGAATTACTCGGAAGGTGATGTATCACCACGGTGAGGGAGACAGTATATGGAGCACTCCTGCCCCTCCTGGCCCACAAGGAAACCATAAACAAAAATATCAAAAGAAAACTTACCTTCCTGGGCCTCTTCTCACCCCAAACCCTCTTTGGTGCCAGGTTTATTTGGAAGCTCTGGCAATGGTTGAGACACGTGCTACTATGAGTTAAAATCGGGTCCGTGTCCTGTTTGCATCATCGTACCCCAACACTTGCATTTCTATGAGGCCCTTTGCCTGCCTGCGGCGAGAGCTTCCGACATCTCCTGAAACTCAGGAGTTAAACTGGTGGCGGGGGGTGGGGGGGGGGAGGGCGCGGTGTAAACAGGGAGGCAATTACTCTGCCCCCATTTAAACTCTCCGTATGTCCCATTTTTGTCGGGCACAATGTGGGTTAAAATTGGGAGTATAGAGTAGCAAATGTTGAGAGCATTGTTGTGAAGCATTTATAACTTACAATCCAAAACAAAGCTGCAATATTTAATCAAATTGCTTTGCACCAAGGTTGAAGCAGATACATTTAGCTGGAACTGGTCAATAAAACTGTTTTTATGGTTTAAACAATTAACAGACGCAGGTTTTATATGAAAACTGTACAATTTCAATTCTGAAATGAAATGAATGTTAATAAAAAATCCCAGTGAACATGCAGTTGGTTTCTATTTTGGAAAGTAGTTTGGCAGGCAATCTCCAACTGTTACCACAGTTTCTCCCCTTTCACTTTCTCCAGTAGGCCAACAATTGCCCTTTAAGGAGAACTGCTGAATTTCTGTTTAATAGTGAACTCTTACAAAAACTACAAAAATTAATTATTAATCATCACCATTATTTGAAATAGAGCTGAGCCATGAAATAGAATTGCACACACCTGGATCTCGGGAATCGCTATCCTCTCTGACACGTTTCCTTTGTTCCCTCCTTCCCGAGGGGACACCCTCTTGTGTTGGTTTTGCAGGAGATGATATAGCACCAGCCAAGTTTTCATCAGATCCAGTTCCAGTGGACACAGATGACAACCAGCGAGTAGGGTTTACTTCAGCGGGTAAGAGAACGGTTGCACACTCTGTGAGAGTTGGAAGAAGTCCCATTGTCATTCTCTCTTCTGTACTAATGTTTGAAGTACCAGCTGAAGAGTCCGTTTGTGGGACAGAACAAATTACATCAGTCATGTGAGAACTGGAGGGGGTCACCAACATCTCTGCTACACTGTTAATCTGAGGGGTTATTACTGTACCGTTATCCACCCCGCACATGTTGGTACTTATTTCTGTAAATAAGAAGTCATGGATTCAGTGGGTTTTCTCAGAAAAGTGACCACGATTTTCACACACTCAATGTAAGGCTATCACAATTTTAGCATTTCAGCTATGTTCAGATTTGCAATTCCTTACGCAAAAGTCTGACTTTCAATAAGATTTGTCCTGATTTAAGAGCTGGATTCCATTGTCCCTCCCCATTCACTCCCCTGAGTTAATCTATATCTGTGACTCTGCCCTCTCTTTGCTCAAATATTCTACTTCAGTGTCTCCACCCTCCCTCCCTTGTTGAAATGTTCTGATGAAGTGACTGTCCTCCATTCCCTTCCAGAGATTTGCTCTTTCAATGATTCTAGTCTCTCTCTCCCTTGTCAGAGATTTGCTCTGACTGCTGCCGTTCCATCTTCCCCTGCTTCAACAGAGATGTTCAGATTTCAATGACTCCACTGTCACTTGCCTTTTCTATTACTCCACCTTATACCCCCAATTCAGCCAGAAAAGTTGCTTTACCCAGGGGGAAAACAATCATTACTAAAATTCACTTCATCCATACTACATTTTTTACATATCTGGCTTAGGCATAAATATATTTAAACATGCATCCCTTGCCATGCCCAATGTACTGTTCTCCCATTTTATTTAATTGTGAAGCACTTTTTGGCACAGCAGAATAAATATTATGTAGCTCATTTAAATATATTTCAGGCATATTTTGCATCGTTATATGGAATACTGTAAGGGAGGAAATGTCTTTGCATGGTACAATAAAAATTTAACTAATTTCCTTCCCAAGATGAATACAGAAAGGGAGTTTTACACAAGTCTTTATTTTAACGATATGCACTAAAACTCCTCGGTCAAACACTCTACATTGTCGAAGTTGCAACAGACACTCCACCTTTCAAAGTGTATCTTTAACAGCACTTGATTGCTGCATCAGTGAGGACCCACCCTTACACCAAGTTACACCATGGAAGAATTGTGTATTCAAAGAGTAGATCCACAGACTACGTGTAAGATCACATTGTAAAGTGTGACAAAGATGCATCTGTGTGGCTCCAAGTGATGTTTGAAGTAATGCTATAGAATTAACTACTCTGATTTTAGAGGAACTTTGCCATTAATATGTTATAAATTGGATAGCCAGGTGGTGAAGGATAGAATACTAGAGCCTAGTCTTCAGTTGCTTCCAAGCCTTTATTTACAGAGACCACCATCATACATTGTGCATCCCCTAGATAAGCGCTTTCCTGTAAATGGATACAAGAGGGTCCCCAATTGACACCCATCACCTGAATACAATTAACACTAAAGATATAAATCACATAGATAAAATCAAGATAACATACATCATAGATTACACAATATGTAACTTTGACATTTTATTTTGAGGATACATTAAGTAAATACCTATCTCATCCAAATTGACAATTCCAGCACATCAAGCCATTTCCCATTTATTCCTATTGTTATGGGGATAGGAAGAGACCCTCAGAAATTACTCCAAAGTGTTTAAGAAAAGCTACTTGCCACAAAATTATCACAACTTTTACAGCACATTTCATACCAGTGAATGGAAATGATGAAGGATTCCCAGTGATGCCAGTGTTAGCCACTCCAGTGTTAAATGGGCTACCAGTCAAAGCTGAGCCTGTCGGTCCAAAGACAGGAGGGAAGGTGCCAGAGGTGACAGTGGATCCATACATTCCAGAACTACTGTTGCCATTGCCTGTTTCATTAGAGTGCCCAAAATGAAAAGGCAGGATCTGATATGGTGCACTGGAGACGGTTGTTGTGGTCATGTCTGACCTGGTTGATGCAGGGAAATTAAATGCAGGTAGTACGGTAGTGCTGCTTGTCGTGTTGACAGGAGGCAGGTCAAAATCACAAGGGAAAGATATGGAGGCTGATGAATCTTGGATTCTGAAGGATTTTTTTGCTACAGGTTCATCTGCACATAGATGGAAAAATTCTTATTACTTCAATAAATTGATAAATCACTCATGGGCAGAAAATAATTATTTTCAGAGCCTGGATTAAATAACAACTTCACAGGGCTTGACAAGAATTATAAAACAGGAAAGATAATGAAGTTACAAAGTTAGATTATAATTGAAAGACCAGCTTCAAAATGTTACCTCAGTTTCTATCTTATGACTTACTTATTACACTATTTATTTTCTCTTTCTGTAGCTTGCATGCAACAATTACAGTTTTTTTTAAACTGAGATTTGATTTGATTCCCATCTGTGCCACAAGAGTTCGATCCTTGTTTAAAAGGATGTCCAATTTTTTTGATCTGCTCAGCCAACACCAAGTTAGATACACAACAGGTTTTACTTTAGAAAGATCCTCAAGAGACTTCAACACTTAAATTAATAGATGGAAATTCTCGACAGGCGCTTTCGGTGCATAAAGCTCTGTACTGGAGCTCTAAAGGTGAAAATCGAGCTTTTTTTTAACCTGCAAGATGTACACACATCTCCAACCTGTTTTTGTTTGATGTGCAGCATGGTGAGGAACTTTAATTTATTCTTCCATTCTTATTTCTGCCAATTTCTTTTCTCCTTCCTCTCCTCTCAGCACTGACTCCTTGCTACGTTATGGTCCCATGAATGCCCTCCAACACCTCGCTCAATTGACTATTGTTCATTAGTTGTCAAGATAGGCTAGAAGAGCTGGGACTCTAAACTTAGGGGTGATCTGATCGAGTTTAAAAGATGATGAAGGGACTAGATTGTGTTCGAGTTGACAGTTTGTTCCAATTAAATAGGTTAGAGAGGACCAGGAGGGTCACAATTTTAAGTTGTATAAGGCCAGATCTAGGTTATATGTCAGGAGGTGGTTCTTTTCCCAGACAATAGTGGACCATGGCAATGAGTGCCAGCAGGCTATTTGACTCGGGCAGGCATTGCGGTCAGTGGAGGGGGTAAGTCCAGGGGCTGGGAAGGCCCTAGTGGTGCCCGGATTAATATATTGCAAGGTAAATGCCAAAAATCACCTGGAATTACGCGGAAGGTAATGTATTAGTACGGTGAGGGAGTCTGTATACGGAGGAACACTCCTACTCCTCCTGGCCCACAAGGAAACCATTAACAAAAAAACCAAAAGAAGACTTACGTTCCTGGGCCCCTTCTCACCCAAACCCTCTTTGCTGCCAGGTTTATTTGGAGGCTCTGGCAGTGGTTGAGACACATACCACTGTGAGTTAAAATTGTGTCCGTGTCCTATTTTCATCACAGGACTCCAACTTTTGCATTTCTATGAGGCCCTTTGCCTGCCTGCAGCGAGAGCTTCCTACATCTTCCAAAACTCAGGAGTTAAATTGGTGGTGGGGGGGAGAGCGCGGTGTAAACAGGGAGGCAAATATTCTGCCCCCATTTAAACTCCCCACATGTCCCGTTTTTGTCGGGTACGATGGAGGTTTAAAGTTGGGAGTATAGAGTAGCAATTGTAGAGAGCATTATTGTTAAGTGTTTATAACCTAACAAAACTGCAATATTTAATCAAATTGCTCAGCACCAAGATGGTAGCAGGTAAAATTTGCTGGAACTGGTCAACAAATCTGTTTTTATGGTTTAAACAATTAATAGACATAAATTTTATATGAAGACTGTACAACTCCAATTCTGAAATGAAATGAATGTTAATGAAAAATCCCAGTGAACATGCAGTTGATTTCTATCTTGGAAAGTAGTTAGGCAGGCCATCTCTAACCATTACCATGGCTTCCCCCTTTCACTTTCTCCAGTGGGCCAGCAATAGCCCTTTAAGGAGAACTGCTGAATTTCTGTTTAATAGTGAACTCTTGCAAGTACTACAAAAAATAATTATTAATCATCACCATTAATTGAAATAGAGCTGAGCCATGAAATAGAATTTCACACACCTGGATCTCGGGAATCGCTATCCTCTCTGACACGTTTCCTTCGTTCCCTCCTTCCCGAGGGGACACCCTCTTGTGTTGGCCTTGCAGGAGATGATATAGCACCAGCCAATTTTTTATCAGGTCCCATTCCAGCGGACGCAGATGACAACCAGCCAGTAGGGTTTATTTCAGTGTGTAAGAGAACGGTTGCACACCCTGTGCGAGTTGGAAGAAGTTCCATTGTCGTTTTCTCTTCTATACTAATGCTTGAAGTGCCTGCTGAAGAGTCCGTTTGTGGGAGAGAGCAAATTACATCAGTCGTGTGAGAAGCGGAGGAGGTCACCAAGGACGTAGACATCTCTGCCACATCGGTAATCTCAGAGGTTGCTACTGTATTTCCGCAATCTTTTCCACCGAGAATTGGCAGTACACTATACTTTTAATCCATTTAATCCCTTTAATACAACAATATTGTCCAGGTGCTACTCACAGAGAAGTAATGTCCACTTCTACTACTTGAATCTTCAGTGCACTGCAACAGAGTACCAGTGTGTGGCAGCAGACAGTAAATTGGAGGAAGTTGGACACAACTTGTTCCTGCCCCAGTAATGGCTGTCCAGATCAGTGACCCATCCCACCAACCTCAATTTTAGATTTGCAGAAGAAATCTGAGGAGACAACAGATTTGAGTCCATTTAAAACGGCACAGTTGTGGCACAGTGCCAGTCCTACACCACATTCTGCCTGACATTGTTTAGGTCACTTCATAAAATCACTTTTCAAAATAAAAAAACTCATAACAAAACGGGATTAATTTTCACGATACAATATTTGAGACTCGTGATACACAAACAAACCCTGTTTTCTTTAGTCTTGTAAGCAGTTCAGCTTTAACTTTTTCTAAGGCACTGGTACTCACAATTTCTGGTGTCAAACTTTTCAACAGGTCAGATTTTGGTTTTACTACAGCATTGTATAAGCCAAGCCTTGCAGAGCTCTTAAATGGCGTTTTTACCACCCTTCTGATTGTAATCTACAAAATAGCAACAAGTGAATGCATTTGATCACTATACACTGATATTAGCAGGAACATAAATGGTCAGAGCTTTTATAATCACTAAAAAGAATTACCATGAATAGAGGACAATATCTGTTTCAAGTTCAGGTGTGCCAAAGACCATCTCAGGTTAAGTGGAGTCAGTCGCTCACTTAAGTGGTCTGAGCATCTTACTTTTATGGCAGTTGACTCACACTGCCCAATAGCAAATTGTTCAAAAGGTTAACCCAGGAGTTTAACAATAGTACCCTTGATTGTGACATGGAGCAGATATTTATATCTCTACATGTGCCCACATGTCCCTCTCTAATCTTGCCAAAGGTGGACAGACTAAAAACTTGGTAAAATGAGGCCAGAATTGTTAGGCAGCATTATTTTTGCAAACAGCAAGTAAGCTCAGAGAGTCTCAGCTTCACATTATTTCCCATAAAGAAAATAATGATTTCCCATAAAAAAACTAATGAACTTGCTACACCATTTCACATTGGTGGACTGTCTTGTTTTTTCATTATTATTTTACTTTTTGTTACACTACTGGTTCTAAGAAACTGAACCATGTATTTTGGCCTTCAGCCAAGGACAGAACTTCCTCTCCCTGCAGTCTCCTGTCTTTTATTCTGTCAGTTATATTTCAGTGTCAAGCTGAGCGGCGGCGGACCTGGGCGGAACCAGAGGCGAGAGACCGGAGAGCGGGGATATAAAGAGCAGCGACCCGAGGCCCGAGACCTGAGCGGCGGCGGACCTGGGCGGAACCAGAGGCGAGAGACCGGAGAGCGGGGATATAAAGAGCAGCGACCCGAGGCCCGAGACCTGAGCGGCGGCGGACCTGGGCGGAACCAGAGGCGAGAGAGCGGAGAGCGGGGATATAAAGAGCAGCGACCCGAGGCCCGAGACCTGAGCGGCGGCGGACCTGGGCGGAACCAGAGGCGAGAGAGCGGAGAGCGGGGATATAAAGAGCAGCGACCCGAGGCCCGAGACCTGAGCGGCGGCGGACCTGGGCGGAACCAGAGGCGAGAGAGCGGAGAGCGGGGATATAAAGAGCAGCGACCCGAGGCCTGAGACCTGAGCGGCGGCGGACCTGGGCGGAACCAGAGGCGAGAGAGCGGAGAGCGGGGATATAAAGAGCAGCGACCCGAGGCTTGCTCTGAGACCAGCGGCAGAATTCGAGGTGACGTCACCAGTCAGAAAGTGACGCGGCACAGGGGAGGCAGCTGATTGGTGAGTAGGTTCAGGTGAGTATTTCTACCATTTTACTGTAAGTAAAGTAATAAGAAAGGGAAGGTCTGCAGGTTTTATAGCAGGTAGTGTTTTGTTTTTTAGTGAACCTAGGTCCCTAGTATAGTTAACATTTTCTAATTTCAACGTAATTTAAAAGGGGTAATTAAGCTAAGGCAAATCATGGCAGCAGATCTCGCACCCGTGATATGCCCCTCCTGCAAGATGTGGGAAGTCATGGACACTACCAGTGTCCCTGCCGACCATGTGTGCAGGAAGTGTGTCCACCTGCAGCTACTGACCGATCGTATCTCGGAGCTGGAGCTGCGGGTGGACTCACTGTGGAGCATCCGCGATGCAGAGAAACTCGTGGATAGCACGTTTAGTGAGTTGGTCACACCGCAGGTGAAGGGAGTACAGGCAGGAAGTGAATGGGTGACCACCAGGCAGAGTAAGAGGTGCAGGCAGGTAGTGCAGGGGTCCCCTGTGGCCATCCCCCTCTCAAACAGGTATACAGTTTTGGATACTGTTGGGGGTGATGGCTCACCAGGGGAAGGTGGCAGCGGCCAGGTTCATGGCACCGTGGCTGGCTCTGCTGCACAGGAGGGCAGGAAAAAGAGTGGCAGAGCTATAGTGATAGGGGACTCGATTGTAAGGGGAATAGACAGGCGTTTCTGCGGACGCAACCGAGACTCCAGGATGGTATGTTGCCTCCCTGGTGCATGGGTCAGGGATGTCTCGGAGCAGCTGCAGAACATTCTGGAGGGGGAGGGTGAACAGCCAGTTGTCGTAGTGCATATAGGTACCAACGACATAGGTAAAAAACAGGATGAGGTCCTACAAGCTGAATTTAGGGAGTTAGGAGTTAAACTAAAAAGTAGGACCTCAAAGGTAGTAATCTCAGGATTGCTACCAGTGCCACGGGCTAGTCAGAGTAGGAATGACAGGATAGCTAGGATGAATACGTGGCTTGAGAGATGGTGCAAGAGGGAGGGATTCAAATTCCTGGGACATTGGAACCGGTTCTGGGGGAGGTGGGACCAGTACAAATTGGACGGTCTGCATCTGGGCAGGACTGGAACCAATATCCTAGGGGGAGTGTTTGCTAGTGCTGTTGGGGAGGGTTTAAACTAAAGTGGCAGGGGGATGGGAACCAATGCAGGAAGTCAGTGGGAAGTAAAGTGGTGACAGAAACAAAAGGCAGTAAGGGAGAGTGTACAAAACATGACCGGACAGATGGTCTGAGAAAGCAGGGCAAAGACCAAGGGAAGTCTAGATTAAACTGCATTTATTTCAATGCAAGAAGTCTGATGGGCAAGGCAGATGAACTCAGGGCATGGATGGGCAAATGGGACTGGGATGTTATAGCTATTACTGAAACATGGCTAAGGGAGGGGCAGGACTGGCAGCTCAATGTTCCAGGGTACAGATGCTATAGCAAAGATAGAGCAGGAGGTAAGAGAGGAGGAGGAGTTGCGTTCTTGATTAGGGAGAACATCACGGCAGTAGTGAGAGAGGATATATCCGAGGGTTCGCCCACTGAGTCTATATGGGTAGAACTGAAAAACAAGAAGGGAGAGATCACGTTGATAGGATTGTACTACAGACCCCCAAATATTCAACGGGAAATTGAGGAGCAAATATGTAAGGAGATTACAGACAGCTGCAAGAAAAATAGGGTGATAATAGTCGGGGACTTTAACTTTCCCAACATTGACTGGGACAGCCATAGCATTAGGGGCTTGGATGGAGAGAAATTTGTTGAGTGTATTCAGGAGGAATTTCTCATTCAGTATGTGGATGGCCCGACTAGAGAGGGGGCAAAACTTGACCTCCTCTTGGGAAATAAGGAAGGGCAGGTGACAGAAGTGTTAGTGAGGGATCACTTTGGGACCAGTGATCATAATTCCATTAGTTTTAAGATAGCTATGGAGAAGGATAGGTCTGGTCCAAAAGTTAAAATTCTAAATTGGGGAAAGGCCAATTTTGATGGTATTAGACAGGAACTTTCAGAAGTTGATTGGGAGAGTCTGTTGGCAGGCAAAGGGACGTCTGGTAAGTGGGAGGCTTTCAAAAGTGTGTTAACCAGGGTTCAGGGTAAGCACATTCCTTATAAAGTGAAGGGCAAGGCTGGTGGAAGTAGGGAACCTTGGATGACTCGGGAGATTGAGGCACTAGTCAAAAAGAAGAAGGAGGCATATGACATGCATAGACAGCTGGGATCAAGTGGATCCCTTGAAGAGTATAGAGATTGCCGGAGTAGAGTTAAGAGAGAAATCAGGAGGGCAAAAAGGGGACATGAGATTGCTTTGGCAGATAAGGCAAAGGAGAATCCAAAGAGCTTCTACAAATACATAAAGGGCAAAAGAGTAACTAGGGAGAGAGTAGGGCCTCTTAAGGATCAACAAGGTCATCTATGTACGGAACCACAAGAGATGGGTGAGATCCTGAATGAATATTTCACATCGGTATTTACGGTTGAGAAAGGCATGGATGTTGGGGAACTTGGGGAAATAAATAGTGATGTCTTGAGGAGTGTACATATTACAGAGAGGGAGGTGCTGGAAGTCTTAACGCGCATCAAGGTAGATAAATCTCCGGGACCTGATGAAATGTATCCCAGGACGTTATGGGAGGTTAGGGAGGAAATTGCGGGTCCCCTAGCAGAGATATTTGAATCATCCACCGCTACAGGTGAGGTGCCTGAAGATTGGAGGGTAGCAAATGTTGTGCCTTTGTTTAAGAAGGGCGGCAGGGAAAAGCCTGTGAACTACAGACCGGTGAGCCTGACATCTGTAGTGGGTAAGTTGTTAGAGGGTATTCTGAGAGACAGGATCTACGGGCATTTGGAGAGGCAGGGACTATTTAGGAACAGTCAGCATGGTTTTGTGAGAGGAAAATCATGTCTCACAAATTTGATTGAGTTTTTTGAAGGGGTAACCAAGAAGATAGATGAGGGCTGTGCAGTAGACGTGGTCTACATGGACTTTAGCAAAGCCTTTGACAAGGTACCGCATAGTAGGTTGTTACATAAGGTTAGATCTCACGGGATCCAAGGTGAGGTAGCCAATTGGATACAACATTGGATTGACGGCAGAAGACAGAGGGTGATTGTAGAGGGTTGTTTTTCAAACTGGAGGCCTGTGACCAGCGGTGTGCCTCAGGGATCGGTGCTGGGTCTGCTGTTATTTGTTATTTATATTAATGATTTGGATGAGAATTTAGGAGGCATGGTTAGTAAGTTTGCAGATGACACCAAGATTGGTGGCATTGTGGACAGTGAAGAAGGTTATTTAGGATTGCAACGGGATCTTGATAAATTGGGCCAGTGGGCCGATGAATGGCAGATGGAGTTTAATTTAGATAAATGTGAGGTGATTCATTTTGGTAGATCAAATCGAGCAAGGACCTACTCCGTTAATGGTAGGGCGTTGGGGAGAGTTATAGAACAAAGAGATCTAGGAGTACAGGTTCATAGCTCCTTGAAAGTGGAGTCACAGGTGGATAGGGTGGTGAAGAAGGCATTTAGCATGCTTGGTTTCATTGGTCAGAACATTGAATACAGGAGTTGGGATGTCTTGTTGAAGTTGTACAAGACATTAGTTAGGCCACACTTGGAATACTGTGTACAGTTCTGGTCACCCTATTATAGAAAGGATATTATTAAACTGGAAAGAGTGCAGAAAAGATTTACTAGGATGCTACCGGGACTTGATGGTTTGACTTACAGGGAGAGGTTGGATAGGCTGAGACTTTTTTCCCTGGAGAGTAGGAGGTTTCGGGGTGATCTTATAGAAGTCTATAAAATAATGAGGGGCATCGATAAGGTAGATAGTCAAAATCTTTTCCCAAAGGTAGGGGAGTCTATAACGAGGGGTCATAGATTTAAGGTGAGAGGGGAGAGATATAAAAGGGTCCAGAGGGGCAATTTTTTCACTCAAAGGGTGGTGAGTGTCTGGAACGAGCTGCCAGAGGCAGTAGTAGAGGCGGGTACAATTTTGTCTTTTAAAAAGCATTTGGACAGTTACATGGGTAAGATGGGTATAGAGGGATATGGGCCAAGTGCAGGCAATTGGGACTAGCTTAGTGGTATAAATTGGGTGACATGGACATGTTGGGCCGAAGGGCCTGTTTCCGTGTTGTAAACTTCTATGATTCTATGATTCTATTCTTAAGATAAACTGATGATGCTCCACCAAAGAGCCGAATCCACCAGCCTAATTTGACAATAGCCCCTGCTAAGTACAAATGAATAGAGTTGTCACAGTAGTAAGGAGTATAAACTACTCACTAGAATGTAGAACTATGGTTCATTGTCTCCACCATGCTGGTTCAGACACCATTTCTGAATTCTAATCTCATCTCCCGGCCTTGCTGTCCAGTGAACTTAATCCCTTGAGATGTAGGTTTAACTCAATAGTCGCATTTTTATACTATATATAAAATTGAATTCCCTGTGGCAGCATAGTCAGAAATTCTGTAAGTGTTTCAGGACCACACCTTTCATTTCCTAAACTCTTCCATATCTAAAAATAAATACAATCTTATCATTTTTCAATACAAATCAAAAATTAAGAAATGATTTCAATGTTCATACATTCCATAAACTTGTTCATAGTTGCAGAGAGGTGGAATTTCCATCTGAAAGTGGAATCTTCTTGTTCTCGAATTATCAGATTTGCACAATATTGCACAGAATGAAAGAGACAGATACACAATAGCTGTAGTTAGGATTGCTGGTGTTGTTGCAAATCTGCATTTTATTTTTGCAAATTTATGTTGAAATCCGATGGTTAAAGAGTCCGTACCTGTTGTTCTAATTCTTGACCACCAGTAAGAGAGTCAGCAATGGAGGTTGTAAGTAGCACGCGCAAAGCAGCTCAGGAAATGCTCTATTTCTAAAGCATGCTGCTTTGCATTATGAGAATGATTTTCTACATATGCACAAGTCTGGATTTTGCTGGTGCTAAATTAAATTTTCTCTAATAAATGCTAGTTCTGCTATTGGAAATTCCAATTCCCAACTCGGGCACTGGGCATGAATTATGAACCTACATTCTGGACTCAGGATGGGGAGGAAACCCTTAGTGCAGATGAGCAGCAGAGTCTGGTCACTGTCGAAGGAAACTGAGGTATTGAATCTGCCTGGAACTTCTGCAAGTTAAAGTTTCTGCAAATGTAAAGTTCAGTAATCAGTTTAAAAGCTCAACTTAAAAAAAAATTGGTACCATGTACTTTTCTCTTTGAAAAAATGTGACTGCCTTTGAGTTTTAATAAAAAAACACGTTATTTTATGGTGGGTGGGGGGGAAGCAGGTGAGCGCAAGAATTTTTGTTTTAATTTATCTTCTTCAGGTTCCTTTCAAGGCCCATTTTCTTTAATCACTTGGTCCAGCTTTATCTTTTTCTAATTCACAACACTAGCCTCAAAACGTTATGACTAAATCTATTTGCTAGTTCTCACAATTTCTGGTGTCGAACTTTTCAACAGGTCAAATATGCGTTTTGCTACACTGCTGCATAAACCAGGCTTTGAAGATTTCCCCAAGGATGTTTTTTCTAGCTGGCTGTCACTAATCTATAAAATAGCAACAATTCAATGTGTTTGATCACATACATTATATACTGATATTAGCAGGAACAAAATTGTTCGGAGCTTTTATAATTACTAAAAAGAATTAACACAAGTACAGGGCAATATCCATTTCAAGTTCTTGTTCGAAGTGCAGGTCTGCCAAAGACCTTCTCAGGTTTAGTGGAGTCAGTCGTTCCTGCAAGTGGTCTGAGCTGGTCTGTAAGGGAAGGGGACGGTTGGTGATCAAAGAAAATCATTTTGCTCCCTGGACTATTTATTCACAGACAAGAGATTTGATTTTGCCAAATATTCTTGTTGTGATATGTTAGAGAAACTACAACTTCAAAGGAATGGCACTAATCATTTTAAAAAAATACTAGTTATTCTCCTGTGATGTTACACACAGGGAATCAAGAATAAATGTAGTCTTCAAGCCAAAGAGAGCTACAAGGTGGAAAATAATTGGACCAGGGCTGAGGTTTGACTGCACCGATAGAAGGTGAGAATAGGGAAGGTGCACCAGAGTGAAGAAGGTAGAGTGGGGTGGGAAAGGCAAGAGGCTGACATGATAGGGAAAGAAGGTAAAGCAGGGTTAAAGGGTAGAATACGTTGAGAGGCCAGAGGAGGAGAGTTAGATGTTTACGGGGTGGGGGGAAGGGCGGGGGGAAGAAAGAGAGAATTGAAAGGTCACCATAGGATGTTAAAGGGGGTTTGGAGACTAAAGGAAGCAGCTGTACTGTTGGACCCAGTAACAGAAATGGGAGGGAAGGGAATAGGCAGGGAAGGACAGAGTAGTTAAAAATAAAAATGGATCTAAGGAAAATGAATTAAATGAAGATGGATTATTCATAAATTTAAAGCAGCCTTATACAGAATTGAGAAAAAATGTACCAAAGAAAGGTGAGCATAAATGTATTAAATAAAACGGGGAAAAAGTTGACAAAAAATTAACTAAATAAAGATGTGCACTTAATAAATTGAAAGGGCCCTTACACATCAGCATCATTATTTAAATAAAACTTAAGGTTTCACTGGAAAAAATTAAATACAAGGCTGCCGAGAGGCTGATTAGTGAGAATAGAGAGATGCGGAACTGACAATTGGCTTTTCCCTCTGGTTATCTTATCTTAGGACTATCGGTGACAAGAAGCTTAAATGTTCACTTTTTACTGAAATCCATCTGATGTCAAAGATGGACATGGTCATGAGCAAGTAGCAAATGAAGGTGGGATTAATTTTTAAAATTAATTTTGCTTCAGAGCTTCAGGATTTTGCTCCAGCACAATACAATCTACTCATCCCTGTCTTCTTTGGGAATAAAAGTCACTGCGTAAGAGACTCCACAAATACAAACTGAATTCATTGTGGTTAAATAACTGGACCAGCTGACAGGGCACGAGTCATTTATCAGCAATATTACCAACCAACCTCCATAACACCAGCTGCATTATATTTAGGACAGCAGTTAGCAATAGCAAAGATACATCTACAACAGTAATAAGCTGCTTACAGGGAGAAGAGTTTGAGGAACAGGCAGCCCAATTTCGTTCAAAATTTTGCTGGTCTTCTGGATTGGTTCTGTTATGGAAAATTTAAAGAAATATAATATGATGATATTCTTCATACCATATATTCAGTAGTTTAAACATTAGTGATACTGACAATTAATTTTACATGGAAAGGTAATTATCTACAAATATATGCTGCACTGTTTATGAGTGTAACATAATTGTGGGGTTCTGGTGAGGTTGCTTAACTGCAGAAGCAAAATTTGCAAAGTATACTAGGCAGTGATGAGGATCTCTATATTGTGGCAAGAGTCCATAATTCTATCCAGCATAAACATTATATGATAGAATATTTAAAAACAGTCATACTTATTATTGGTCACATCAGAGTAAAACCATCTAGAACTGTGGAGTGACCACAGTGACAAAAGGAAACAGTACAAACTAGAAGTTTGACTGTGGTACATTGTATTCCTTAGATGATGATCTGGTTGGGTGCAGTACATTATAGCACGAGTGGATGGAACATCCTTTATGACCAAATAGGCTTTTTTCATACCATACCATCTTATGTTATATTAATAACAGTTACATAAAAAGGGTTAAAGTACATCACCTCGAAAATAACTAGTCCAATTGCTAAAAGAATTAAAGGGACAGTTAGTCTCTTGTACCGAAGAGATTAGAATGTGGAATTCTTACCACAAACCATTATTGAAGCAGAGCCCATAAATTCTTCTGAAAGAGAATTTGACAGTTACTTGAAAAAAATGGTATTAAACAGCACGGGGAGCAAACAGGAGAGTGGGATTAGATTAAGTGGTTTATAAGGAGAAGATCACCAGCACAGACTTGATGGACTGAATGATCTATTCCTGGGTTATATCATCGTATGATTTTTCCTGGTATAATAGAAGAAAGTTATAGTATATGTGTATATCTGTGTGCACACACACATACACACATTATGTTCCACTCCCCAACACAATTCATATTGCTCTCACAAAAGGAATGCAGTAGAATTTTAAAAAAGAAGCCCATCATACTTTGGCATGTATAATTAAATCTAATAACTCATTTGAATTGAAGTTCTAATTTTTCCAAGATGAAAATTCTTTCTTTCTTGAAAACTGTATGACATGAGTTAGAGCACCACTAGGATATATAGGTTTGAATCTAGCTCAGACAGATAGGATAAAGGTGTTCTCTCTGCTGGTTCGAAGGGTTTTGTATAATACGATTCGAAACAGTCTTAACACAGTTCTTAGTTGATATTAACCACAGCACAAACTGGCCATCTCACTCAGAGAAACCACAATGATATTGGTAATGGAAAGGCCATTTAAGGAGTGCTCTTCTGCAACAATATTAATGTACATTGTTGAGGCAGAGTTGTAGTATACCTGACCTGGGACTGCTTGAAGGCAACACTGTGACTGAAATGGGAGAGTGTTCGATTCTCCAGATACACCATTCTTTACCTTGACTACATTCACTCAAATATATGTACATTCAAAAAAATGCCTTCTCATTTGACAAATTGCCTTGCAAAACAATCTTTGTTAAGTAAACCGAGGTAAGCATGATGACATGATTGACAATGGGATGACATAATCTTGATTATGCCTCATGAAAAGTGCATCACTGTAACTCATTCATGGCAATTTTTTTACTCAAACATTGTATAAAAAAGAGATTCAGTATATTACTGCATAAAATAATTTGTAGAGCCAAATTCTGTTAATTTGCTTTACCTCAATACCTGATTAAAGTGGCCCTTCACTATAATGCTGTCTGAACATTGTCTGTATCTTTCTCAAGCAGAGAAAGCAAATAAAATAGTCCTAAAGACATCCTAATTAGAATGTGTTATCTATGGCTCTCATGTATTGTGAAGAGGTTCTAGTTCACATATAGGCAAAAGCTCATTACCTTAAAGGTGATCCATTGGGGCAAATTAACTGGAGTAATATAAAGTGATAATTACAGTTCTGTGCATCTCAAGGATCTATACTGATGACAACCAAAACACTTACTTCATTTTACCAGTGTTTTTTTAAAAGGACTAATTTGAATAACATTAAATCAAATAAGCCTACAAATTTCAAAGCTGCATTTTAAAATGACTATTTAAGACTTAAGAGTTCGCAGAAGTTATGGGAGTCTAAAGGAACAGTTAATCTTAGTCAAGCTGGCCTGCGGGCTTTCATTTATAATCCTTTGTTTACCCCCTCCCACCTCTGATGGCTATTTTTTCTCCCATCTCATGCTGCACTTCCCTCCCCACCTCAAAGTTACCAGTGCAGATGTACTTTTGCCCACCACTGTTCATCAATCAAAGGTCACTTTGCAACAAATAAAATGGTTATTTACCTCAGTATCTACACCCCTCCACACAGATACACCTTCAAATATATGCCCTCCACTTTTATTCCTACTTCTTCCTTTTTCATTTTTGACTGCCAGTATTACTATAGGTTAAGTCAACCATTCTACAAAGTATTTATACTGGTTTGACGTATAGAAATGATCACGTCACAACTACTGCCATTTCTACTTATAGACTACGTCGCCGCAGTAATTGGGCCAAAATAAGAGTAACAACATCCTGTAACCAATACCAAAAATCATGAGCTATTCCTATGGAGTAATCAATAATTTTTTTCTCATGCACAAAACTCAGTGGATTTTATGCATCTCGTTCCATATTATCAGAATTAATGCAACTTTAGTGTTAAATGTCAAGTTAACATATGTCAAGTCATAGCCTTGTTGCACAAGAGCATAAGTCATGTTCTGAGTTACTTTTACACATCTCCCAAAAGTCGGGTCAAAAGCTGCGTTGGCGGTGGAGTCAGAACTAATGGGCTGGATTTTCGGACGTCCGAGACGGCGGGTTCGTGGCGGGGGGGCTCCGAAAATCGGGGATTCCCGGAGCGGGTCTGGAGCCCGGCTCCAACCCGCCCACTTCCGGGTTCCCCAGTGACGCGCTTAGATGCGCGCGCAGCCTCCGCATGCGGGACTCCCGCTGGCTTTAATTGCAATTAATTAGATAGTTCAGGTCGTTTGCAGACCTGATTTGTAGGATATTTTAGGAGGGTGGGATTTTCAACTCAACTGATCGTGTTTTCCGTACTGGCGGAAACACTCCCAGTTGAAATGGACGTGTTGTAGCCACCAGCCAGTGGCAGCTGCAAAGGTCCATTTGACAGGTGTGGGGGGAGACCCTCACTCATTACAGGAGGCCACTCTGTCACTTTGGACAAAGTTTGGCCTCCACCACCCTCCTCCTAACAATAAAATTCACAAACTTGCAACCTCAACCCTGGTGTGCAGACACATTTACCTACCTTGCGGACCCCCTCAAACGTACATCTTCCGGATGGGGGCCACCATAGCTGCAGTCATGACCTCCTCGGAGGACGAACAGCATCACCAGCCTCGCCGGCCACGCCTTCCACCTCTGACACGTGGAGCTCCACAACACAGTGCTGTGAGACATCCACCTGCACAGCAGGAAGGAGGGCAACCGCAGAGAGAGATGCGTTGCAGAAGGCACTACCCTCGCCACAGGGTCTACAGACCGAGGCTCAGCTTCCTGGACCTCTCTGAGCAGCAGTGCACAGGAGGCTCAGAGTCACTCGACATGTAGTCGTGGACATCTGCAGCCTCCTGGTGACTTTGACAGCGACAGGTAAGAAGATGGTGCTGGCCCGAGCACCATCTTCTTACCTGTCGCTGTCAAAGTCACCACTGCCCTCAACAACTTCTCCTCCGCATCCTTCCAGGGTGCCACCAGGGACATCGTCGACGTCTCTCAGTTGTATGCCCTGCAAATATGCCTACACCCACTCTGCAGTGACACAATGGGTGGCATCGGTTGTGGGTCTTCATGGTGATCCTCAGGAAAGGGCATTATTGCACAAACCAGACAAGATTTGCAAAGACGTGGCAGTAGTGGTGACAATATAATATGTAATGTGAGTTGATCAGAAATCAAATAAAAGTAAAAACCATGACAAACCCTCAAACACCCTTGTGCATCTCCTTCATGCTCATGACACGTTTGCCTTACGCTTCCTACTGCACATATGTGATGCATGCCCTGTGGCTGCAGCACAGGTAGTGGCAGGTTGGGTGAGGCAGACTGTGAAAGAGATGCATGAGAGGCTGAGTATGAGATGGAGCCATGAGATTGTCTGAGAATTGGGTTGAGTGGTAGTGGTAGGATGAGTACTGGCGAGGTGAGTAAGTGCAGGAAAGATGAGGATAAGCTTTGAGTGGGTGTGAGGAGTGATGTGATAGAGTAGTGCTGGCAGTGCAGAAGGAGATGTGGGGTGGGGGCGGTGATGTGGCAGACGGAGTGTAGGGGAATGAGTAAGTGTACTCACTTCGGCTGACCTACTTAGGTCATTGAAGTGCCTCCTGCAGTGTATGCAGGTGCGTGATATGTTGGTGGTGCTGGTGACCTCCTCTGCCACCTCGAGCCAGGCCTTCATGGTGGCAGGGGCAGGCCACTTCCTCCCGTCCGCCGGGGAGAAGATCTCTGTCCTCCTCCTCCTCACTCCATCCAGTAGGACCTGGATTGAGGCATCATTAAACCTGGGAGCAGCCTTCCCTCTGGGTTGCTCCATGCTGTAATTTTGGCTCCTTTCTGCAGCATCAGTCAGTGGAGGACTGCCCCTTTAAATAGGGCTCCTCCAGCTGACAGCCTATGATGCGGCTGCACAGTCCGCCCGCTGCGCAGCTTTCCAGCGCGAAACCCGGAAGCCAAGGTAAGTGGCTTCAATTAGGCTGCGATTGCATGCGGAACACCCCGAGTTCACTGTGCGTGTTACCCACGCGCCCAGTCGACCCCCCGCTGCCAACCCGCCTCTCTCCTAAAATGGAGCCCAATGTCTGCAATTGGCACATTGGTCACAAAAATCTAAATTGAGGGAGAAAAATAACAAATGGACAAAAATATAAGTACTCCACCCAAATAACTAACGATTATGCAAAGATTCAGATTTAAATGGAGCAAAACTATATTAAAATGATGACTGACTCTTTCCACTGACATTGTTGTGGCTCAGACGCACTGTATAATTCACAAAACCTATTTCTTCCTCTGTTTCCATTTTATATGGCACCACAAAGAAAGAGCAAGAAGAAAATTTATTACAATTTATTGTCCCAAAACATTGTCAGTTTGATTGTGGCACTACTGCCTAAGGGAGAAAGAAGGACAGAAAATGTAAAATGCTTTGTTTTTTCACAAAAGTCACTTATTTTGTACAGGTATACTCATTGATTTGAAGGTTAAACACAGATGTGAGTCTGCAGACAGTGGTAGAACATTATCATTTGCATGACTAGCAGAGCCCAGCAACATGTTGCTGTCTGCTGCAAAAGACGCCCATGATCAAAATGAATTCAAACTTTGACCCCTCTTTCTATGTTTATAGATAGGCTTTCAGTAGGAATGAAAACAAACAGGCTGCAAAGTCATTATATAATCAAGAGGTTTCATTGCTGTCTCACCTGGGAATGAAGGTTAGCAAGTACAGCTGTATACAATTTTTGTTATCTCTAGAATCATAGAATAGTTACAGCACAGAAGGAGTCCATTTGGCCCATCTAGCCCATGCTGGCTCTTTGTAAGAGAAATCCAGTCAGTCCCATTCCTCCGCTCTTTCCCCGTAGACCTGCAATTTTTTTCCCTTCAAGTATTTATCCAATTCCTTTTTGAAAGTCATGATTGAATCTGCTTCCACCACACTTTCAGGCAGCGCATTCCAGATCATAACTACTCGCTACATAAAAAAGTTTTTCCCGTTGCTTTTGGTTCTTTTGCCAATCACCTTAAATCTGTATCCTCTGGTTCTTGACCCTTCTGCCAATGGGAATAGTTCCTCTTTATTTACTTTATCTGGAAAATTGCAAATGTTACACCCTTCATGATCCAAACCCTTCATGATTTTGAAAACTTCTATCAAATATCCTCTTAACCGTCTCTGCTCTAAGGAGAACAACCCTTTAGAATTGTACCATTTAATTTATATTGCCTCTCCTAATTTTTCCTGCCAAAATGTATCACTTCGCACTTCTCTGCGTTAAATTTCATCTGCCATGTGTCCGCCCATTCCACCAGCCTGGCTACGTCCTCATGAAGTCTATTACTATCCTCCTCACTGTTTACTACACTTCCAAGTTTTGAGCCATCTGCAAATTTTGAAATTGTGTCCTGTACATCCAAGTCCAAGTCATTAATATATATCAAAAAAAGCAGTGGTCCTAGTATTGACCCCTGGGTAACACCACTGTATATATTCCTCCAGTCCGAAAAACAACCGTTCACCACTACTCTCTGTTTCCTGTCACTTAGCCAATTTTGTATTCATTGCCACTGCCCTTTTTATTCCACGGGCTTCAATTTTGCTGACAAGCCTATTATGTGGCACTTTATCAAATGCCTTTTGAAAGTCAAGAAACACATCAACCACATTGCCTTCATCAACTCTCTCTGTTACCTCATCAAAAAACTCAGTCAAGTTAGCTAAACATGATTTTCCTTTAACAAATCCGTGCTGGCTTTCCTTTATTAATCCACACTTGTCCAAGTGACTATTAATTTTGTCCCGGATTATCGTTTCTAAAAACTTGCCCACCACCGAGGTTAAACCGACTGGCTTGTAGTTGCTGGGTTTATCCTTACACCCTTTTTTGAACAAGGGTGTAACATTTGCAATTTTCCAGTTCTCTGGCACCACCCCATATCTAAGGAGGATTGGAAGATTATGGCCAGCATCTCTGCAATTTCTACCCTTGCTTCCCTCAGCATACTAGGATGCATCCCATTTGGACCGGGTGACTTATCTACTTTAAGTACAGCCAGCCTTAGCCGCCAGTCTATTCTCATACTCTCTCTTTGCCCCTCTTATTTATTTTTTCACTTCTCCTCTGCACTTCCTATATTCAGCCTGGTTCTCATTTGTATTATCAACCTGACATCTGCCCTCTTTTTCTGCTTCATCCTACTCTCTATTTCTTTCATCATCCAGGGAGCTCTGGCTTTGGTTGCCTTACCTTTGTCCCTCGTGGGAATGCACCTCGACTGTAGCCGAACCATTTCCGTTTTAAAGGCCGCCCATTGTTCGATTACAGTTTTGCCTGCCAATCTTCGATTCCAATTTATCTGGGTCAGATCCGTTCTCAACCCACTGAAATTGGCCGTCCTCCAATTAAGTATTTTTTACTCTAGATTGTTCCTTGTCCTTTTCCATAACCAATCTAAACCTTATGATACTATGATCACTGTTCCCTAAATGTTCCCCCGCTGATACTTGCTCCATTTTGACCCACTTCACTCCCTAGAACCAGATCCATCAATGCCTCCTTCCTCAATGGGCTGGAAACATACTGATCAAGAAAGTTCTCCTGAACGCACTTCAGAAATTCCTCCCCCTCTTTGCCCTTTACATTGTTGCTATCCTATTCTATATTAGGATAGTTGAAGTCCCCCATTATCACTACTCTATGGTTCTTGTACCTCTCTGTAATTTCCCTGCAAATTTGCTCCTCTGTTTCTTTCCCACTAGTTGGTGGCCTATAGAATACATCCAGTAGTGTAATGGCGCCTCTATTGTTTCTTAACCCTATCCAAATAGATTCTGTCTTTGACCCCTCAAGGACGTCCTCTCTCTCCAGTACTGCGATATTCTCCTTAATCAATACTGCCACCCCTCCTCCTTTTTTTGCTTCCCTATCTTTCTTGAACACCTTGTATCCAGGAATATTTAGTACCCAATCCTGCCCTTTTTTGAGCAACCATGTCATATTCCCATGTGACTATTTGCGCCTGCAGCTCACCAACCTTTTATACCATGCGTTTACATCGTGCGTTTACACACATGCACTCTAAACCTATCTTGGACCTTCTTGTATTCTGTTTTAGTCTGATCCCACCTAATACTGTACTATTTCTTACTCTAGTGCTATCTGTCTCTTCAAATCCTTTGTCCACCTTGCTTCTCCTTTCTAATGCTACATCCTGGTTCTCATCCATATGCCACATTAGTTTACACCCTCCCCCACAGCACTAGTGAACCTCTCCACAAGGACATTGGTCCCAGCTCCGTTGAGGTGCAACCAATCCGTCTTGAACAGGTCCCTCTTGCCCCAGAACTGGTCCTAACGCCCCAAGAATTTGAAGTACTCCCACTTGCACCATGTCTCTAGCCACGCTTTAACCTGCCTTACCTTTCTATTTCTGTACTCACTAGCGTGTGGCACTGGGAGTAATCCAGAGATTAATTGCCTTTGAGCTCCTGCTTTTTAACTTCCTTCCTAGCTCCTGAAACTCTGACCGCAGACCTCATCCCTTTCCTTTCCTATGTCATTGGTACCCATGACTTCTGGCTGCTCCCCTTCCCCCTGCAGAATGGTCTGCACCCTCTCTGTGATGTCCTTTACCCTGGCACCAGGGAGGAAACACACCATGTGGGACTCACGTCGGTGGTCATAGAAATGCCTGTCTGCCCCCTGACTATCGAATCCCCTATGACTACTGCATTTCTGCACTTCACTGTGCTCCCCTGTGCAGTCCTTTGCCCCATGGTGCCATGCTCATGACTGCACTCCTTTGAGGTGTCATCACCCTCACTGGTATTCCGGTTTGAGAGTGCTACACACCTAGAAGTTTCCTGCACTGCCTGCCTCTACCCACCCTTTTGGATGGCCACCCACTTGCTTTCCTGAACTCTCTGTGGCTGTGGGGTGACCACTTCCTGGAAGGTGTAGAGTCATAGAATCATAGAATGGTTACAGCACAGAAGGAGGCCATTCAGCCCATTGAGCCCGTGCTGACTCTCTGCAAGAGCAATCCAGTTAGTCCCACCCCTCCGTCCTTTCCCCGTAGCTCTGCCGATTTTTTCCCTTCAAGTACTTATCCAATTCTCTTTTGAAAGCCACGATTGAATCTGCCTCCACCACCCCTGCAGGCAGTGTATTCCAGATCCAGGAAACCTTCAGTCTCCCTTATGCTCTGCTGTGACTCCAGCCACCCCTCAAGCTCAGAAACCCTCAGCTTGAGCTCGGGCAACTGGAGGCATTTCCTGCATATGTGGCCCTGAGGGACACATGAAGCATCCTGAAGTTCCCACATGGTGCAGGAATTAAGGTACTGACCTTAAAATGTTTTGACAATGACACAACTGCATTCTACACACTACTTCCAACTAGGTAATCAGTGAACACTGACACTCAGCAGGCAAGTTTACAGAACTGCTGTACTCCCTTATTTTGGGCATTTAGTTTTGTTTGAGACTACCTCTAACTGGTTCATCAAGTCAAGACATCCAGATACAATACACACTGCTGGCTCACTTATCCATGCTGGGTGATTATTAAAACATAATACTGATATTACATTTTAATAAAATGTAATTGACCGTATATATGTCATGTGCTGTGCAAAGCCACAAGGGCAATGTCATTTCTTCAGTTGCTTCCCTCCATCCCTTTTCTTTCATTTTGCCCATGATTCTATTTTTTATGTCCATGCTTTTGCTGCTTTGTTTGTACTCAGTTATGTGGCCGCTGACTTTTTTCTGCACAATTTTCCACTTTTACCATCTTTGCTAAAACACTCCCTGAACTCCTTCCTGTCTCAGTCCCTAGTCAAATGCATTTGTTGTAAACATTGAATAGAATTTACTACAGCTAATAGAATGGATAGGTCTCACTGCAAAAGACAAAAAGGAAAATTAGTAAACTACCCCACAGTCTCTTATGTTCAATCTTAAAGTAGTTGCCACCTGCATTCAAGTCCGCAACAAAGGAATATTTAACTTTCATATAACTACTGCTTGATTTGTTAACAATTTAACATAAACACTAATAGTTTCCAGGATGCTATTGTTATATATAATCACACACATAAAAAAACTGAGCTGTTCCAAAAGTGTTTAATTCAATTTTTTTTTGAATAATTGGGTGAGGAAATCTTGAGACCTCAGTCGCAACCAGCAGTGTACTCCCTCAACCACTGTAAGTACTGGAGTTACACCATACAAAGTACGTTCCACCAAGGTTACGCCGAACAAGGTGCGTACACGAAGTCACATCTCGGAATGTGCATATCTCAGCAGGTATGCCCCAGAGAGTAGGCAGGGAACCGCTGGTGGCGATGGTGACAGCGGGTCTGAGCTGAGCCCGGTGGCTGAGATTGGGCTCACCTCTCACCATAAGCCCAGTGTCTCCCAACAATGGACAGGCTCTCGTCACGTTGTTGTTGCGTTCCCTCGGCTGGCCAGCAGTAAGTACGGCTCGGGGTGGTGGGGTGGGGGGGAGTTTTTACTCCGTTTGTTAGACAGAAAATCCCTGTGGAAATTTCACCCCCGCAGTTATATCAAAACGGGTCACATTTCAAACCAATCAGGCCCCCCTCACATTACAATATGGATATTTCCACGTACATTTTTTGTTCCAAGACAATAAACTTCATTGTAAACATTCAAGATTTGTTAATTAATTAAGAAGAATTTTATTTTGCTGATCTCTGATTAAAATACAATTAGTACATATATAAGAAGTTAATTTTAACTATACACACCAAGTTACTATTGTCCAAGATAGTCTCGGAATCAATCACTTGTCTGCTCTTGGTGAGCTGATCGATAACTGGTCTGAATAAAAGTAACTACATTGAAAAGAAAACAATTGTATAATCTCATTCTACAGGTCAGGTGATTCTAGATTATATTTCTGATCAAATTAGTTTGATACATTTGCTAAATAATTTTGATCTCACAATTGAAAAGAAAATGATATATTTTCATTCCAGATTCTATATTTGATTTTTCTTCAAAATTATTGATGCTATATCCCTCCTCATCCTTCTCCACCTCTCTGCAGCCTTTGACACTGTTGACCACACCCTCCTCCTCCAATGCCTCTGCTCCGTAGTCCAGCTGAGTAGCACTGCCCTGACCTGGTCCCATTTCCTATGCAGTGATAGAATCTACAATTGCATGACTTGCAGAAATAAATTATAGAATTGTTTTCTTTTCAACTTTGAGTCTATTGTCTTGGAGCGAAAATATATGTGGAAATATCCATATTGTAATGTGAGGGGGGCCTGATTCCTTTGATTTGAAAATGTGACCTGTTTTGATATAACTTCAGGGGTGAAATTTCAGCAGGGATTCCCTGCTTAAAAAATGGTGTAAAGATTTTCCCCCCATTACTGTTGAAAATATGCACAATAATAAGGCGGGCTGAGTTGTACCAGTGTAGTTTTGCCGAAAAAGCCAAAAGTTCAAACGCAACCCTAAATCTAAGCCATCTGACATGTAATTACACTGAAAGCACTCTGGGGAATGGACTTGTCATAATTTAAGCTGCAGATATACTTAACATTCTTTTACTTGTGTAATGGAGGCAATCTTCTTTTCTCCCCAATTTATATTAGCACTTTCCTCCCCCCAATTCATCCTGACACACTCCATCCCCCTCACCCCTGACTTCATGCTGGCAACCTTCTCCCCTTCCAGCGCAATTCACCCTCACCCTCCCATGTCATGCTGGCATCCCTTATATATATGCCTAATATTCTTTCCACAGTTTGTTTTCTTGTTCTTTTTCTAGTATATTTTATTATACTTCAATCAAGCATACGTTTCTCGTCATTTAACATCAACAACAACAAATTGCATTTATATAGTACCTTTATCATCGTAAAACATTTGAATATTTGGGGTGTCCACCATGCCTGCAGTGGCGGAACATATGCTGACAAAGTTGGTGCCACTGCGAAGGGGGCACCCAAGGTCCAAATGAGGCTGAAGAAAAGAACCATTTAAATTTTTACCATTCCACTCATGGAGCAGAGGGGCAGCCTTATTAAGATAATAGATTCCTCTTGGGGCCTTTAGGCAGCCCAGAGTGGAATCTCAGTGGGTGTAGGTTCTGCTGGCACCTTGGCACCTCTCCACATACCCCAGTGAAACTGGGAATTAAATTTGTGGGGAATCTTTGAGATCGATTGCCCAATGTCCATGGTACTGCACATTAATGCACTTGATCTGATATTAGTGAACATTTTTTAATGTAGATCATGAATAAATGTAGTATTACAAAATTAGGAGTTCGTTCTCATATCCAGCTCCAGTTTTCAGAAATTCATAGTTGCGAAAAAATGGATTCAGGAAAGATATTCTGCTCTTAAATGATGTTAGCATATGCTTAACAAATATTCCACACCAACCAGCTTTCTCTGGGGGGGAAAACCTTTGAAGGTACTGGCACCTTGCTGGGTTTTGGTTCTACAGGTGCCAGCTGCCCTGATTGCTCACCCAAGAGTCTAGACCACTGAGTGTTGAGATCAGATTCTTGGTCTGTATGGCTTAATTCCACATCAAACAGTACATTTATCAACTGGGCCATTGGGAGAGTATATTTTATTCTTATATATATTTGTTTAATTATAACTCCTTTTAGCAGTATTTAATTAGAATGTAAACTGTAATCCGAATATAATATATACACACATGCACCCCCATTCCCAGACCTGAATTTAGGCAGAAAACAAAATACCTTAGTTTTTAAAACCACTTCTTGGTGATCCGACTCCCATTGCTCACAGCACTGACACTGGGCAGTTCCAGCTCCTGTTTACAGCACTGTACCATCTTCCCTAGAAACTCCCCACGATTGTGTAGAAAAGGTTCTCCTCCCAAAAAATTAAATTTCTCCATATCGGGACAAGACAATTAAAAAAAATTAAATCCTGAGATGTAAACAGTTAAGGAAACACCAGCAATATAATCCTGCCAACCTTTGTCTCACAATGTAGTTAGAAAAAGGAACCCAGACTCCAGATCATTAATAAAATGGATGAAGTGCTTGGACACCGAAGCTATTTCAATTAATTTGAGTGTGGAGATGTGGTAAGAAGGTTACCATCAGTGACCACATTATTAACTGGTGTGCTGAACTAACAGGCACTTTAGAGGAATACTCTAGGAGAGGTTCATTTTTGTGATCCTCCCAGTTCATTAAACAAATAATAGAAATCTAATATTTTCAGTTCACCGATGTATGCGAACAGCTATAGCTATTAGCCTATTTCTATGCTGAATTCCGCAGTACTAGAACACTTGAAAATAAACAATTGACAGAGGAGTGCTAGATGGTGAGCGTGTACTCCCATGACTTCAGTGCTGAGTCAAGTAACTCATTTTCTTAGCTTACACATGATTAATGTACCAGAGGGTAGCTGGTATTCATGGAACCAGGTACCAGCAGGATTATGCAGGCCCTACCCTATATCTCCACCATGATGAATTTGGCGGCCCCTTGCATGATTTTGTGTAGGGCACCATTATGTAATACCTGCTCAGAAGCAGCCGCTGAGCACTAGTTTGACAACATAAAACACAGGAACAAGGTACCTCTGAGATATAACTTCAGTTTTTCATATCCGTGCAAATTGCTTTCCCATGAAAACAAATTAATTGCATTGATAACAACAAAAAAGATAAACTATCCTAAAAGCTCAACTGTTTGCTTCCTGTGTGTGGCATAGAATGGTTACAGCACGGAAGGAGGCCATTCGGCCAGTCGAGTCCGTGCCGGCTCTCTGCAAGAGCAATCCAGCTAGTCCCACTCGCCCGCTCTACCTTCGTAGCCCTGAAATTTTTTTCCCTTCAAGTACTTATCAAATTCCCTTTTGAAAGCCATGATTGAATCTGCCTCCACCACCCGCTCAGGCAGTGCATTCCAGATCCTAACCACTCGCTGTGTAAAAAAGTTTTTTCTCATGTCACCTTTGGTTCTTTTGCCAATCACCTTTAATCTATGCCCTCTGGTTCTTGATCCTTCTGCCAGTGGGAACAGTTTCTCTCTATCTCCTCCATCTAGACCCTTCATGATTTTGAATACCTCTATCAAATCTCCTCTCAATCTTCTCTGCTCTAAGGAGAACAACCCCAGCTTCTCCAGTCTATCCACTCATCCCTGGAATCATTCTAGTAAATCTTTTCTGCACCCTCTCTAAGGCCTTCACATCCTTCCTAAAGTGTGGTGCCCAGAACTGGACACAATACTCCAGTTGTTTTATAAAGGTTCATCATAACCTCCTTGCTTTTGTACTCTATGGGCCTGATTTTAGCAGGCCTGCGGGTTTCCGGCGGGTTGGGTTTCGGGTGTGTGGCCTCCGCGCCCGGTGAAATTAGTGGGTTGCCCGCGCGATCGTAGCAGGCAATCCACTAATAGGAATCACTTACCTGCTCCTCCGGGGTCCGCGCTGCTGGCCTGCGCGTCGGGCGGGCTGCGCATGCGCAGTACGATCTGTCAGCTGGAGGCTCTCTAGTTAAAGGGGCAGTCCTCCACTGACAGATGCTGCAACCAATGGGACAAATTGCAGCATGGAGCAGCCCAGGGGGAAGGCTGCTCCCAGTTTAATGATGCCTCACCCCAGGTATCATCAGATGGGGTGAGGAGGAGGGGGAGGACAGAGATCTTCCACCCGGCGGGCGGGAGGAAGCGGCCTGCCTCCGCCACCAAGAAGGCCTGGCTCGAGGTGGCAGAGGGGGTCACCTGCGCCACCATCATATCGCCCACCTGCATACAGTGCAGGAGGCGCTCCAATGACCGCAGTAGGTCAGCCACAGTGAGAACACGTAGTCTTTCCCCTACACTCCGTCAGCCACAACACTGCCCCCACCCCACATCTCCTTCGGCACCGCCAACATTACTCTGTCACATCACCCCTCATACCCACTCAAACCCCATCCTCATCTTACCTGCACCTACTCACCTCACCAGTACTCACCCCGCCACTAACACGCAACCCAAACCTCATACAATCTCATGGCTCTATCCCATACTCACCCTCTCGTGCATCTCCCTCACGGCCAGCCTCACTCAACCTGCCACCACCTGTGCTGCAGCCACAGGGCATGCATCACATATGTGCAGTAGGCAGCGTAAGGCAAACGTGTCGTGAGCATGAAGGGGATGCACAAGGGTGTCTGAGGGTTTGCCATGGGTGTTACCTATATTGAATTTCAGAGCAACAAACATCACACATTATATTGGCACCACCACTGCCATGTCTCCGCGAATCCTGTCTGTTGTGTCCAATAATGCCTGCTCCTGGGTATCACTATGAGGACCCACCACTGATGCCACCCATTGTGTTACTGCAGAATAGGTGCAGGTGTATTTGCAGGGCTCTTCCGCGCAGACGACTGAGAGACATCGGCGGTGTACCCGGCTGCACCCTGGAAGGATGCGGAGGAGAAGTTGTGGAGGGCAGTGGTGACTTTGGCAGCGACAGGTAAGCAGATGGTGCTGGGGCCAGCCAGGAGCAGCTCGGCATGAAAGAGCCTGCAGATCTCCACGACTACATGTCGAGTGAATCTGCACCTCCGTGTGCACTGCTGCTCGGAGAGGTCCGGGGAGCTGCGCCTCGGTCTGTGGAACGTGTGGCGAGGGTAGTGCCCTCTGCGATGCATCTCTCTCTGTGGTAGCCCTCCCTCCTGCTGTGCAGGTGGATGTGTCACAGCACTCTGTTGTGGAGCTCCACGTGTCAGAGGTGGACGGCGTGGATGGCGAGGCTGGTGATGCTGTTCGCCTTCCGAGGGGGTCATGACTGCAGCTACGGCGGCCCCCATCCGCAATATGTACATCTGAGGGGGTCCGCAAGGTAGGCACATGTCTCCGGACCCCGGGGTGAGTGTGCAGGTTGGTGACTTTGACCGTCCGGAGGGGGGTGGTGGAGGCCAAACTTTGTCCCAAGCGACAGAGCGGCCTCCTGCAATGGGTGAGGGTCTCCCTCCCCCACCTGTCAAATGGACCTGTGCAGCTGCCACAGTGTGTGAAACAGTCCCATGTTTCCCCAAAATCACACACAGTCCCTTAATCAGGTCAGTTAATGACCTGAACAAGCAAAATAAATAACCTCAAGTGGCATCCCGCTGGCTTTAATTGCCTGCGGGATTCCCACCAGCGGGGGCCGTGCACGCAGCCCCGCACGTCATCGGGGAACCCGGAAGTGGTCGGGATCGTGGCGCGATCCGGTCACGTGACTGGATATCGGGATTTTCGGGGCCCCCCCGCTGGAAACCCACAGGAAACCCGACGGTAAAATCGAGCCCATATGCCTCTATTTATAAAGCCCAGGATCCCGTATGCTTTTTTAACCGCTTTCTCAACCTGCCCTGCCACCTTCAATGATTTGTGTACATATACCCCCAGATCTCTGTTCCTGCACCCCCTTTAGAATTGTACACTTTAGTTTATATTGCCTCTCCTCGTTCTTCCTACCAAAATGTATCACTTCGCATTTTTCTACGTTGAATTTCATCTGCCACGTGTCCGCCCATTCCACCAGCCTGTCTATGTCCTTTTGAAGTCTATCACTATCCTCCTCACTGTTCACTACACTTCCAAGTTTTGTGTCATCTGCAAATTTTGAAATTGTGCCCTGTACACCAAAGTCCAAGTCATTAATATATATCAAAAAAAGCAATGGTTCTAGTACCGACCCCTGGGGAACACCACTGTACACCTCCCCCCAGTCCGAAAAACAACCAATCACCACTACTCTGTTTCCTGTCACTTAGCCAATTTCGTATCCATGCTGCCACTGCCCCTTTTATTCCATGGGCTTCAACTTTGATGACAATCCTATTATGCGGCACTTTATCAAAAGCTTTTGGAAGTCCATATACACCACATCAACTGCATTGCCCCAATTAACCCACTCGTTACCTCATCAAAAAACTCAATTAAGTTGGTTAAACATGATTTGCCTTTAACAAATCCGTGCTCGCTTTCCTTTATTAATCCACACTTGTCCAAGTGACTGCTAATTCTGTCCCGGATTATCGTTTCTAAAAGTTTCCCCACCATTGAGGTTAAACTGACCGGCCTGGGTTTATCCTTGCACCCTTTTTTGAACAGAAGTGTAACATTTGCAATTCTCCAGTCCTCTGGCACCATCCCCGTATCTAAAGATGTTTGTAAGATTATGGCCAGTACCTCCACAATTTCCACCTTTACTTCCCTCAGCAACCTAGGATGCATCCCATTCGGACCAGGTGACTTATCTACTTTAAGTACAGCTAGCCTCTCTAGTATCTCAACTACCTCTTCACTTATTGTGACTTTGGCAGCATCTTCTTCCTTGGTAAAGATGGATGTAAAGTACTCATTTAGTACCTCAGCCATGCCCTCTGTCTCCATGTATAAATCTTTTTGGTCGCTAATCGGTCCTACCCCTCCTCTTACTACCCATTTACTATTTACATGCCTATAGAAGACTTTTGGATTCCCTCTTATGTTAGTCACCAGTCTATTCTCATACTCTCTCTTTGCCCCACTTATTTCCTTTTTCGCTCCCCTCTGAACTTTCTATATTCAGCCTGGTTCTCACTTGTATTATTAACCTGACTTCTCTCATACGCCCATTTTTTCTGCTTCATCTTACTCTCTATCTCTTTTCTCGTCCAGGGAGTTCTGATTTTAGTTGCCCTATCTTTCTCCCTCGTGGGAATGTATCTAGGCTGTACCCGAACCATCTCCTCTTTAAAGGCCGCCCATTGTTAAATTACAGTGTTGCCTGCCAATCTTTGATTCCAATTTACCCGGGCCAAATCCGTTCTCATCCCATTGAAATTGCCCCTCCTCCAATTGAGTATTTTTACCTTAGAGTGGTCCTTGTCCTTTCCCATAGCTATTCTAAACCTTATGGCACTACGATCGCTGCTCCCTAAATGTTCCCCCACTGACACTTGCTCCACTTGGCCCGCCTCATTTCCCAGAACCAGATCCAGCAATGCCTCCTTCCTCATTGGGTACTGGTCAAGAAAGTTCTCCTGAAAACACTTCAAAAATTCCTCCCTCTCTTTGCCCCTTAAACTATTACTATCCCAGTCTATATTAGGATAGTTGAAGTCTCCCATTATCACTATCTATGGTTCTTGCACATCTCTTTAATTTTCCTGCAAATTTGCTGCTTTATATCCTTCCCGCTAATTGGTGGCCTATAGAAGACACCCAGTAGTGTAATGGCACCTCTATTGTTTCTTAACTCTAACCCTGACCCCTCCAGGACATCCCCTCTCTCCAGCACTGCAACAATCTTCTTAATCAATACTGCCAACCCCCCTCCTTTCTTTCCTTCCCTATCTTTCCTGAACACCTTGTATCCAGGAATATCTTACACCCAATCCTGCCCTTTTTTGAGCCAGGTCTCCATTATCGCCACAACATCATATTCCCATGTGGCTAATTGCAGCTCACCACCTTTGTTTACTACGCTTTGTGCGTTTACACACATGTAAACCTATCTTAGACTTTCTGTATTCTCTCTTGGTCTCATTCCGTCTAATACCGTACTATTTCTTACTCTAGTGCTATCTGTCTCTCCCAATCGTTTGTGCACCTTGTTTCTCCTTTCCAATGCTACATCCTGGTGACCATCCCCCTGACAAATTAGTTTAAACCCTCCTCCACAGAACTAGCTAACCTCCTCACAAGGACTTTGGTCCCAGCTCTGTTGAGGTACAACCCGTCCGGCCTGTACAGGTCCCACTTGCTCCAGAACTGGTCCCAATGCCGCAGGAATCTAACACCCTCCCTCCTGCACCATCTCTCCAGCCACGCATTTATCTGCCCTATCCTCCTATTTCTATACTCACTAGCGCATGGCACCGGGAGTTATCCGGAGATTACTACCTTTGAGGTCCTGCTTATTAATCTCTTTCCTAACTCCCGAAACTCTTTCTGCAGGACCTCATTCCTCTATCTATCTATGTTGTTGGTACCGATATGGACCATGACCTCTGGCTGTTTACCCTCCCCCTTCAAAATGTTCTGCAGCCGCTCAGTGACATCCCTGACCCTGGCACCAGGGAGGCAACATACCATCCTGGAATTATCTCTGCGGCCACAGAAACACCTGTCTGTTCCCCTATCTATTGAATCCCATATCACTATTGCTTTCCTGATCTTTCTCCTCCCACCCCGTACAGCTGAGCCATCCATGGTGCTATGGTCTTGGCTCTGGTTGCACTCCCCAGAGGAACCCCCTCCCTCACCAGTATTCAGAACTGTGCCTGGTCCTCCTTTTCTGTCTGGCGGTCACTCAGTCCCTCTCTGCCTGCACTCTCTTAAGCTGCGGGGTGATCAGTCCAGAAACATGCTATCCACGTAGGTCTCAGCCTCGCAGATGCACTGTAGTGACGCTAGCTGCTGCTTAAGCTCTGAAATCCAGAGCTCGAGCTCCTCCAGCCAATGACACTTCTTGCACATGTGATTGTCCAGGACACAGGAAGCATCCTGGAGATCCCATATGGCACAGGATGTGCATTCGACAAGTCTGAGGTGCCCTGCCATGCTTCTACTTATTATGTTATTAACTAAACTTTATATCATTGTCCCAACAATGTAGCTAATTGCTGTTTACTCTAGTTGGCCAAACAAGCCCCGTCCATATTCCAAGCTTTACTCGTTTCTTCTGTCTCCCCAATTACACATCGCAAAATTCTACTCCACCTGTGTATGGGCACGTTATATTTCTGCCTACAGCCGTACTTTCTACACACTTCCGTGTCTGTACGCAAATTTAAAAATGTCCTACTCAAAAATAACATATCCCATTTTAAATTAAGCAACTGTCACACCCGATAATTTTTGGATACTATATACTGACCCCATTAGCAATCATAGCATTGCAATGTAAAATTATTAATAGCAGTTTCACGGGTTATTACTTATAGGTTGTGTTTGCTGACACCACTGTGGTGCAAATAAAGGAAAAGCTTATTCTCACCACTAGGATGTGGGAGGACAATACTCACCCAACACTTTGCCTGGAATGTGTAATTTGATCCAGTCTGCTGTAGGCTCATTCAAGTTCTCTACAATGTGTGGGTGCAGTGCGCATGCACGGTTGGTGACATGCAATGTGCATGCGTGGCAAGATCAGAGTCCCACACATGCGCATCAGCGAAACCTCGCAAACTTGAAGTTCTCATTCCTTGGCAATATTCACTCCCTTCAAGAAACAATGTTGGTATCTTGAGTTTTTCCTGATAAAATACGTATGAACAAATGAAAATGACAGGCAGGAAAAGACGAGCTGGTCCATCAAGCCTGCCCCACACTCATGATGGCTGGAGCTTATGACTAGAACCTCCCTCCCCCGCCCCCAAACAGAGAAAAACCCAGGGCCGATAGGGGAAAAAGTAGTCCGGAAAATTCCTCTCCGACCCCCTCAGGCGATCGAAACTAGTCCAAGAGACCACATGAACCATGTGTTATCTGCAAAACTACTTACCTTCTATATGATGCGATCTCTGCCCCAGTCAAGAACTAGTCCAGTTTCTTCTTGAAGGCATGAAAAGGATAAGGATTGTGCTGCCAGCAATATGGCTTTAACTCAAAATCAATAACATGTGGAGCATTAGTTAATTTCAGGACTAAAGTTGCAATTTTGGTGTTCTTTCTGCTGCAAGTTCTTTTTCTAAAAAGTAGAACCTAATAGTGTATCTAATAGTGTTGAAGAGCAAAACCCACAATGTACAGAGCTCATTTGTACTCCAGGGGCATAATTTTATCGAGGGGTGGGGTGGAGGGTGGAATTACATACGGGAAACCTGGAAGTACAGGTTTCCAGGACGTCCTTACAATTTTGATGTAAGTTCGTCTTTTATTTGTTTTTTGTACGTTTCCCGCCTGACAGACCGGCCTGATTGACATGCTGGCCCCAGTCGGACGGGAGAGCAGCCAGTGAGAGGACGTGAAAAGGTAAGTGTTAGATGGTGGGGGGGGGGGGGTGTCATTGGGGGTCACGGGTGGGCCAGTTAATGGGGGTCATTGGAGGGGTCGGGGGTCACCGGTGGGGTCACATTGGGGTCACTGGGGGAGCTCAGTCATCGGGGGTCAGTGATTGGGGGGGCTCAGTCATTGGGGGGGTTTAGGGGTCACCGGGGGGTGGTCAGTCATCGGGGCAGCTCAGTCATCTGGGGATCATCAAGGGGCTAGTCATGGGGGGGGGGTGTCAGTCATTAGGGGTCATCGGGGGGGCTCAATCATCGAGGGGGTCGGGGTTGGGGATCATCATGGGGGATCAGAGATCGTGGGGAGGTTCGGAGATTTTGAGGGGGTCAGAGATCGTGGGGGGGGGTCGGAGTTCGTTGGGGGGTCGCTGCAGGTAGACTTGTTGTGTGTGGGGGAAGCACTCCTGCTCTTCCGGGCCCACAAGCTGTGCTATAAAGGCACAGCTTTATAGAAACCTGCAGTTTCGGGTCTTCTCGCCTCTTCTCACATGACGTGAAGTACAAGGCCCGGCAATCCTGGCCCCCAGGGGTTAAAAACAAAAAACTTGTCAAAATGGAGGCCTGTAGCCTCCTTGAAAGCTTCCTGAGAGCGGGTTTGTCGCCCGCCCCTCGTCCTGCCCATCGGAAGTGGGCGGGTTGGGCACGGGTTTTAGATTTTTAAAATTTATACTGACCCCCCGCTCCCAACTCACTCGCTTTTCCCATTTAAAATGATGCCCCAGAACTCTGTATTTTTCTGGTTATGCCCTTCAACTGGTGAGGCTGCCCAACCGATAATATAGGGTCATTTCACCAGCAGAATGGAGAAATTTATCCTTATCAACTCCACGTGAATGTATCTTAAAAAGTTATAGAATGATACAGCAAAGAAGGAGGCCATTTGGCCCATTGTGCCTGTGCTGGCTCTTCGTAAGAGCTATCCAACCTGAATCAATTTAAAATTTTCACTAAGAGAGTGAGGAACGAGGTTTCATGAATTTGATTGGCTGAATATACAGTGACAGAGGCTAAAAAGAGTCTGACAACAGAACATTGGTTCAAAGATGGATCCAATCCCCTGAAGAGATTATATGTAACGTACTGATCATTCTCATAAAATACCACATAATCAATCATTTTCTATCCTGTGCGTACTCAGAACCTCGAGCAGAGGGGGTGGAACGTGGGGAATATAAGTCCTATATTAGGGTAAATCACTGGTCTTGTTGCTGCTTCCCATTTCTTTATTCCTCTTGGAATACAGAGAGGAATCATCTCATGTTTGGGTGCATGTTTGCCCTTTCCTGCTGTTCAGTGCTTGTGTATCTTTGCCAAAATGAATCTATTCATTCCTTAAATGTTAGCCATTGCCTATCCACCGTCATGCCTTTTAATGAAGCTCCCCAATCTATCATAGCCAACTCACTTCTCATACCTTCATAGTTTCCTTTGTTTAGATTTAGGGCCCTAGTTTTGGATTGGACTACTTCACTTTCCATCTTAATGAAGAATTCTATCATGTTATGGTCACTCTTCCCTAAAGGACCCTGCACAACAAGATTTTTAATTAACCCCTTCTCATTGCACAATACCCAATCTAGGATAGCCTGTTGCTTAGTTGGCTCCTCAACGTACTGGTCTAAAAAACTATCTCGTACACACTCCAGGAACTCATCCTCCACAGTATTATTGCTAATTTGGTTTGGCCAGTCTATATGCAGATTAAAGTCACCCATGATTACTGTAGTATCCTTGTTACATGCATCTCTAATTTCCTGTTTGATACCATCCCCTACATTACCACTACTGTTTGGAGGCTCATAGACAGCTCCCACTAGTGTTTTCTGCCCTTGTTGCTTCTTAACTCCACCCAGACTGATTCTACATCTTGATTTTCTGAGCCAATATCCTTTCTCACTATTGCTCTGATTTCATCCTTTACTAACAACGCCACCCCACCTCCTTTTCCTTTTTGCCTGTCCTTCCTAAATATCAAATACCCTTGGATCTTCAGCTCCCAGCCTTGGTCACCCTGCAGCCATGTCTCTGTAATTGCAATTATATCATATCCGTTTACATCTATTTGTGCTGTTAATTCTTCTACCTTATTACGAATGCTTTGTGCATTCAGATACAGTGCCTTTAGATTTGTCTTTTTAACATTTTTAGACATCTTAACATTTTTTGTACTAAGGCCCTATTTGTCTTATTACCATTTTTTCTTACCCGGACCCTATTTGTTGGTGCATTCTTTTGTTTGTACGCTTTGTCCCTTCCTGACACAATCTGGTTATCCTTACCCCAATCACTTTCCTGCACTGCTTCCTTGTCTTTTCTCTTTAGCATTCTAGATTTCTCTCCACGGGACCCTCCCCCTCCCCCTTATTTAGTTTAAAGCCCTATCTACCTCCCTAGTTATTCGATTTGCTGGAACTCTGGTCCCAACGTATATCCAAGCCAAATTTCCTATGATTCCCATTCCAAACAAAGAGCCAAACTGTAATATTTGGATATGGAGCCAGCTATTCAGCAGTCAAATCAGGAAGAATCCCAAAAGATATGTTTCCAGATTTTTGGATGTAATAGTGATTCCCAGATCCACTCCTGATAAGAGCAAATTACCTCAACATCCGCAGAGAGTATAACCATTCCACTTTTTCCGATTTGATTTGATAAACCAGGTAGTAAAAGCTTTAACATCAGCAAACCAAAGCCAATCATTGTATCTCCCCAAAAGGTAGCTTTTAAAATAATTTCAATTTTTATGAATCTTGTGTTAATCAACGTATAGAATGGGAATGGAACACTTTTCATTTCAGACACTAAGCATCAAATATTCTTGATGTGGAGATGCCGGTGATGGACTGGGGTTGACAAATGTAAAGAATCTTACAACACCAGGTTATAGTCCAACAGTTTTATTTGAAAATCACAAGCTTTCGGAGATTATCTCCTTCGTCAGGCTCACCTGACGAAGGAGATAATCTCCGAAAGCTTGTGATTTTCAAATAAAATTGTTGGACTATAACCTGGTGTTGTAAGATTCTTTACATTTGTCAAATATTCTTAAATCAGATGTGTAGCACAGTTAGAAGCAGAAAAGAACTCCCTGCACTCTGCCTCAAGCTCAGAAGGGTACCCGCTACTTCAAGAGTGTGACATTATTCCTTTTATGTTAGCTTGGCTCAGTTGATAGCACTCTCACCTGAGTCAGAGATTGTGGTTTCAAGTTCCACTCAGGACTTGGACAAATAATCTTGGCTGACTGAGGGAGTGCTGCATTATTGGAGATGTTGCCTTTTGGATGAAATGTTCAACCGAGGCTTATCTGCCTAGTTTGCTTGTTCAGACAGCTGTTGAAGATCCTTTAGCACTATTTGAAGAAAACAGGGAGTTCACCCAGTGTGATAGCCAACATTCTTCTCTCAGCCAACACTACCAAAATTAGATTAAGTGGTTATTAATCTCATTGATGTGTGCGAAAAATGACTGCTACATAACAAGATTACTGTACTTCAAAGTAATTCATTGTATATGATGCATTCTGGGGCATTTTTGAGAGATGTGTTAAGGTGAATATGTAAATTCAAGTTGCTTCTTCTGTACCATCTATCCTGTGTTCTCTCGAAGTGAGATTACTAATTCAATGCTGAATTAAGGCAGCTTTGTGTTGTGGGCCCATGCCCACTGGCAATTGTAGTGAGCCTGCCCAAGCACATTTCATGTCGGACCTTTACAGCCAGAAGAGACATTCTTCCCATCTATCTGAGCTCAATTTGAACCCAGATCGCAAAAGTGAAAAGCTGGTATCTAGCCCATCGTACCATCCAGTCCCTAAAATAGCCTGTAAACTAGACATAATTTACATGAAGAAAAAATGTTCAATTTTACTGACTCCCTTTCACCCTTTATTGAAATTGGTAATTGTTTCCATCAAGCTGTTACCCTCTCTCTCCATTAAATGATTTATGGCTTGCCTAATTATTTTCTTCAAATCCGGGTTAAAACGTAACAGTGCATTTCTTCCTCGTCTGCAAGCAAGGTCACAGGATCCTAATTAGAAGTTGTTCTAAAGAAGGCTATCTACAGATTTCCACAAGAATGGAAAGGTTCTTGATTGAACTTTGTAAGATAGGCAGAAATAATAAAACATTACTAGCTTGGGAGGCGTTCTTACTGCACCAGTCATTGGTACCTGCCTCTGTTTATTTTCCTGAATGAAGGTTGTTGGAAGTTCTAAAGAGACCATGAAAAATAAGGCTATTAAATGATTGCTTTGTCAAGTACTCCTCCTTATATGGGAGGGGTGGAGATCATTCTCTCAATGGTCATGGTATCAATACAGTCTGAACACAAGAGTGTGGATCCAACCTACAAAGGTGCTTCTGAATTCAAAATGGCAGAGAATGTAAATTAGAAAAGCTTCATTTACATAGTTAAAGGCTTTCCTGCCTCCAGCAAAATTCTCTTAGCATGTATTAGATGATACATGCATACAAACGATAAGTCTAAAAAAAACCCATGGAAATCTTGCCATTCACAAAATGTACCTGGTCTCTCTCAGGAAGGGTAAGGTTCTTTCACTGTAAATGGCAAACATCACTGTAAGTTCCTGAAGGTGAAGGCAGATGGATCTGTACATTCCACAGAGAAAAGGGACCTATGACTTCTTTGGGTGTTACACTGGTTAATGTTGATTAATTGTGGGGAGTTCACTTAACTCAAGTGCCATACTAAACATTCTTAGAACCAATGGGGCCAGCAATACACACACACTTTTTATGAAAAGAACCTGCAGAACTGCCAACCCCCACCCCCCTCCCCACCCAATACGACTCTGTGAAGCACCTTGGGTTGGTTTCTGGGTGTTAAAGATGCCCTATAAACACAAGTTGTAGAAGTAGTAGTACCTGCACCTGGGAGGCAGTAGGACCTGTAAATTGCTCTCAAACACTAACTAAAAAAAGCTGCTAGCCTTTCCACATATATGTTGCATCAAGATTGAGTCTGTTGAAAAATTATGCTTGTTCCTTTTTACATGGATTGTAATCCAAAGTATACAGGACTTCACAAGATCTCCTGAGATTTCTAATAATTTTCAACGGTTCTCTAGTTACCAATTGACTTGTTTCTTTATGGCCAGGATTGCTCAGTCTATTTCTCCCTTCTGGTATGTGACAGTCAGCCTGCTCAGTTTCAGTTTAATCAGAGTTTCTTTGATCCCCGCCACAAGCACTTAATTTTTCCTTTACAGATTATTTACTTTTGCTCCTTGCTCTATTTCTTTGGATTACCCATCACCTTCCTGCTTCTCATTCTACATTATCATTTAAGTCTATGTCCTGTTGAATTTCATTGACGACTCTGTGGTTAAAAATCACTGAGCAGAGGCTCAGGTAATGCAGATGATTGGTACTAATCAGACTGTCCGCTCTCGAGTGAGAGTCATGAATGGAAGAATGAAACTAATAACCCCTCCCTGCAGGTGGCACTAGATACTATGAATTTAGGTTGATTTCTCACATAACACCATAATATGGGAACATTTCCTTTGTATGCTAGAAAAATTGACAATTCACCAAGCACACAGATGCAATCTTCCCCTTGTGTGTCGGTCGCTGTAAGTACCTCCAAGAGTACTTTGGCCCTTGATCACATTCCAGTGTCCTCCAATAAGCTTTCCAGTTCTAGTACCCATACAACAACAACTTGCATTTATATAGCGCCTTTAACGTAGTAAAACATCCCAAGGTGCTTCACAGGAGCATTATCAAAAGAAATTTGACACCGAGCAACATAAGGAAATATTGGGACAGGTGACCAAAAGCTTGGTCGAAGAGGTAGTTTTTAAGGAGCGTCTTAAAGGAGGAGAGAGAGATATCGAGGCGGAGAGGATTAGGGAAGGAATTCCAGAGCTTAGGATCTAGGCAGCTGAAGGCACGGCCGCCAATAATGGAGCGATTAAAATCAGGGATGCGCAAAAGGTCAGAATTGGAGGAGCTCAGAGATCTCAGAGGGTTGTAGGGCTGGAGGAGGTCACAGAGATAGGGAGGGTCGAGGCCATGGAAGGAGGAAAACAAGGATGAGAATTTTAAAATCAAGGTGTTGCCGGACCGGGAGTCAATGTAGGTCAGCGAGCACAGGGGTCTTGGGTGAATGGGACTTGGTGCGATTTAGGATACCGGCAGCAGAGTTTTGGATGAGCTCAAGTTTATGGAGGGTGGAAGATAGGAGGCTGGCCAGGAGAACATTGGAAAAGTCCAGTCTAGAGGTAACAAAGGCATGTATGAGGGTTTTAGCAGCAGGTGAACTGAGGCAGGGGTGGAGGCAGGCGATGTTACGGAGGTGGAAGTAGGCGGTCTTAGTGATGGAGCAGATATATGGTCAGAAGCTCATCCCAGGGTCAAATAGGATACCAAGGTTGTGAACGGTCTGGTTCAGCCTCAGACAGTGGCCAGGGAGAGGGATGGAGTCGGTGGCTAGGGAACGGAGTTTGTGGCGGGGACCAAAGACAATGGCTTCAGTCTTCCCAATATTTAGTTGGAGGAAATTTTTGTTCATCCAGTACTGGATGTCAGAAGCAGTGTGACAAATCAGAGACAGTGGAGGGGTCGAGGGAGGTGGTGCTGAGGTAGAGCTGGGTGTCATCAGTGTACATGCGGAACCTAACATTGTGTTTTTGGATTTTGTCGCCGAGGGGCAGCGTGTAGATGAGAAATAGGATGGGGCCAAGGATAGATCCTTGAGAGACTCCAGGGGTAACGGTGCGGGAGCAGGAAGAGAAGCCATTGCAGATGATTCTCTGGCTATGACTGGACAGGTAAGAATGGAACCAGGCGAACACAGTCCCGCTCAGCTGGACAATGGAGGAGAGGCGTTGGAGGAGGATGGTGTGGTCAACTGAGTCAAAGGTTGCAAACAGATCAAGAAGGATGAGGAGGGATAGTTTACCATGGTCACAGTCACGTAGGATGTCATTTGTGACTTTGATAAGAGCCGTTTCAGAACTGTGGCAGGTACTGTGGTAAGAATGCTAGAAAAGCTGGAGTGTAGAGACACACTCAGTACCAATCTTTATTAATTTTCTCTCAATGTGGATAATTGCAGGTGTCATTCTCCTTTCTGAATCTTTTCAGGATGTAAAAATTTCAGTGCACCACGATACTGAAGCAAAATTGCAATTCTCCAACTTTTAGAATTAAACACTGAAAAAATGCTCTGCCCAACCAATTCCTTTTTCACTTCACTTTGCTGCCTCGGGAGTTTTCTGGCAATATTAAATTTAAGTCTAAGTTTGGCTAAAATACTCACGACTCTTGTTAGGGAGTAAAGTCTGTAAACAAGTAATGGAACTACTCTTCGACATAGTCAAATCTATTTTGGTGAAATATTCTCCCCATTGAAAGTTCCTCTGAGAGCTGGCTGGAGTGTCAGGAGCCTCTTTCTATACCTACAATCTCTTGTCAAGATTTAATGATGTAAATATATATTAGCACATGCTGAATATCACCGCACTTCCTTAACGGGTCTCCTTGTATACTTCTCTGTCCCTTTGTTCAATCGATCCCCGAACGAACCCTGAAATAATCACTGCCTACAAACTTCTATCTGACCATATGAGTGAAAAGATGCAGTCACTAATTCTGCTACTAGAAAGGGGGCCAATAACATAGACGAATGGAGTGCCGCCTACCTTCTGCTCCCCCTCCACCCACAGCTCATCTGTCTAACTACGGGACATTCTTAAGTGCAACAGGACATCCATTTCTACAAGCTGGTTTTTGATCTTAGCACGGTTAATCATAAGTGAATTCTGTTCTAATGATGTGACTAGATCTTGATGTACACAGTAATCCTAAAAATTCCTTAATAGAATCATGGAATCATAGAATTGTCACGGCACTGAAAGAGCCATTCGGCCCATCCGAGCTAATATTTCAACAATTCAGTAATAAAATTATACTAGCCCATGTACCACATTTTCTGTGTTTTTTATATACTAATTCATCTATGACTATAAATTTTCAGGGTTATTCATCATCTAATCCTTATTCTATTGAATAAATTAACATCATCCTGTTAAGGAAAATGGTAGGAATTTCCTCGGAGCTGCTACTGCTCCGCCACCGAAACCTTGCTGGGAGTGTGATGGAAGCCCGGAGGAAATTCCAGGCCATTGGGTGAGGATTCCTCCAGTCGCTAGTCGAAGCCATATCATCAATGGTCTTGTGAAGATTTCCCACATTGTGATGAAAATACTACCCCACTGCTCATCGTGGAGCAACTTCGACCCCAGTGACCCTGCTTACCTCCCACCCTAGGGTTGCCAACTCTGGTTGGAGGCATTCCTGGAGGTTTGATCATGTGACATTCTGACCACATGACATCTGACCATGTGGTGCCCAATCACATAACATCTGATCACTTGACATCTGATCACATGACTTCTAACAAATGTTATAGTATTTACTGTATAAAGCTTGGGTCCCTTGTATTTTTGCTTGTGGTTTCGCACCAGCAGCTGTTGTGCGAGAAGTTCCAAGAACCAGGAGGCCTCTCGTGAGCAGGCAAAGAGGGGAAACCGAGGGCGGGGAAACCGAGGGCGGGGAAGAGGGGAAACTGAAGGTGGGGGAGTGATTCACAGAGGGGAAACTGAAGGTGGGGGAGTGATTCACAGAGAGGAAACTGAAGGTGGGGGAGTGATTCACAGAGGGGAAACTGAAGGTGGGGGAGTGATTCACAGAGGGGAAACTGAAGGTGGGGGAGTGATTCACAGAGGGGAAACTGAAGGTGGGGGAGTGATTCACAGAGGGGAAACTGAAGGTGGGGGAGTGATTCACAGAGGGGAAACTGAAGGTGGGGGAGTGATTCACAGAGGGGAAACTGAAGGTGGGGGAGTGATTCACAGAGGGGAAACTGAAGGTGGGGGAGTGATTCACAGAGGGGAAACTGAAGGTGGGGGAGTGATTCACAGAGGGGAAACTGAAGGTGGGGGAGTGATTCACAGAGGGGAAACCAGAGTTGGGAAGCACTTTGATTCTAGCAGCAGTTAATGGTAACTCATTGAAAATGCACTGATAATTAATAGTAATACTGGTAACACTCAGATTCCCCTCATAACCAACAGTAATACAATAACTCATTGATAGTATATATGTAACTTGTAGTAATACTTGTAGCTAGTAGTAATCCTATAATCCGCTGATATTCACCCTGAAACCATAGCCAGAAATCCCCTGCACTGCACAAGGTGCGGTCAGGCTCCCCAGTCGACTTTTAACAGGCCCCATCTCTCCCTATCTCCTTGGACTCTGGCTCTGTGTGAAGGTGAGAACTCTGAACTGGGAACCTCAGTCGGAGCTGATCTGTATTTGGACTTCACACGTCAAAACCAAGTGACACAGACCGACCTGAACCAAACCAAGAGATCGCACAAAGGACAGTGGGCTCAGTGTTTGGGGCATTTCTCACAGGGCACATTGACCTAAACTCAGCTCATGCACCAACATTTCTAAACCTCTCCCTGGGCTCAGTCTCAATAAAGGAGGGATTTCTTAGAATTATAGAAATTACAGCAAAGGAGGAGGCCATTCGGCCCCTGTGCTGGTCCTTTCTCCTGTAACCCCATTCCCCCAGATCTTTTTATATTCCTCCTTTTCAAATATTTATCCCACTCCCTTTTAAATTAAGTTTTAGTCTCTGCCTCAGTAGCCATATGTGGTGAAGTATCCCACAGTCTCCCTCCTCCCTTCTCCCTTGGTTCTTCCAGTGAGAATCTTTGGTTTCCGTTCCCTAGTTCCATTCACCCACCAGTGGAAATAATCTTTCACTATTTACCCACAGTAAGATCCCCAGGTTTCACTCAACCCTTTACTGGCTGTGCCTCTCTTGGCACCGCTCCCACTCACCACGTTGCTGCTGCTGCTGCTCCCGGCTCTGCAGGAAATGCTGGACCCACAACCAACCCACACCCCATTCTCCATCTCTCCCCGCACCCTCCCCATTCCACAAACTCCATCCCTTGTCCCCCCCCAATTTTAAAGCCCTCCCATTTCAGAGCCAGACCCCCCCCCCACCGTTTCACAGTCAGGCCCCCTCCCCTTTCAGGGCCAGACCTCCCCCCAGTTTTAGAGCTCCATCCCCGATTTTAGAGCCAGTTGGAGGCATGGATTTTCGGCAGTTGCTACTTGCCTCTCTGCAACCCAATCATGGTGGGCAAAAATTGTACGAAATTGTAGACAGCCTTTTGACTTGGGTTAGATATTGGTTAGGAAGTAGGAGACAGAGAGTGGGGATAAAAGGGTAGGTATTCTGATTGTCAGGATGTGACAAGTGTTGTTCCCAGGGGCCTCAACTTTTCATCATATTTATTAATGACTTGGAGAGTTGTGTGTCCAAGTTTGCAGTTGACACTTAGTTAGGAGGGACAGTAAGTAGTGCAGTTAGGAGCAGGAAATTGCAAAGGGACTAAGACAGATTACGTGAGAGGCAAAACTGGCAAATTGAGTTTAATGAGATCATCCACTTTGAACCTAAGAAAGATAAATCAGAGTATTTTCTACATGGTGGGAAACCATGACTTCAAAAGCTGAACATGAAAGGTCAATGATTGGAGAAAGTCTATTGGTGCCTTTTAATTGTGCAACAATTATCAATTTCTCAAAATGTTGCCTTGTGTCTTAGTGTTGCAGTTCTTGTAGAGATCAGTTTGCACTGCAGGGGGAGCCAGATAGTCAGTTTGACCAGACACAGTACATGGGGAAATTTATGTTCATAATCTGCTTTTCATTAAGTTAGGTGTCTGCATATTTGTTGCTCCCTGGAGTTAATTTATTTTGTGGAAGAGATTTAAATGTTACAAGGTGAAAAAATGCTTTGAATAAATCTGTTTCTTATATTTGAAAAGTGCAAATTATGACATGCTTTTTCCAAAAGAGCTATATGGAATGTGCGAAAAAATTTGTTTGTCATCTCCCTGTTAGATTTATCCACATGCTGGTTTGTTTCTGCCAATTGTGGAGTTATGGATCTCAGCAATGCTTCTTGTGATATGTGCAATCCCTGAAAGTGCAAAGTGGTTCAATATTCAGAAAATCATAGAATGATACAGGCCTTTCGGCCCATCGTGCCTGTACCAGCTCTTTGGTACAGCTATCCAATTAGTTCCACTCCCCTGCTCTTTCCCCCTAGTTCTGCAATTTTTTTCCCCTTCAGGTATTTATCCAATTCCCTTTTGAAAGTTACTATTGAATCTGCTTCCACCTCCCTTTCAGGCAGTGCATTCCAGATCACAACAACTCGCTGCATAAAACATTTTTTCCTCATATCGCCTCCGGTTCTTTTGCCAATCACCTTAAATCTGTGACTTTGGTCACCGACCCTTCTGCCACTGGAAATAGTTTCTCCTCATTTACTCTGTCAAAACCGTTCATGATTTTGAACACCTCTATCAAATCTCTGTTTCTAAGGACAGTTCTAAACGTCTGGTGACAGAACTTTAACGTTCAGCACACACAATATGAATTGATGTTAACATGCCTTGCCATCTTCAGTACCTCAGTATGCTCATCGCAACATGACACATCTGTGATGATACTTAATATTGCCTTCTGTTCTCTTGCAGAGCCTTCGGCGACCGCTGTGACGGCAGAGGGGGATTGCTCAGAGGACCTGCTGGCCTCAGAGGGTGCACCGTCACATCTGAGCGAGCCATCCACCAGCGCAGATACACACACCTCAGTAAGTCCCAGTCCACAGTTAGTTGGGGTCGCACACGGTGAGTTACCACATACATGTGAGCACGAGCAGACACTGGTGGCAGGGGCAGCTCTGGAGAGTCCGCGTTGGTGGGAGAACTCCTCTCCAGGATCTGCTCAGCTGGACACAGATGCTGAACCCTGGGGGCCATCCTTTAAAAGGAGAACGATCGAGGGGGAGCAGCACATTTGCGAGGTGCTGGAACAGGTGCCACGCGCACTCTCCACAATCGCACAGAGAATGGAGGAGTCCAACTCCTGCATGAGTGGAATAGTGGCACAGGTACGGGAGGGAATCTCTGAGATAGTGTCAGGGTAAGTGCGGGAGTGTCTGCAATGGAGGGAAGGCTAGCCTCCTTCAAGCACAGCTCACAAATGAGTCCATTCAGGCCCTGACAACAGCCGTTCGGACTCAGGGTGAACAACATTCTGCCGCCTTAAACGCAGGCAGATACACTAGTGCTGGCCTTACAAGGCTTCACACAAGTCCTCCAAACTGTTGTCCAGCAGAGTGGTAGGAGGGGTGAGGGCCTGGCCCAGGGGAGGGATGATGGCGAAAGGGGACAGGAAAGTGGGGACACCACTCAAAATGCCCCCACACCTCACCCGTTGCCCCCCTCTCAACCAGTACCCGCAATGCTGCCTCCTCTCCAGGTGGCCGAGTCTGCCCCTCCACAGGTGCTGGTGGAGCAGTCTTTGTAAGGGCCATGACGGGCACCAAAACCCAGAGGGCGTAGGCCCAAAGCATCTAATCGGTCAGGGCATGAACAAGAGCAACCTGTCACTACCTCTGCTGCAGCCACAGGGGAGACCCCATGTAGGAGTAGTCGGAAGCGAAAGGCAAAGGTTTTGTAAGCTTGAAGGGAGTGCACAAGGGTGTTTGAAGGTTAGTCATGTTTTTTATTCATGTTTGCTTTTTGTTAAACTCACATTAAATATTATTATTGTCACCACTACTGCCACGTCTTGGCCATTCTTGACTGGCATCTGTAATAGGGCCCTTTCATGAGGTTCACCATGACGCCCACACTTGATGCCACCCATTGGGTCACTCTACAGTGGGTGCATGTGTAGTTGCAGGACTGTTTTGTGCAGGGAGGGGGGAGGGGGCCGTTGGTGTGGGCGCTGCTCTATCCAGGTGGTGTGAGGACTGGACTCTTCACACTGTTTGATGTTACGAGAACCGTTCACATATCAGTGACTCCCTGGCCTCACGAGCAGCCAGGTGAGCCCATGGGTTTCTCCTCCTCCTCCTCCTCTGCCTCCTCCTCTTCCTCCTCCTCAATGTGGGTGGCAGATGTGGATGGGGCCCCCTCAAGCAGTTACACATGACTATAATACGTCCCACTCTATCTGGTGCGTATTGAAGTGCCCCCCCAGAATGATCAAGGCACCTGAAGCACATCTTGAGCAGCCCTATAGCATGCTCAATTGTAGACCTGGTAGCGGTGTGACTGTCGTTATATCGATGCTGTTGCTCACTGATGGGGTTCCTCAGAGGTGTCATGAGCCACGTATGCAGTGGGTATCCCTGTCCCCAAGGAGCCAGCCCTTACGGGTGTTCGGTGCGTGGAAGAGGGGCGGGATGTTGGACTCCCGGAGGATGAAGGAATCGTGGCAGCTGCCAGGGTATCTGGCGCACACGTGAAGGAATCTTTTGCGGTGGTCACAAATGAGCTGAGTGTTGATGGAGTGATAGCCCTTCCTGTTGATGAACAGTCCTGGTTCGTGTGGAGGTGCTCGTATTGCTATATGGGTGCAATCGATTACACCCTGCACCCGTGGGAAGCCAGCCACAGCGTGGAATCCAACTGCCCTCTCCATCTGGCTGAGGTCATCCATAGGGAAATTGACGTAGTGCGAGGCGCAGCCAGTAGCAGCTCGGCATGAAGGAGGCTGCAGATGTCTGCGACTACCTGGCGACTGACTCTGAGCCTCCATATGCACTGCTCCTCAGAGAGGTCCAGGAAGCTGAGCCTCGGTCTGTAGACCCTGTGGTGAGGGTAGTGCCTCCTGTGATAGCGCTCTCTCTGTTGTTGCCCTCCGTGCTCTTGTGCAGGTGCCTGTGGTGCAGCACTGTGTTGTGGAGCTCCACGTAGCGGAGGTGGACGCTGTGCCTGGTGAGGCTGGTGATATTGCTCATCCTCGAATGTAGTGATGAATGCAGCCATGGCGCCCCCATCCTGACGGTGTGAGTTTGAGGGGGTCCGCAAAGTAGATAAATATGTTTGCACAGCAGAGTTTTGGGTGGAAAGTAAGAATTTTGAGTGAAAACACAAAGGTCTTGCAGCCAAAACTTTGTCTGAAGTGACAGAGTGCCCTGCTGCAATAAATGACGTTTTCTCCCCATTTGTCAAATAATCATTTGCATCTCCCACTGGCTGCTGGCTGAAACACGTCTGTTGCAACAGGGAGTGTTTCCCACAGCACGGGAAACACGCTGAGGATCCTTCAAAATTGCACCCCTGCCAAAATGTCGAGTCAATCAAGTAGTTCAAGTACTTTAACTATCTGTAAAACTATGCAAATGATCATCCCGCCGGCTTTAATTGCCGGTGGGACTCCTGCATTCGGGAGGCGTGCGCGCACCCGTACGCATCAGTGGGGAACCTGGAAGTCAGCGGGTCGGAGCCGGGCTTCGAACCCGCTACGGATTTTAGCAATTTTCAGAGGCCCCCTTCCCCCCAACACACCTGCTCCATCATCCGACAATCAGCCCCTATGCCTCTATTTATAAAGCCAAGGATCCCATATGCTTTTTTAACAGCCCTCTCAATTTGTCCTGCCACCTTCAAAGATTTGTGTACATACACCCCCAGGTCTCTCTGTTCCTGCACCCCCTTTAAAACTGTAAAATTTAGTTTATATTGTCTCTCCTCATTCTTCCTATTAAAATGTATCACTTCACACATCTCTGCGTTAAATTTCATCTGCCATGTGTCTGCCCATTTCAGCAGTCTGTATATGTCCTCCTGAAATGTTTGAAGTTCTGCGTGTAAATTTTTTTAAAGAAGGTTTGGGCTCATGAAATTAGTGGCAAAATAGCTTGCCCATTTAAAAACGAACTTAGCAATAGAACTCTGAAAATAATGATAAACGGAAAAAGAAAATCCAGCTACAAGGGAGTGATCAGTGGAGTTTCATAAGATGTGCCATTCTATGTGCCTTGTTCACACTATTCCAAAACTCTTTGGAGAACAGTACTTCCAGTAATATTGTAAGATGTACTAATTACACCAAGCTTTGTAACTGGGTGACCAATATAAAGGAGGCTTTTAGTATTCAAATGAACCTGAATCAACTCTGAAGATGGGCTAAGGAATAGCAGATGAATTTCAATATGGATAAATACAAGGTAATGCATATTGGAACAGGAGACATGAAACATACATACATAAAGAAAGAATGTTGATTTTTAACTGTAATCATATAATAGAATAGATCTCAAGGGCATCTGAGTTGAAGGAAATATCTCCCAGCTTTGTGACCTCTACCATCGAGAAGGACAACAGCAACAAGGTTATGCGAACACAAGCACCTCCAAGTTAGAAAACATCCAAACTTGGATATATTTTGCCATCCCGGCTCCGAAGCGCCCACTTCCGGGTTTGACCCCGGCGCGTTTTGGATGCGTGCGCCCAACAGACACCCGGAAGTCCAGCCGGCACTTAAAATTGGCGGGCTGATATTTAAACGGCCAATTTACGTACTTAAAGCACTTAGTGGGATTAAATTTTTGTGGATTCTGCAAGAGAAACAAATTTAATTATACTGAACGTGTCTCCCGTGGCTTCTGAAACATGCCACAGAAACGGAGGCGAGCTGCAGCCAAACCTCATTTAAACCATTGATTGACAGGTGAATTAAAGGTGAGCTTTTACAGCAGGACAATCAGTTCTCTCAGACAAACCTTTGGCTGGGAGTTCTTTGTGTTTAGACTGAGATTTCTTTGTTGAGACTGAGAATTCTTGTGTTCAGACAAATTTACCTACATTTTGGAGCCTCTCAAACTGACAAGATCAGGATGGGGGGTACAATGGATTTATTCCACAGTACATCTAAGGAGGAGGCACATCACCATCCCCGGCAGTTCTGGGATCTGCAGGTGCACAAGACAGAGATGCGCAACATGGACCTGGAGAAGAGCAGAAGGGGATAATGGAGGGGCCGAGGTCGCAGGAGGCACTACCCTCGCGAGAGAGTGTATAGGCAGAGGCTGAGCTTCCTGGACCTCTCTGAGGTGCAGTGTCTATGCAGGCTCAGATTGTGTTGCCAGGTGGTCACAGACATCTGCAGGCTCCTTCATGCAAAACTGCTTTCAGCTGGGCCTGGTGGCCACGCATTTAAAGTCACCACTGCCCTCAATTTTTTCGCCTCTGGATCCTTCCAGGGGGCCACCAGTGACATCTCCAGGGTCTCTTAGTCGTCTGCACATAAGTGTATACGACAGGTTTGGCTTGTTTGCCAGGGCATCCGACTACGTGAACTGCCCCATCAACGACATCAGCCAGACTGAGATGGCAGTGAGTTTCAACTCTCTGGCTCACTTCCAATGGGAGCAGGGCGCAATTGATTGCGCACACGTAGCAATCCAAGGACCTCCACATGAATCAGGAATGTTCATTAACTGAAAAGGATATCACTCCATCAATGCACAGCTGGTGTATGATCACCGGAGGAGGTTTCTGCAGGTGTGTGCCAAATTCATTTTGCACAAGTCCAACATCCCGGCCCTCTTCCACTCACAAGACAGATTTGAGGTCGGCTCCTTGGAGACAAGGGATACCCCTGCAGACGTGGCTCATGACACCTGTGAGGAACCCCACCAACAAGGCACAGCAGCGGTAAAATGACAGTCACTTCACCACTAGGTCTGTCATTGAACAAGCCATAGGAATGCTCAAGATGTGCTTCAGGTGCCTGGCTAGATCTGGGGCATCCCTTCAGTACTCACCAGTGAGGGTGTGCGTCCTGCACAACATCGTTCAACAGAGAGGGTTACAGGTGGAGGAGCTCAAATGTGCTCATGAAGCATCCTCATCTGCTGGCAAGATGGTGAAGGAGGAAGGAGGAAGAAGGAGAAGAATATCCAACAGGTTCTCCTAATGAAATCAGCAAATGGAAGAATGTGGACTACTCAGACCACCTGGAACAGCTACCATCACCACCAGAACCCTGCCTCCCCCTCCGTTTGCACAAAACAGTCCTTCAACCACGCATACACCCATTGCACACACACCCACTGGGTGGCATCATGTCTTGGCGTTCATGATGAAGCAAATGAAAGGGTGATTTCACAAAAGGGACTCAAGAATGGACAAGACGTGGCCGTGGTGGTGAGAATTATTACATTTAATGTGGAGTTAACAAAAAACAAATATAAATGAAAAACATGACATTCTGTCAGACACCTTTGGTGATTACAAAACTTTGGCCTTTCTCTTCTCAATGCTTCTATGTGTTGCATCCCCTGAGGCTTCAGCAGAGGTAGTGGCAGGCTGCTCAGATTCATGCCCTGACTGATGAGATGCTTTCGGCCTATGACCTCTGGGTTTTGGAGCCCATGAGCGCCCCGTCAAAGACTGCTCCACCTGCACCTGTGCAGGGGCATACTCAGCCATCTGAAGTTCCTGTCTGCCTGTTTAAGGCGGCAGACATGTTGGCATCCAGAGTCCGCACGGCCTACATGGACTCATTTGAAGCTCAATGGAGGCTGCTGCTCTCTCCATCAAAGACATTCCCGCAATTACCTGCTCCACCACTCCACTAGTGATGGAGTTGGACTCCTCCATCCTCTCCGCTATTGTGGAGAGTGTGCATGACACCTTTTCCATTACCAAAGGTGGAGCTGTATCTCGATCATTCTCACTCTCAACAATGTCCCCTGGGGTTCATCATCTGGGTCCAGCCGAGCAGAGCTTGGAGCGGGGTGCTCCCCCCAACGCGGAGTCTCCACAGCTGGCCCTGCCACCAGTGTCTGCTTGTGCTCACTTGAGTTTTGAATCACCAGCTGACAACCCAACTATCTGGCTAACAGGACCCACTGAGGTACCAGTATCTGTGCTGGTGCATAGATGGATGTCATGTGACTGTGCGCCCTCAGAAGGAATGAGCTCCTCTGAGGAATCGCTTTCTTCCATCGTGCCTGTCTTGTCATCAATCCGTGAAGGCCCTGGAAGACAACATAAACCAATATTAGATAATCATCGGAGAAGTTACAATTTTTCCAATGAGCATACTGAGGTGTAGAACAGGTCAATCATTGATATCATCAATTCACCATGTGCGAGAAGGATGTTAAAATTCTGTCACCAGCCTTCTGCAGGTTGTCACTCTCATCTCCAATGGCCAGGCATGCAACCGTGCGACTTATGTCCACTGCCTCCTTCTCCACATCTGTCAGGGTTTCTATGTGTGGTGGCCCCCTCCAGCCCTACTCCTCTCCCATGCATTTTGTGTTCTTTTTTCCTACAAGGGTAGAAAGAACAGACCTGTGCGTGAGTAAGTGAAGGTGATGTGTTTACCTAATGGATGCATTGCTTTGGGTGAGGTTGCCAATGAAGCAGACATTTCAGAGGGTGACTATCAGACAGATTCATCACATTGCATCAGGATTGGAGTGAGTGGGAGTGGTGGGTTCACAAATGAGGAGGTGAGTAAGTGCACAGAAAGCAAAGGTAAGTTGATGATGAGACTTAAGTGGGTGTGAGGAGTGATGTGATGGAGTAGGCTTGGCAACACAGGGTGGGGGTGGAGGGGGGGGGGGGGAGGTTCTTTTTACAGGATGTGGGTGAATCACTGAAAGTACTCACTTTTCCTGACCTGGTTAGGTCATTAAATCGCTTCCTGCATTGCACCCATGACCTGTGTACTGTGCTCCTGCTGCTCAGCTCCTCTGCCACCTCTAGCCACGCCTTGGTGGCAGAAGCAGGGTGCTTCCTCGTATTGGCCGGGTACAGGACTTTCCTCCTGCTTCTGACACCAGCCAGAAGCAACTCAAGGGAGGAGTCGCTGAAACGGTGCACTGCCTTCGCCCTAGGATGCTGCATTCTGTTATGGTCATCCTTTCTCCTTCAAAATCTATTGTGGCACTGTCCCTTTTAAATATTCCAGTCCACGGCACGTCATTCAGGTGTGCAGTATGCCCACTGTGCAGCTTGGAGACGCGAAATCTGGAAGTAAAATTAAGGGCCTTCAATTCAGTCGTGATCGTTCAAACCGATGCACAAACAATTTTTCCGTTTTTCCCACGTGACTACTCACCCACCCGCTGACCTCCTGCCACCATGCTCAAATCATGCCCATGGATACTGTTTCTTGAATGGCCTGTTGGTAGAGGGGCCTCTGCCTGTCCAAGACATCGGCTGTCATATGGGGACGGGGACTACTTGCATCAAGAGTTCCTACACCCTAGGCCTCAAAGGGACCCAACAGAAGGTGCCCGATAAGACCAGGCATACCTCCCTGACATGGGAAGAAGTGGGGGTCCAGGCCAGGATCAAGGCCGAAGAGGAATGATATTTTTCTTTGGACAAATTTGTCAATGTGACCCCTTTACAAAGAGGGCAGCTGGAGACACTCTTAGAAAAGGTACTGCATAGAATTATCAGGGCCAGAGTGATCTCCTGGACGAGTTTCGATCACCTGGGGTTGGGGGGGGGGGGGCGGGGAAATCGGAGAGGAATTTCCCAGATTTTTTTTCGCCAAATTGGTCTGGATTTTTCGCCTCTCCCAGGAGATGACATGGTTTTGGGTGGGGTGAAGAATGTATATATTGTTATGCACAAGATGTCACAATTGTGTGGGGCAGGCTGGATGGACCAGAGGGCGTGTTCCTGTCCGACATTGTTTGCATGTTCATATGTTGTTTTGATTGCAGGAATGGGCGCAGGTACCTCTTCTCGGTTCCATCACTTCTGCCGGACTCTCTGGTAGATTCCCCACATGCACCCCATAATGGTGCAGGCACCTGCCACTCGTATGATAATTATGGAACCCCCGCAAACTTTAGCAGGGACAGTGGCAGAGCTCCTGGATGGGCATATCCCAGCACTAGCACGTGGATGCCTTTCCTTTGCCCCCTCCCCCCTCCAGTAGATTTCCAGGGCCAATAAATTTTGTGCTTTCCGAACCAAAACCGATCTGACATATTTCAAATTGCAGATGTATCAATATACTATTTGGAAAGTATGATAATTGTAATATTTATTATCTTGCACTTTTTCCAAGTAATGTAATTATCTGCTCTGTGTATAGTCCAGATTCCCAGTTGGTTTTCCTGTTAATCATTGCAATTGTAGTGAATTACCATAAGATAGAAAACCACATTGTCCTGATTATCTTGTGGTGAAGTAGAGAATATATATTTATCTTGACTGGCACTGAGTCGGTCTTTTGCCATGTATCTGGACAAATTCTAACCAAATATTTATCCTGATTCAATGCACAAGCATGAGACCCAGAAAAACTAGGCAAAGGTCTTCCGAGAATCTGTGAGACTTCCGCAAGTTTGGCCATAGGACCCCACAAGGTCTCACTGGATAAGCCCCAGTGTCCAACTCTAGGCACTATACTTTAGAAAGTATGTCAAGGAGCGGGTGCAGAGGAGGCTTACCAGTATGATACCGGGGATGAGGGACTTCAGTTACATGGAGAGAAAAGAAAAGCTGTAATTGTTCTCCTTAGGTCAGAGAAGGTTGAGGGGAAATTTTATAGAGGTGTTCTGAGGGGTTTTCATAGAGTAAATAAGGAGAAACTGTTTCCATTGGCAGGAGGGTCAGTAACCAGAGGACACAGATTTAAGATAATTGGTAAAAGAACCAGAGAGGAGACATTTTTATGCAGTGAGTTGTTATGATCTGAAATGCACTGCCTGAAAGGGTGGTGGAAACAGATTCAATAGTAACTTTCAAAAGGGAATTGGATAAATACTTGAAGTGGATAAATTTGCAGGGTTATGGGGAAAGAGCAGGGGAATGGGACTAAATGGATAGTTCTTTCAAAGAGCCACCACAAGCACGATGGGCTAAATGGCCTCCTTCTGTTCTGTATGATTCTAAGACCTTCACTAAATGGTGTCTATAGCTGCTCTCACTCCGCCACCATAACTCCATTAGAAGTGCAGCAGAAACTCCTTTTCATGCATAAACATGGTTTCTGCTGTACTTCCTGGAAAGTTACGGTGATGGAGCAGGAGTAGCTCCAAGGAAACTCCTGGCCTATGTCTCTATCTGCTTCTAAAAATGAAACAAAATTGACAAGTAATACTGTAGTACAATATGGATTTATTTGCCTTTGCCCTTTGATTTGGTTTATTTTGTGGTAGACATATAAATACACTGTTTACAAAAAACAAATGGATTTTTTTGGGTTGGGGTGATGCTTTCCTCCTTTCCATAATTTTAGTGAAAATTTGGGCTGGAGTACAAAACAGGATTTTGCTAAAATTATCAATCGGAAGAATTTCACCCCTTAAGTATGCAAGAGCACCTGGAGGATTGGGGAGAGGGAAATCCAACCGCTGCTTATCCCTGTGGTAACTGCCTAGCCTTTGGTCAGCTTCTCTGTAATGACCTGAATCAGATAACTCACCATGTGATGTAGCTCAGGTACGAACCCACATTCAACCATGCTATAGTACCTTGGTCCACAATTTACTGCATCACTAGAAACAATGGCCCGGAAATTGCTCATGAAATAATGGCGAGCCTAACAGGGCTCACTGTTGTTTCAGAGCAAATGGAAGAGCAAGTTCCAGAGAATACACATATGCAGTCAAACACGGAAATCCGGAAATTGCTCTATCATTTGCCCTGCTCGTTTGAAAGCTTTGTGTTAAAGAGATCTCACAGGCTGAATGAATGGACCAGCAGGAACTTGCTGCACTGCCCAGCTGGAAACTAACTAATCTCTCCAGAAAAAAGGTACGTTGAGTTATATCAGGTCTAAACTAACTTTTAATGGTGTGGTAAGTATTAATGACTGCCAAACAACCTCTCTGGCACTGAAAATTAACTTTTAAAAATGTGGAGTCTCATTCCGCTGGATTTTAATAGTTTTTGGACATTTAAATTTAAATTTTTTTAACTTTATCTTTCTATCTCTTTTACCTCTGTCTTTTAACTCACCCTCTCTTTATTTTGCTTTCTCTAACTAATTTTATAGGGAATTTACTGATGTACCTGACACTTCCTGGTTCTTGGTCTGCCGGCTTGTGAAGGAGACTTTCACTTCCTGGTTCTGACTGTGCGACTGGTCAGTGATGCTTCCAGCTGATTGGTTGAGGGGAGAAAGCGATCCTTTCCTCGCTCTCACAGCTCAGAGAAGCCCAGGAAAGAACGCTGCACTTTTTGCAGGTCTCAATTAAAGCAAGTTGGCGGCCAGAAGCCCGCGAAAAGTTTGTGGGTGAATTAGTTACTTACGAGTGGCGAGCGACGTCCATTCGCTGCTCAGCGCAATTTCCGGGCCATTTTTTATAAAGTTTTATTCTAACATATAAAATGTCCACCTCCCTCATAATCTGTCCAGTTAATATCTAAACATTTCAGACAAGCCTTACTTGCGAGTACACATACTATTTCATTTCTCACAGAACAGTGTTCTTATAACACAAATTACATTCCAGGATTTATTGCGACTTTTTTTCTTTCAAAACCTACTGATTTACTTATTACAAATTCAGGAAGTTAGAGTAAGGAATTTGTACTTTAAAGGTGACCTCGGGCTAGTGCCTATGTGAAATGACTGAATAGGACAGCGAAGACCTATCATTCAGAAATGAGCGATGATTTCCCAGATGTCAGCTGGCCCCCTTTTCCAAAGGGCCAGCATCAGTGAAGCACTGCTCTAGGCTGTACAATGCAGCCAGTTAGAAGTGGTAGGCAGGGTCATCTCAGGAGACGCTCTAGATGTACTAAGCTGTCACAAATTGATCACATGCTGGGATCAGCTCATATGCCAGCTGGTTAGGAACTGTGTGAAATATGTTGGGTGAATTGATCATTACTTCCAGGTGGTATAACATCTGCAAAAGTTACTGTCAGGCAAAATATGTATTTTTCAAAGCAGCTCGGTATTACACAGTCCTTGTAGTCAGTCTCCTACATGGTATTTCTCTTTCTGTTTCACAGCTTTACAAAAAAAACATAGTACTTCTTTGTCTTTCATCCATCCATCTGCCTCCCTTTAACATCCTCATTTCCCTGTCTAATTCTGCCTCTTTTTCTTGGGAACAATTATTAAATTAAGAAAAGATTATGTGACGCAGCATATGTAGAAATTTACTTAAGATCACAAAAAAAATCATTTTCTTCAATAATAACAACAAATGGATTATTAAAACTGGAATCCATAGATGCAGAGTATGTAAGATATCTAATAAAGAAACACACACAATCCTATGCTTCTGTTGGCACAAGAATAGCAAACAAATGACAATCTCATGGAAGGCATAAAGGGAATTAGTATCAGAATCGGTTTGTTCTAAAGATAGAAAATACAGTTATGATTAACTAAGGATATAATTCCACAAATTTTTAACATTAAAAAGGCTTGTAGCACGGGGTCACACAATGATTTAGTCCATTGTCCTTTCATCTCTAGAAGCTCTGCATTAATCGAGCCTAAACTGACTGAAAGTTGCCTAACTTTATTGGCTGTACAGATCCTATGGGAAATGTGTTTGGATAACACACAAGCAAATTTGACTCAAATTGGCAGTCTCTTTCAGAGAGGTCATAAGGATAGGTTGGTGCAATAGGAGGTACTGTTCTCTGGTTTAATGTATATTGTCCGCCAACCCAAGCTACTGAGAAAAACACAAGTAAAATTTCTGTTTGTCCAATATGGAGCGAGCACTCTCCTCCTGTAGGGACACATCCCACTTACCCAAGTCCAGAGAGCTTAGGTGCAGAATGGCAAAGTCGAGGTATCCTATCCTGCACCAAGTCCACCTCGTCCATCACTTCCAACCTCAATGATCTACACTGGTTCCAAGTCCCTCAATACAGTAAAATCCTTGTCCTCATTTTCAAATTCCTCAACAGTGTCGCTCTGCCCTACCTTTGAAACCTCCCCCAGCCTCTCCTGCATCCCCAATCTTCTGACTATGGTCTTTTGTGCATCCTTCCCTCTTTTTGTCCCACCATTGGTGGCAGAGCCTTCAACTGCCTCTGTCCTACTCTATGAAACCCCCTCCCTATCTCTTTTCCTATCCCTTTCTATCTCTCCACTTCTCTGTCCTCATTTGAAAACCTTCTCAATACCCACTTTTTTGACCAAGCTTTCAGTCACCTCTCCTAATCTCTCTCTTATGGCTCAGCAATGGCCCCTTTACTTACCTCAATCTATTTTTTTCCTCCTTCTTGTGAAGTGTCTTGAGTCATTTTCTATGTTAAAGGCATTATGTAAAAGTAAGATGTAATTGCTGTTGTTTAGGGACTCTCAGGCACTTTCAGGATCACTGCTGGAATTTAACCAGCTAAAACCATGTCGTTTATCAGCACAGAGCACCAGTAAATTTTCTAGTGCTTGTCCAGCAAGGACCACCCTGCCCACTAGGCCACTGGCTTGCTGGGATACCAGGAGCCAAGTGGGAGGATTTCCAACCCTCAAGTGACAGCGTTGCTCCTCTAGATTCTATCGGTGAGCCAAGCTGGCTGGTTCACATTGCCCTGGGGTACTGCAAAGCTGTCTGGTCCAAGCATCAGATTACCACAGAGGGTTGACTTGGTTCCAAATTTACATCACCGGATGTGTTATCTTGGAGCGATCTTAATTCCCAGAAGACCCCACTTATCTCCCTTCCAAGGAGGATAGTTACTAGATGACAAATGGAAAACTAACGACATCGGCTTGAGCTCTCTCTAGACAGACAGCATGGGGGTAATTTTAACCCCCAAGGACGGGTGGATTGGGGGCGGGTGGGAAGGTAAAAATGATAAAAATGTAAAACCCGACCCCAACCTGCCTCCAGCCCACCCACTTCCAGTTTTAACGGAGGCAGGTCAGGGGCCGGGCGACTAATCCGTTCTCAGGAGGCGGGTCGGTCAGTGAAATCTTTTAAGGAGGCTACGTGCCTCCATTCTAATAATTTTTTTATTTTTAACTTCGGGATTCCCAGGCCTTCTGTTTCACGCCACATAAGAAGAGGCGAGAAGGCCCGGACCAACAGGTAAGTGCCTTTATTGCACTGCACGTGGGCCAGGAGGAGGAGGAGCATTTCCTCCAGGTCCAACAAGCCTACCTGTCGTGATCCCACGCTTGCGATTGGCCGACACCCCTCCCCACCTCCACCCCGATGACTGACCACCCCCCCCCCCCCCCCACCCCGATGCCTGGCCCCAAGCCTCCGATGTCAGACTTATCTCCGATCCGCTCCCTGGCTGCTTTCCCATCCGACAGGCAACCTGCCTGTCAATCTGGCTGGCTGTTGGGCGGGAAACCTGCTGAAAAAATTTAAAAGACGTCCATACTTCCGGTTTCCAGTCCGGAAATGCCACAACCCCCCCTCCCCCTCCCCCCAGCGCTCTTCACAGCTCGGAGTGAAAATCCAGGCCCATGTATCAGGAGATGCCTCATCATAAAATGTGTAAGTGCCTTACCAGCATCATCCTGAAAACAGCATGGATACACATCATACCCCATTGGACAATGCTTCTACCAGTTGGAGGTCTGGAGCTTCAGGAGAGACTACTCGTCTCAATGCAAACCAATGATGATTGGCACTAAACTCTGGATATGTGAGCATGCTCTGGGCATACAGGTAGTCCTTTTCAACATCTATCACCCCAAGTCTTAAAGCCTCCTCATCAGCTATAGGGTGGGCATCTGCTTTCAGCAAGGTGGGAGGATCTGCATAGGGCAGTTCACGTTGTGCCAGCCAGTTGATGTTCCAAATGTTTAAATTCAATCTCGCGTACCAAGCTTACTCATCAACACTGCTTAATCCAGGTGCTTATGTGACAGATTGTGATAAAGAGGCATGCCTGCTGTAAAGCAAACTCCCCCTCCCGAGTACTCAGTGACCGGTTAGTGCAGGCTGGAGCCCTGCCTCCCTGCGACCATTTTCACTTTTTGCCACCAATCCACCTCACACTTTAATCCTGGATCTTGCACATTGGTATGAAGAAGCCCATTAAATGTATGCCTGGGAATCATGAAAGAGAACTGTGTGAACATTTATTTTTATGGTCCTAATGTGATTGAAGAAAATTTTTTAAAAAATACCAAAGCACCCTTTGCCCCTTCTTAGCACGATCCCAAAGATCTATATCCTGGTAAGGTTGACATCCACAAGGGCCAATATGAAGCAACATTTGGGACATATAACTTTGAAAACCTCTCTTGAGCTGTATGTGACTCCTGGAGATAATCCTGCTCAGGGAACAATCTCCTTTCATGAGCAGGCACCAGGAGGTCAGAATTCCTAGATAGGGCAGCTGAGGAAGAGATTGTGTTGGCCCCATGGGCAGCAGCTGCCTGCTCCTCATTGGCCATTTCCACTCACTCCTCATCAGTTACGAGCTACGACTGATCCAGTGCTAGATCCTCAAGCTCGCGATTTACATCCCCTGGGGTGTGCATAGTTGTGCTGGGACTTGACAAAGATGGTGAGAGTGATGCAAAGTGCTGCGAGCTACTGGGGTTTGTCAGGACACTCGCTTGCTCAGGATCACCGGCTGTCTGGCACTCTATTCGTCCATGCCTAAAAAAAACAGATGAGATACATTTGCCTCAAACACGATCAGACAGTCCAAACCACTCTAACCCGACTGAGCATGATTCATAACCAAAGACAGTCAGATCAAACACTTGGACTATGGATTACTTTCTGCAGTAGAATGTTGCTGAAACCTCCTTAGGATACATCATTTCACTGTGATAAAACACTGGGTTAGATTGCTGTATTCCTCTTTGCTTTTCAATCACCTGTCGGCATTTCACGCACTTGATGGTTGCAAGTGAAAGTGCTCCCAATTACAGTACCAGAAGATTACTATCTTATTACTGTAAAATGGATATAAATAGATTTTTAAAAAATCAAAGAGATTTAAATGCTATCAAGGCGACATTTGGAATTTGAGTTGAGATTTGATGTATATTGATGGATTTGCTCTGGTGTGTTGTTTGCAGGCTGAGGAGGAGTTGAGGTCATGTATCTGGTGGGGCCACAGGACACCTCTTTTTTTTTTGAAGCCAGCTGCATTGCCTGGGATCTCCAGGACTGGAGCAGGGAGGAGGTGTATTCCACGGCCCATGGCACCCAGCAAGGAGGGACCAGGGATGGAGGCTGGAGCACTCAGGTCAGGGATGTGAGAGAGGGAGTGGAAAGGGATCAGTCAGGGTAAAAGAGGGAGCAGAGACAGAGCTGAAGCACAAGCCCAAGAATGGAGCCCAAGTGGATCTGAGAGGAGAGCACAGGCAGGCCGGGAATGGAGTAGAGGCCGAGGGGCAGTGGCGCAAAGCATAACCTAGGCCCTGTAAATCTGTCTTTCTAACTCCAATTCTTGGGTTGCCAACTCTGGCTGGACGTATTCCTGGAGGTTTCATCACATGATCTCTCGCCTCCAACCACCCTGCACAGTTAAACAGCCTTTTTTCATTCTTCGCCAACATTTTTATAACTAATAAACGAAAATGAAAAATACACACAATTTTTTTAACGTCCCTATGATTTTTCTCCTGGGTTTTGCTCACAACAGTGTCCTGGAGATTAGTCTTTAATTCCTGGAGACTCTAGGCAATCCGGGAGCGTTCATATGTGCAGGATGATCATTTTAAACCTGTTTAGAGTTTTCTAAAATAAAATCCATTCATCTTTGGGGACAGTCTAGATTTTTATCTGTTTTTTTGCCTCTCCCAGGAAATCACATGGCTTTCGGGTGGGGTGCGGCGTCTATATATTGTGATGCACAAGGCATCGCAGCTTGCAGTATGCGCAGGCCTGACAATTCCATGCTGATGAGGCGGAAGGAGGTGTTCTCGATCTTCTGACTCACTTTCCTGCTGCAAGATTCAGTGAAACATGGCATTATATCCTGTCCCTGAGCCACACCACCCAGAGGTTAAGTGAAGGTCCCATGAGCAGGTAGAAGATCCTCCAGATCGGTAAGTAGAGTTATTTCCACCCCCCCCCCCCCACCCCATTGATTACAGATATTGGGACTTACTAACTGCAGATGTCCATCAACAGCCAGAGGACTCTGATCTTGATGAGCCGACATTCAGCTGCAGAGTTGAGAGGCCTGCAGCTGTGCTTACGAACATAGGAACATAGGAACAGGAATAGGCCAATTAGCCCCTTGAGCCTGTTCTGCCATTCAGTGAGATCAGGGCTGATCTGCGACCTAACTCCATATACCTACCGTAGCCCCATACCCCTTCATACCTTTGGTTAACAAAAATCTATCAGTTTCAGATTTAAAATTAACAACTTAGCTAGCATCAACTGCCGTTTAGGGAAGAGAGTTCCAAACTTCTACCACCCTTTGCATGTAGAAGTGTTCCCTAACTTCACTCCTGAAAGTCCTGGCTCTAATTTTTAGGCTATGTCCCCTAGTCCTAGACTCCCCAACCAGTGGAAATAGTTTCTCTTTATCTACGCTATCAGTTCCCCTTAATATCTTGAAAACTTCGATCAAATCCTGCCCCTTCTGCTGGTGCAAGCCCCTCCCAGGTGGCGTGCCTGTGCCAGGGACGCCTTCAGTCCATCTTAATGGCGTGGGACAGGATATCCCCACGATCTTGAGTCTGCACAGGAGCTGCGCAGTTCGGGTGTGTGCTTCTCTCCAACGCTGGGGCAGAACAGGCCAGGAACATTAGCCCTCTAATCATCTGACTAAATTTAACCAAACGAAACCTCCTGACGTTTATTTTCAGCATTGTGCTCTGGATTTCTAGTGGAATAAACTGTGTTTATCATTGTAGCATCCTCATGAATCTTATCATCCAATTATGAAACACAGTTCATACTGATGTGAAGTAATGTTAACTTTGTGGCATCAAGACAAACTGTTCAGTCTAATTTAATTACAGTCACCCAACATATACAAGGAGACAGTCTAACACTACTTCAGCTTCACAATGCTGCAGCTAAACAAAGTTTTACAAGGCCACACAGACCTCTTTGCAGCATTTCTTTAACTTTATTTTCAATATTTTTATACTAGCAAAGAGCCAGCAATTCTTTTAGCTCTCTGAGAATATTAAAATTTAGCAAGAATTCAGTTGTTGGTGAGCGGAGTCTTCTGCATGTATTTGTGCATGAGAGGCATTGGTTTCCCTCAGGATCCAACTGTATTCCTGAGGCCTCTCAGCCCCATATCACCTTCACCAAATTGGTCTCAGAACAGCACGTGTAGTAAAACGAGACCCCTATAGGTATCAATGGTACGTGGGAGGGGTGGGTAATTTTACAAGTTCATGCTGCCAGCGGGAAGCCTCGCCTGGGCTTGGGTTGGAAAGTCATGGGCAGAGCATGTCTGAATCTCGGACATGTGCTGCCCAAGGGCAAGACCCTCTGCCAGAAGCAGAGCGCAGTAAAAGTAACCCCCACGATGTTAACAAGAGAGAGAATTACATGTGGGTATAACATACTTGGAATTCTTAACAGCTTAAAATGTAGGATATGACAAATTTACCATTAAATGGATAGAAGTGATCAGTTACACTGTCTGCAGCTGCACCACAGCTGCTTTGCACCATACGAGTTCAGTCGGGGTTAACTCTGTAGCTGCTGAACACCAGAATAACTAAATATCACTAAATAGTTCCCTTGGATGATTTATTAACCCTTTGAGTAGGAGGTTTCTTTTGCTTCAAAATCTGAAACTTGGCAGGCCAGAGTCTAAATTTATTCCCGTGCTCTGATCAGAAAGAGAAAAGTTCCTCCAGACTTTCAGCTCATTGTTCTGTGATTGACACCATACAATAGTTATTGTCATTTTTATCCTTTTCTATATTTTCTAAATAGCGCCTTTCACAACCTCAGGATGTCCCAAAGCGCTTTACAGTCAACTTTTGAAGTGTAGTTACTGTTATAATGTAGGAAACGCGGCAGCCAATTTGCACACAGTAAGGTCCCACAAACAGCGATGTGATAATGACCAGATAATGGGCTAGAAATTCGGCCATGTAGCGCCCGTTGTTTCGGCGCAATGCGGCCCCCTGAAGTTCCAAAAATGGCGTCCGGGATGCGCGTGCACACTTCTAGCATGACATGCACCGGACACGATCTTGGTAAAGTGGTTTGCGCAGGCGCAGATAAATATGCTTTGGATCAGTGTGCAATGTTGATTTAAAGGCATAGACACCATTTTGGCATTTAACGCTGCAGCCAATGCACTGTCTTAACCACAACCAGCTAAACATGTCCTGGACGGCTTGGAGGACCCATCACCAGCGCTATTTAAAGAGACTATGCAGGATTTACAGGTTAGTTGCTGGATTATTGCTTCTGGCTGCGGATTCATTTGTACCTGATTTTGGAGGTGTCCGATACTTGAATATAGGACTAGGGGACATAGCCTAACATTTAGAGCCAGGACTCGCAGGAGTGAAGTTAGGAAATGCTTCTACGTACAAAGGGTGGTAGAAGTTTGGAACGCTCGTCTGCAAACGGTAGGTGATGCTAGCTCAATTATTCATTTTAAGTCTGAGATTGATAGATGTTTGTTAACCAAGGGTATTAAGGGATATGGGGCTAAGGCGGGTACATGGAGTTAGGTCACAGATCAGCCATGATCTTACTGAATGGCAGAACAGGCTCAACGGGCTGAACGCCACTGCCACTTGTTACCTCCTGTTATGCGCCACCTTCTCCTGCAAGAAAGTGCGACGTGTGTCGGTGAGTGTCCTGCAAAATGTTTGGGTGATATGCCTGTCATGGTTGAATAGCTGCCAGTGTGTGTGACCTGTGACTTGTGGGTGTGCAGCTTGTAGCTGTGGTAATATGCGAGGGTGAGAGGAAACATCTGATTGGGAGAGCTGAGTACTGTTGGACAGAGTTTGTTGGTATGTGGGTGATGGGGGGTGTAGTGCATGGTGCAGTGGATGGGGTTAGTGGTGCAGTTGGTAGGAGACGCTACTTGACGGTTGACCTCACTCACCTTGACAACTCGTGTCAAAGCATTGAACTTCTTCCTGCACTGTATCCGCGTTTGTGGTGCTCTGCGACTGGCATTGACTTTGTCCCCTACTGCCTTGGGAGCATGCGTCTGGAGGGCCTCTTGCCCCCCTACGGATATAGCATGCCCCTCCTGCTGCCCACCTTTTGCATCAAGGCCTCTAGTGCATCATCAGAGAACCTTAGTGCATGCTCTCTTACGGGCCTGGTAGAAACTCAGATCAGCAAATTGGTGAGGTCTGGCGTGCAGATTGGAGGATGTGGGATTTAGTACTGCACAACCTTTATTCAATGTTTTAACGTAACTCAACAGTAGGTAAACATAGGGACGGGACCTGCATCTGTGTTTTATGTGTGCGATGTCTGATCTCTATTCAGACTCCTTATGGACCTATATCTTATTTTTTGCAAGAGGTGCAGGCTACCTTTAAGAGCAACTCACCTGAGATTTGGGTCCCCCCTGCTGGTGAGAAGTGGAGAAAACGGAGAAAATGGAGAGACGAACGCAACTGGGGCTCTGCACTGCACATCAATCAGGTAAATGAAGTTGCAGCACCAATCTAATGTGCTCACTGCGTCGGTACCACCAGGCGCAGGCTAATCGCGCACTGCGATGCCTCTGCCCGGATTCGGGGGTTCACAAATTTAACTCCCAATCTGTTTTAGTGATGTTGGTTGAGGGATAAATATAGGCCAGGACACCAGGGAGAACTCCCCTGCTCTTTTTTGAAATTGTGCCACAGGATCTTTTACGTCCACCTGAGATGGCAGACGGGGCTTCGGTTTAACATCTCATCCAAAACACGGCACCTCCGACAGCGCAGCATTGCCTCAGTACTGCAGTGCGGTGTCAGTTTGGATTACATATTCAAGTCCCTGGAGTGGGACTTGAACCCACAACCTTCTGACTCAGAGGCGGAGCGATACCACCGAGCCACATTCTACCACTTCAATTTTAATTTCCTTCAACCTCCAACTCCTCCCTTCCCAAATCGCAAGCTTTTACTCAACCATCCTGCAACAAAAACATGACCAATTCCCTTTTGAAAGAGCCCAGTTAATGAATTTCTCGCGTTAGCCAGCATTTTATTGCTAGATCTACTTTTTATGTGGGGGAAAAAGTTATGCCTAAAGTCAGAGCTTTTTATTTGAATGTTGCTATAATTGCCTTATTCCCGGATGCTCTACATCAAGAACAAAGAAGATATTAATTTCCAAATTTATCAACGCATTTGGAATATTGTGGACACTTCTTGGAGCCCTACCTTCAAAAGGACATCGATACACAAGAGAAAGTTCAGAGAAGAAAAACAAGGTTGATTCGCGGACTTGGAGCTCTAAGTTTCGAAGAATCCCACATAAAGGTCATAGAATTGAACTTGGATAAAAGAAATTGAGAAAGGATGTGATCAGTCTTTAAAACGATGAAAGGCATAGATACTGTAGACATTAGCAGGTTACTTTAAACTGTGATCACAGAACTACAAGATTAACTAACCTCAAGCAAGACTGGAGATTAAGGAAACATGTTTTCCCACATTTTCATTTTGATGTGACTGATATTCTCACACATAACCAACAGCATTTAGAAGCCCTTAAAAAAATATCATTCCAACTTCACATTCAGCAACTACCAGCAATGAATTACAGATGTTGTCATGTGCCGATGGTTACTGCCTGGAAACTGCATATGAATTTAAACATAAAGGGGTCGATTTTCACTGCCTGCCGTTAATGGGGCGTTTAGACTGTGAAGATGGTGGTGCAGTACTTAGTGCCCTGATCATGCCTCCGTTGGTTCTGCCGCCATTTTAACTGCCAGAAGGACCCGAGCAGTCCAGGCGTCTGCCTGTATCAAGCGGCAGCACAATTTTAATATTTAAATAGGGGTTCCAACATGCAGAGAGGACCCTGTTGCAATTTTCACAGGAAAAACCGGGGCAGTTGCTCAGAGAAGGCCCCGCTCAGGAATGTGGAAAAGGCTGGGTTAAATTAATGCAGTTCAACCTCATTCTGACTCCTGATGGGGCTTGGAGGGAGAGATAGAGACTGGGGAATGGAAGATCGGGTGGAGACTGGGGAATGGGGTGATGCTGGGAAATGGGGCCTCGGGGAGAAAGATGGAGACTAGGGAAAGGAGGATCGGGGGATAGATGGAGACTGGAAAATGTGGTCTCGGGGAGAAAGATGGGGACAAGGGAATGGAGGATATGGGCGATAGATGGAGAGTGGGGAATGGAGCCTCGGGGGATAGATGGAGACTGGGGAATGGGGATCGGAGGAGAGATGGAGACTGGGGAATGGGGATCGGAGGAGAGATGGAGACTGGGGAATGGGGATCGGAGGAGAGATGGAGACTGGGGAATGGGGATCGGAGGAGAGATGGAGTCTGGGGAATGGGGATCGGAGGAGAGATGGAGACTGGGGAATGGGGATCAGAGGAGAGATGGAGACTGGGGAATGGGGATCGGAGGAGAGATGGAGACTGGGGAATGGGGATCAGAGGGGAGATGGAGACTGGGGAATGGGGATCGGAGGAGAGATGGAGACTGGGGAATGGGGATCGGAGGAGAGATGGAGACTGGGGAATGGGGATCAGAGGGGAGATGGAGACTGGGGAATGGGGATCGGAGGAGAGATGGAGTCTGGGGAATGGGAGTTGGAGGAGAGATGGAGACTGGGGAATGGAGTGTCGGCCCCACTCAGGAACGTGGTAGGGTTCCCAACGCTCCTTGAATGACTGTGAGTTTCCCGGAATGGGGATCGGAGGAGAGATGGAGACTGGGGAATGGGGATCGGAGGAGAGATGGAGACTGGGGAATGGGGATCGGAGGAGAGATGGAGACTGGGGAATGGGGATCGGAGGAGAGATGGAGACTGGGAATGGAGCCTTGGGGGATAGATGGAGACTGGGAAATGGGGATTGGAGGAGAGATGGGGAATGGGGATCGGAGGAGAGATGGAGACTGAGGAATGGAGCCTCGGGGGATAGATGGAGAATGGGGAATGGGGATTGGGGAGTGATGGAGACTGGGGAATGGGGATCGGAGGAGAGATGGAGACTGGGGAATGGAGCCTCGGGGGATAGATGGAGACTGGGGAATGGGGATTGGGGAGTGATGGAGACTGGGGAATGGAGTGTAGGCCCCACTCAGGAACGTGGTAGGGTTCCCAATACTCCTTGAATGACTGTGAGTTTTCCTGAATCGGAGGTTCCTCCCTCGAGTGGTGCCTGGGAGATCAGTGATTTAAATTTCCCGCCATAGTGCGGCCACATGAACACAGGCACATGTGAGGAACTGTAAATAATTACTAACTGCTAGCCTGGCATCGGGAATCAGAATGAGGTTAAACTGCATTAATTTAACGCAGCCTTTTCCAAGGAGCTCGGCCCAGGCTGCTGTTCAGAGCCGGCACTCGCAGAGAGCCGCGATCGGCCAGGGGAGTCGGAAATTGGAGTTGTAAATCAGGAAGCAATGTGGGGTTCAGGAATGGAGGAGGGGGGTCGGGAATCAAGAAGGTTTCGAGAATCAGGGGGTTCAAAAATTGAGGCGGGTTTGGGAATCAGAGGGTTTGGAAATCGAGGAGGGTTTGGGAATCGGGGTTCGGAAATCGAGGCGGGATCGAGAATCGAGGAGGGTTTGGGAATCGGGGTTCGGAAATAGAGGAGGGATCGGGATTTGGTGGATCGAGAATCGAGGAGGGTTTGGGAATTGGGGGCAGTCGGGAATTGGAGTTGGAGACTGGGGAATGTGGGCTAAAGGAGAGAGATGGAGACCCCCTGATTCCCGAATCCGCCTCGAAACCTTCTTGATTCCTGACCCCCCCCCACCCCTCGATTCCTGAACCCCACATTGATTCCTGATTTACAACTCCAATTTCCGACTCCCCCGGCTGATCGTGGCTCTCTGCGGGTGCCGGCTCTGAATGGGGGCTTGGGGGGAGAGATGGCGACTGGGGAGTGGGGCTCGGGGTAAAAGATGGAGACTGGAGAATGGGGGCTCGGAGAGATGGAGACTGGGAATGGGGACTCGGGGAATGGAAGATCGGGGGGAGACTGGGGAATGGGGTGAGGCTGGGAAATGGGTCCTTGGAGAGAAAGATGGAGACTGGGGAATGAGGATCGGGGAGTGATGGAGACTGGGGAATGGGGGCTCGGGGGAGAGATGGAGACTGGGGAATGGGGATTGGGGAGTGATGGAGACTGGGGAATGGGTGCTCGGGGGAGAGATGGAGACTGGGGAATGGGGGCTCGGGGAGTGATGGAGACTGGGGAATGGGGGCTCGGGGGAGAGATGGAGACTGGAGAATGGGGATCGGGGAGTGATGGAGACTCGGGAATGGGGATTGGGGAGTGATGGAGACTGGGGAATGGGGGCTCGGGGGAGAGATGGAGACTGGGGAATGGGGATTGGGGAGTGATGGAGACTGGGGAATGGTTGCTCGGTGGAGAGATGGAGACTGGGGAATGGGGATCGGGGAGTGATGGAGACTGGGGAATGGGGGCTCGGGGGAGAGATGGAGACTGGAGAATGGGGATCGGGGAGTGATGGAGACTGGGGAATGGGGGCTCGGGGGAGAGATGGAGACTGGGGAATGGGGATTGGGGAGTGATGGAGACTGGGGAATGGGTGCTCGGGGGAGAGATGGAGACTGGGGAATGGGGGCTCGGGGAGTGATGGAGACTGGGGAATGGGGGCTCGGGGGAGAGATGGAGACTGGAGAATGGGGATCGGGGAGTGATGGAGACTCGGGAATGGGGATTGGGGAGTGATGGAGACTGGGGAATGGGGGCTCGGGGGAGAGATGGAGACTGGGAATGGGGATTGGGGGAAAGATGGAGACTGGGGAATGGGGGCTCGGAGAGATGGAGACTGGGGAATGGGGATTGGGGGAAAAATGGCGATTGGGGAATGGGGGCTCGGAGAGATGGAGACTGGGAATGGGGGCTCGGAGAGATGGAGACTGGGGAATGGGGATCGAGGGAAAAATGGCGATTGGGGAATGGGGGCTCGGAGAGATGGAAACTGGGAATGGGGGCTCGGAGAGATGGAGACTGGGGAAAGGTGATCAAACCACTGGGAATGCCTCGTAACACTGTTGGCAACCCTAGAAAGTGGGCGGTAGAGGAAATAAACAGAATATTTAAAGGAATACTCTGAAATTTACTGCAGCATTGAGATGTGTAAGTAAGCATTGATTGTTGCAGAGCTGTAAAGTTAGGAGAGATTGGGCCGTGTAGCACCCATTTTTTAGGCGCTACGCGGCCTCCTAAGGAACCAAAATGGGGTCCAGAAAGCGCGCGCACTTCGAACATGATATGCGCAGGACACCACCTTGGTAAAGGCGTTTGCACCCACGCAGATAACGAACGCCAGCAGCATGTAAAGTAGGGAGAATATGCCGTAGATCAGTGTGTAACGCTGATTTAAAGGGACAGTTGCGATTTTGGAACTCAATGCTCCAACCATTGCACAGCTGAACAGGTCGTAAACAGCATGGAGGACCCACCCAACCAACGCTGTTTAAAGGGATCATGCAGGATTAACAGGTTAGTTGCTGGATTATTGCTTCCAGCTGCTGATGTATTTGTACAATTTTGGTCTCTTTACCTAAGGAAGGATATACTTGCCTTAGAGGTGGTGCAACAAAGGTTCACTAGATTAATTCCTGGGATGAGAGGGTTGTCCTATGAGGAGAGGTTGAGTAGAATGGGCCTAATGGGAGTTCAGAAAAATGAGAGGTGATCTCATTGAAACAAATAAAGGATTCTCAGGGGGTCTTGAAAGAGTAGATGCTGAGAGGTTATTTCCCCTGGCTGGAGAGTCGAGAACTAGAGGGCATAATCGCAGGATAAGGGGTCGGCCATTTAAGACTGAGATGAGGAGGAATTTCTTCACTCAGAGGATTGTGAATCTTTGGAATTCTCTATCCCAGAGGGCTGTGGATGCTGAGTCGTTACATAGAAACATAGAAAAATTTATGGCCCAGAAGAAGCCATTCGGCCCATTGAGTCTGTGTTGAATATATTCAAAGCTGAGATAGATAGATTTTTGGACTCTAGGCAAATTAAAGGGTAGGATTGGGCAGGAAAGTGGAGTTGAGGTTGAAGATCTACCATGATCAGATTGAATGGTGGAGCAGGCTTGAGGGACCATATGGCCTATTCTTGCTCCTATTTCTTATGTTCTTATGTGGATGTAGAGAAGATGTTTCCACTTATGGGGGAGACCAGAACTAGGGGGTCATAAATATAAGATAGACGTTAATAAATCCAATAGGGAATTTATGAGAAACTTCTTTACCCAGAGAGTGGTGAGAATGTGGAACTCACTACCACAAGGAGTAGTTGAGGCGAATAGCAGAGATGCATTTATGGGGAAGCTAGATAAATACATGAGGGAGAAAGGAATAGAACAATATGCTGATAGGGTTAGATGAAGAGGGGTGGGAGGAGGCTCGTGTGGAGCATAAACACTGGCATGGACCAGTTGGGCTGAATGGCCTGTTTCTGTGCTGTACATTCTATGTAATTCTATGTAAGAGAATCACAGACCCTACTGACCTGCTACTCCCTCCTCTCCATCTCCAATGCTTAGAGAGACTGTGCCCTGAATGTCCAGGTCTTCCTGGTCCATTGAAGTCAGGAATTGGATGCGAGCAGGCCCTCTGCTTAGTCCTGCCTGCTCCCTGACATTATGTGCCAACTTGCCCTTCAGAAGGAAGGGGAGCTTATTAGTGAGTGGCTCCATGTGAGGCTTGAGGTTTGATGTGAGACCTGCTGATGTGTGACATTGAACAAACAGTGGGCAGAATGGGGAGGTGTTACAAAAGCAGGAAAGCGACAGGAAGGTGATATGTGGGAGTAAGGACAAGAAATGAGTGCACAGCTTTCCCGGTGCATCCATGTGACAGTAATATGTTGCATGTGCCATTTGCTTGCTGTGAGGTCAAAAACAGCTGCTGATAGTTCCGCTACAAGTAGGAGGAGAGAAGGCTTAGTTCCCATTACTCATTAGAGTATAAGCAGGTGCAGAGGGGGATGGGATTGCTTGGGTGGTGCAGGGTGTAAGTCATGTGGCAAGATGTGATGCAGAAAAGGAATCATGACAAGAAATAATTTCTACCTTGGCCTAACATGTAAGGTCATTAAATTTCGGTTGACATTGAAATCAGTCCCGGGGGTGAGGCTGACGTCATTGACCTGCTCTGCAAATCTCAGCCTAGTTAACCATGCAATGTCCTTCCTCATCACTGACACCTGGGAAGTGGTGCACTGGTTGGGAGACTAGTGAAGTAATAGCCTGACATTTCAAACTCAGGGTGACATCTAAGAGCCAATATCTCAGATGACATCATCACTGTACCTGGGTATGTCCTGTCCCACTGGCAGAAAAGACATCCCAAAGGTCTTTTGGGCTCACTGCTATATAGTTGGGTGGGAGTGGCCCTGGGAATCCTTGCTATTAACTCCACATCCTATGAAGTCTCATGGCTTCAGGTAATAAAAAAAGTTCAAGGAAACCTCTTGATGATCATCACCTAACCTTTTCCCCCCCTCAACTGTTGAATGTTGAACATTTCCTGTAGGAAGCTTTGAGAGCTATCACAACATTCTCAATTTGTTTTGGTCTCAAACAATACAAAAGATTGAACTTTGGGATCTTGTCTACAGTTGAACTGTTCCAAAATGTCATGTGACAAGCAATAGAAGGCATCCTTGAAGGCACTATCTTGGTGTGTACATCTAACCATGTGGAATATGATATTTAATTAAGGCCTGTAGGATGAATTGAAATGAACATCACACAATAACAATTGAATTAGGATTTGCCATTTAAGTCTAGGGTTTCATGCCCGATGGCCTTTGGCTTGGGAATTGTTCCACATAAACCATCTCATAAACAAACTGTCACAGCCAATGGTTAACATGAGTATATTGCAGTACTGCAAATATTTACTACTAATTCTTACCACACTTGGAAGACCTTATGGATATGATGCAAAGCTCAATGTACTGCTAACACTTATCTTATTTAACTACATCAGTGACACCACAACTACCACCACTATAAGTAGCAATGGTCACAGTACTATGCTTTGTATAGTTAACAGAATCTGAATCATACAAAGTCACAGCATTAGTTGGGTTTAACCCACAACTAACAATAACATTCAATTTTCAAGGTTATAGCAAGTATTTGGCAAAGTTCAAAGTTTCACTAGTATGCTTTCAGGTTAAGTTTCCAACATTGATTTTCAATTACAAAATGATACAAATACATCATGCAGTAGTAAATAGGCTGTTTGAATAGTTCAGTTTTGACGATATGCTGATTCAGGTTTTGTTAAGTCATAGTTTGTCATCCTTAATCTTCTTATTCATTGCCTTCTCAAAATCATCTTCACCTCCAAAATCTTCTAAAGACCTTCTTTGTTAAACCTTTTCCAAAAACCTTCGGTATGATGTTCAACTTTAAATTCTTTCAGCTGCTATAATTTTAACACCACTTCAGACAATTGGACCATATCACAGCAAGTAAATCTATTGTCGTCAATCAATTTAAAAGAGATGATTCGGCTGGAAAAGAAATGCGTGCAAGATTGTGGATGCCAAAAAAAATTAGTATAATAACTTCATTTTAACGATGAATTTGTTTTGTTTCAAGGATTTTTCTATGCCGTGTTATCAGCCACAAGAACAGGGAGAATAAATCACTTGTCCGTCTTTCATTGAGCTAAACAAATGTACCAGAAATTGTATCTATCACATTAATTTTTATCTATATAAAATTCATTGTTTCTGACCCACAAGAAGAGAATAAATGCCCTTTTGTTTGTCCCTTTATTGAGCTGGACAAATGTACCAGAAACAGTATGTATCACATTAACTTTATCTCTATAAGCTTTAACGTTGTGACTACACAACCAAGGAGAATAAATCGTTTTGTTTTTTCGACAGATAAGTCCTGAAAAGATCGACCACTATGTCCACTTTAGCTATAAATTTACTCTTACAATTTTCAGTTAACAATCACAAGACTAACTAAAACAAAACCTCTTTGTCATTCTTGATGTACAATTTCCGAATTGTCTGCACTGCAGTACTGATAGTCATTGAATTGGTTTGAAATAATTAACTTTCTAATTCAACCTATAATTTGGGCTTCCCTTACACACTTGTGATTTCAGAAAGAATAAATTCTGTTTTCTTTGTTTGGTACTTGGAGAGTAAGGTGTGTCAGCAATCCCAAAGAATGTGGTTGCTATCCTGAAGGCACCTCCATTGCTAAGTCCCATTGGGGTGAGAAGTCTCCTCGAGATAGTTGCATGCAGTTCACACTTTATCCCTAACCTTGCAATAGTTATCAAACCATTGCAAGAATTAATAGCAAAAGATATGAAATTCCAGTGGGAAGTCAAACATGACAAAACCTTACAGGAGTTGTATATTACACTTCAGTAGTGAGAAAAGCGCAGAATTTTGGGTAGATGTCAGTTGGTCTTGGAGCAATGCTAACTCAGATTGATAAGGGCAGCAAGTGAGGAACTGTCATGTATGCCGCTCATTCGTTACCTCTTACAGAACAACGATCTAGCTGGACTGAATGAGTGGCACTTACAGCGGCATGGACAGTACAATGTTACCATATAGAGGTATGATGACCCATTTCACGTTATTGTGCACCACAAACCCATTGTACCTATCTTTAAAAAGCTGACATTGAATCTGGATCCAGCGGTAGTGTTTGATATTGCAATCATATAACTTGACTGTAGAGTATCATGCAAGAAAATAAAATCTGATAGATTAGATGTCACGATCCTCAAACCCAGACTCCATTGAGAACTGCTCTTCAAAACTGGCTGATAAATTTGTCAGCTTCATCACACAGTATGAGATCCCAAAGCCACCGCATATACAATGAAATCGGACAAAAAACAAAGATAAAAAGGAAAACATTGCAAATGCAGGAAATCTGAAATGAAAATAGAAAATGCTTGAAATACACAGCAGGTCAGTCAGCATCTGTAAAGAGAAAAAGTAAGTTAGCGTTTTGGGTGTAATCCTTCAGAAATACTAAATAATTAATCCTTCTTCAGAAAGGCAGGTTAATGTTTCTGATTTAACCCTTCTAACATGTGTTTTTTCTTCACAGACCCTGTTTGATATTATGTATGAGATATTGCATGATGATTGATGTATAATTCTCAAATTACATGTGGCAGTACAGTCATCATGTCCTCATGGAGCTTAGGAATGGGCTTGACCTCAGACCATCATTGTTTGCTAGTGATACTGTTGATCATAATCATAGTTTGTTCAAGAACTTCAGTGTTTCAAAGAAGTATGTACAAATATACTATTTATTTTGATGATGACGCCAAAAGTCACAAGGTATTAGACAAGCCCACGTCTTTGACAATTAAATTTTGCTTCCTTTGATCATTTTACTTTTGAAGAAAAAGAGGACTGAATTGTTTGACTGTATTATGTAATCGCATACAAAACCAACAGAGGAGTTCATCTAATTTTATTCATTTAGTAACATCTAGGCTGAGATGCAGATAGTCAACACATAGTTAGAACATGTGCTGCTGAAGGAATAAAAGCCTGAACATATAATTTTACTCAAAATTCAGTTCCTCACAACATTAATAAATGGTTGAACTGATTCACTCATAATTTCCCCACACAGCCAGATACTGACCTCAGCTAAGCCTTTTGGGGGTAGATGTACAGCGAAGGCTATGGGGGTTGATTTTGATGTGGAATGTAGATCAAGCAGATGGTGGGATGCTCTGCCCATTACCCATGCCTCGCCTCCACAGTGCACTTCACTGTACCTCCTTCCACTTGTACTTGCACTCAGGACCTGCTGCAATCCTCACAACTACTTCCTCCTCTTGCCCACACTTGCTGTGTCTTCATCTCATCACAAACACTATGCTAAGTTGCCTCACAGATTGCCAAAGTCCTTCAACAAGGCACACACTAAACCACTTCCACTCTTCTTGCAGGAGAAGCTGGCACACAACAGGAAGGAGATTACGAAAACTGGAGGAGGTCCTGCCTTGGTGCACATGCTCACACCAATGGAGGAGGCCAGTCTCAACATAGTTGGCAGAGAGAGAGCATGCAGCATTGGAGATGGAGAGGCTGGAGGCCACACATAGTAGGGTATTTGGGCATCTTCATTCTTTCTCTCTTTATACTTAACTCTCTCACTCAGCTTGGCAACCCGGTGCTGCATTGTGCTGCCTCTCATCTGCTATTGCCTACCCTTGCTGCTACATATCTACCCTCTATATATCCTTATCCACAATGTCACTAGGTCTATCAGACATCTTGGGCCTTGCTGCAGCACACAGTAGGCGGTGAACCATCCCGAAGTTGCGTGGTCACTTGCTCTTGCCCTTCCAAGCACCAGCACAGAAATCAGCACCAAGCTGCTGTACGTAGTGAGTACTGGATGATCCAATGAACACAAGTGAGCAGGAACAAGTGTACTTGGAAAGGATGCCCAGAGGGAAGCCTCATGTCCTAGACCTGCTACGAAGGACAGAGATACAGACTTCAGAGGCCCAGCCTTTAATTGCTCAATGCATTGGACTACCTGTCAGAGAGCTTCTACAACATGTTGGAGAGTGTGGACGAGTCCACTACCAACTTGCGAGGGGTTCTGGTGCATGATATCAATAGTCTGCAGTCATCCACGAAGCGTGCGGTCATCTTAATGGATGGTACAGCTGGGCCCTCCATGCAGGAGTCTCAGGGAGGCTTATACTGGGACCATGTAGGGTCTGGGCTCCTCCACCTTGGCTGAGAGATTGAATGGCTGGATTATCTCCTACAGTCTGCTCTCCTGCAGATCTGTGGGAGAGCTGAACCACAGCCTGATAACGGGGGTAGGGGGGTGGGGGGGTGGTGGCGGATGCGTCCTGCAATGGAAAGGGAACATGTTGCTATCTCAGGATTATACCAGCACTGGACCTTTGCCACCAATATCTTCTCTGGTGCCAGAAAGCCAGTGGGCCAGACTGCCTTGCACACGCCACGTTGCCGCAGTCTGCAGCCGGGCCCCCTCAAGCCCGAGCTCTGAGAGGTCACCGATCACAAGAATTTCAGGAGTCCTTGACTGAATCACAGCAGCCTTCCACGTCCTGTGCTGCAACCACTGAGGGAACATCTCGTAGAAGCATTGGTTGTTCAGAGAGCACAAACCAGGCATTAGGGGCTCTCACCAGGGTGGTAATTAGTAGGAGTTGTTATCAATCATGACAATTAGAATGCTAGAAAACTTAAATGGAGAAATTATGAATTGATGACTTTGGAAAACTGCTTTATACTTGGAAAATAATATTGATGGACGACAGATGCAATAAGGATAATAAACACTAGGCAAGCTTCCTAGAGCTTTCACTGCAGTGACTCATTACCGTATTCTAAGTGCATGAAAACTGTACAGAGAGAATTTAATATTTCAACCTGTTCCTCATAGTTAACGTGTGGTGAAACTCTGGGGGGACATAGTTAAACTCATAAGTGCTTACCCCTGCAGACATAGGGGGTGAAATTGGGCTTCTCCACAGTGCGAAACAGGCTCATACTGAATTGACAGCCCATTTTCAATGGAAAAGAAAATCAGGCACGGTGTGAAGCAGTCTGACGATTCCCTCATTACCCCCATTGCCTCTTAAACAAAATGCTGGTAATACCGAACCAGTGGCCATAAATGCATTTAGCAGTCAATTGTTTTGAAAAGATCTGATAAGCCATTTTGACAATAGGAAGTCAGCTCCTTAGACCTACTCTCCTTGTATGGCAAAAATTGAAAATATTTAAAACTTGAATCAAACTCGTCTGTATCACAATCTCCACACATCCAAGAAATTTTATACTTTTCTTTTGTTTTTAAACCCTCAACGGAAACAGGCAAAAAATATTAACAGAATGACTTGGGCTCTTTTAGTTTCCCTTCTTTCCTGATGTGCTACGTGTTGTGTAATGTGCTACTTGTAAGTTGCTCACAGCCTAATTTCTTCATGCAACAACTGTTCAGAGTTAATGGTAAAATTTTACTTCAATATTAAGAACATCCAGAAGATGGGGCTGTTATAACATGAAACTCATTTGATTCATAATTTTAAAGACCTCTATCAGGTATCCTCTTAGTCTTCTCTTTTCCAGAGAAAGGAGCCCTAGCCTGTTCCATCTTTCCCGATAGTTGCATGCTCTCAATTCTGGTAACATCCTTGTAAATCTTTTCCGCACTTTCTCCAATGCTTCAATAAAGCTTAAGCAGTTTTTGGCACCATCTGAATATGGTGACGTGTCTCATCCTGGAAGCACACTCCAGCCTGTACCATTCAATATGAATATATTTTGTTTCTGAGATGCAGTTTAAACTATTTTCATCGATTTTATTCTTGCTTCTGGGAGATATCGTAGTGGTTAGTGATTGGCGCCAGTTTACTGGGACCCAGTCATATGATTAGAGCTGATCTTATTGAACAGTGTGATTACACTTCAATTGCGATTTTATTTCATTATATACTACTAATTAATGGCATATCTTGCATATTTTATAAATCAATGGGGTACAAATTGGATCTCGTTGCGCCTGCTTTATGGATGTAAAACGGTTGCAACGAAGGCCGATTTTGGGGACCGATGTCCCATGACCAAAGGACACCTGGAAGGCGTCCAACCCGATATTTATCTGGCCATTTTTCAGGCGTCCCTGACAGCTGCCTAAAACATGCAATTGGGCCCTTGCATATATAAATGAGGGGCCTAATGCCTGTTTTAGGCCCCCTCTACTAAATTTGATATGTCAGAGCGGAGCAGAAATCGGGCATGCCTCGCTCGGGATTTTAAGCGGTCTCTCAAGGTAAGTTTAAAAATGTTTTTATTTTTTAAAATGGTAGCTGTGGAGCCAAAAAGAGCAGGAGTGCTCCCCCGACACCACAGTATCCCGATCGGATCCCATGCTCTGTTGTTGCAATCTGCCCCCCTGGACTTACCTTTAGGGCGCTGCCAGTGAGGCAGGCGGCCCAATAGTCATTTCTTGAAATGGTCGAGCTGCCTGTGGAGGCATGACAGCGCCAGCAACTCGCCTAAATTAATATTAATGAGGCCCGAGGCCCAATTTCAGGCCGGCCTCGGGCCTCCTGGTTCGAGCATGCGTTGCGGCCACATCACGCTCTTTCATGCCCAATGCTGACGAATTTATACCCCAATATATCTTAAAATAAACTAATTCTTGCCCCACATTCTACTTTTGAATATTACAAACGTTAACAACATAATCAGTAATAAAACCATTTACAGTCTGCACCTGGTCCTCCTGGGCCACAAAGAACCTTTCAAAAAATTAAAAATGTTTTACTTACCTGTGCCGCTTCTGGCCCAGTTCTGCTTGCCAGAAGCTGATGCTGTCTTCTCAGAGACTGTCTGCGATTCGCACATCTCCGAGATAAAATTATGCTGGGGTCCGAATTACGTCATCGGACCCCGACATTTCAATATTTATGAGGCCCCCTATCTGCCCCCATGCTCCAGGAAACCTGGGAGTTAAAATGGCGGATGGCGGGAATCCGGCCTCCGTTTTAACCTCCCACTCGCACCGTTCCCGCCAGGTGGGCTGGGTATTTAAATCAGGGCTAATGAGTAAGAGTAAAAAGAAAAAAGAAAGGTTTACATTTATATAGCGCCTTTCATGACCTCAGGACGTCCCAATGTCCTTTACAGCCAATGAAGTAATTTTGAAGTGCCGTCACTGTTGTAATGTAGGAAACGCGGCAGCCAATTTGCTCACAGCAAGCTCCCACAAACAGTAATGAAATAAATGACCAGATCATCTGTTTTTTTAGATGTTGGTTGAGAGATAAATGTCGGCCTGCTCGTCTTCGAATAGCGCCGTGGAATCTTTTATATCCACCTATACTGACCTATATGAACCTTCACCCAACCAGGGGGACACTTCACGACCAGAAGCTTAAAGTCACAATTATGAATTTTGAACACCTGCCCATGCACAAAATCATCCATATCCAGATGTGCGAATGTTGTTACTACTGCCCTGACCACCATCTTACGATGTAAATGGGAATGAATTCACCAGGAACTGAAATACAAATACGGAGCCATAAATATAGACACATTTCAGACATTGGGTAGCAGAAAACGTCATTGGCTTTCAGTTATGATTAATCAAACCTCCCAATGAAAGAAAAAAGAAAACCGTGCATTTATATAGCACCTTCTAAAAATCTCTTAGAAACATCTCAAAACACTTCATCTGCGCAATGACTTAAAATACAGTGACAGTTGTAATGCAAACGCAGCAGCGATTTTGCACATTTGTAGATTCCTCAAACAACAGTGAGATGAATGCCAGCCTGGCTCATTTGTTCCCACTTTTGCCTCCCCACTACCTTGTGGCTAAATACTGAAGAAGTGCTGCATTGTCAGAAGTGCCATCTTTCAGATGAAACATTAAACTGAGGTCCTGTCTGCTCGTTCAGGTGGATGTGAAAGATCCCACGACACTGTTTGAAGAGGAGCAGGCAGTTCTCCCAGTGTGGTGGCCAGCATTGCTCCAGCAAAACCAACATCACCAAAAACAGATTGGCTGGTCGTTTACTGATTTACTCATTCACTCAGGTTGTTTATGGACCTTGCCAAGTGCATATTGCCAGCTGTGTTTGTGTTTGCCTCCATAACAACAGTAACTGCACTTCACAAGTTATTCATGACTTGTTCAGCGCTTTGGGACGTCCTGAGCACAATATAAGGTACATGACAAATGCCCATTTGTTTCTTTAATCTGTTTCTGCTAGTGTTGGCTGAGAGAGAAATCGTGATCAGGACAGAATTTACCGTGATTTGGCCTTTGACCTAAAAATTTGTTCTGGTCTCAGGGCACTGACATCCACCCACTGCTCTTTCCTTTTTATACATTTTGGTCAGGTGGTGGGCTTTGTAAGTGCAGTCCATCCCTCAGCTGTCGCTTAGAGGATAATAGTTCTGCTACTTCAGGATGATACAACAACAGATCATCTTACAAGTTACTGCTTCAAAATGATAGAAAATCATATTGGACAAATACATTACACATACTGATTTCAAAACTTTCCCTAGTTCTCGGTGAATTTGATGCAATTGATTTCACTATATTGAGTTACAGAATACTAAAATGTGAGGTGCTTAAATGGTACTGAGCTTGGTCCATTAACTGGAACTTAACTTACCAGGATGTTTAAATGATGTATAAACTACATGCAGCTTATCTGTGTTAGCACATAAAACACAGGTCAGACTCTCGTCAACAGAGAGACTTAATGGGAAAACAAAGCAAGGCCTTGAAATTCAGATGAGAGTTACTTAAAAGAATCAGCATTGCAAACATATACAACCAGCGTTCACTTTGCTGCCACAGGTGCCCTTAATCTGGCAGCAAATTCAAGATTCATATTTGTTGTGGAGCTGTGCAGCTATCACTTCCCTGGAAGTTTGGCTGCTTGTACTTAAGAATGTAGCTGAAGCCAGGATTGCAGGCCTGAAGCCTGCTCTGCTCTTGCGTTGAAGTCATGCCTTTCCACAAATGGGGAGAAATGAGATCAGAAGGGAAATGCGAAAGTGCCAGACATTTCCAATCCTCAACGGAGCTGAAACCACGACTGAATATATTTGCATAACAGATGATTCTAACACCTTTAAATGTTTCATTATGTGTGTAATGGGCTGCTGAAAAGCTGTGAATGAGTAACTATTTAATGTAACAGTGCAAGGGTAGATGTTTTTTTGAGAATATTTCTCTTCACTCCCACCCAATTTATGTTATGGAGCCATCATCTCCTAATCACTATCTTAAATCCTTGGACAGGAAATAAGGAAGAGCAATCCCTCCCTCACCTCTAGCCTCCAAACTCTTGCCATGGGAATAATTCTTGTCTCTTTTATCAATACTCCTATGGTCAGCACTCCACTGAATTATCCTCTATAGTACTTCCTAAGCTGCAAATATGCCAGCTCACACACTCCCTCATCCCCACACCCTCCCTGTATTGAAATCAAGGCAAACAGGAATTGCTCTTTTTCTATTATATGGATAAAGTAATAGACTTATTACATAGAATGCACAGCACAGAAACTGGCCGACCAGCCCAACAGGTCTATGCTGGTGTTTATGCTCCACACTAGTCTCCTCCCACCCTTCTTCACCTAACCCCACAATCTGATTGTGAAGTTGCCTGTGGAATAAATGTAACACACGGAGAAACTCCCCCACAAATCTCATTGCACAATCTTCTACTCCAAGGTGTTGGCCTTGGCTCAGTGGGTAGCACTCTTGCCTAAGGGTCAGAAGATTGTGGGTTCGAGACTTGAGTACAAAATCTAGGATGACACTCCAGTGTAGTACCAAGCGAGTTTTTTGCATGAGACATTAAACCAAGGCCCCGTCTGACCTCCCAGGTGGCAGTAAAAGATCTTATGGCACTATTTCAAAGAAGAACAGGGGAGTTGTCCTGATGTCCTGGACAATATTTATCCCTCAATCAACAGCACTAAAAAAAAAACAGATTATCTGGTCATTATCACATTGCAGTTTGTGGGACCTTGCTGTTTGCTAATTGGCTGCTGCGTTTCCTACATTATGATAGTGACCACACTTCAAAAAGTACTTCATTGGCTATAAAGGGATGTCCTGAGGTTCTGAAAGGTGCTCTATAAATGCAAGTTTTTCTTTAGAGAGAAGGATGAAAAAAAATTGTTTACAGAATGATGGCCCATGATGACCAGCACTAGCCATTTATGTTAGTCAGCAGATGAGACGAAACCACCTCTTGAAGTAGGTGTCCATATCACCGAAGGTACAAACCCACCTTGTCTATATAGCACTGGTGTCAACTGTGGCTCAGTGGGCAGCACTCTTGCCTCTGTGGCAGAAGGTCATAGGTTTAAGCCCCACTCCAGAGACTTGAGCACAAAATCTAGGCTGACACTGCAGTGCAGTACTGAGGGAGTGCTGCACCATCAGAGGTGCTGTCTTTCAGATGAGATGTTAAATAAAGGCCTTGTCTGCCCTCTCAGGTGGATGTATAAGATCCTATGGCACTATTTTGAAAAAGAGCAGGGGAGTTCTCCCCGGTATCCTGGCCAATACAGTTGATGTGTATGTGGACTTTAAAAAGGCATTTGATAAAGTGCCACATAATAAACTTGTTAGCAAAATTGGAAGCCCATGGAATTAAAGGGACAGTGGCAGTGTGGATACAAAATTGGCTAGGGGATAGAGAGTAGTGATGAACGGTTGTTTTTCAGACTGGAGGGAAGTATACAGTGGTGTTCCCTAGGGGTCAGTATTAAGACCACTGCTCTTTTTGGACTTTGGTTTAGAGGGTATAATTTCAAAGTTTGCAGATGACAAAACTCGGAAATGTAGTAAACAATGTGGAGGATGGTAACAGACTTCAGGAGGACATAGACAGACTGGTGAAATGGGCAGACAAATGGCAGATGAAACTTAATGTGGAGAAGTGTGAAGTGATACATTTTGGTAGGAAGAATGAGGAGAGGCAATATAAACTAAATGGTACAATTTTAAAGGGGGTGCGGGAACAGAGGGACCCGGGGGTGCACATACACAAATCTTTGAAGGTGGCAGGACAAGTTGAGAAGGCTGTTAAAAAAGCATATGGGATCCTGGGCTTTATTAATAGAAGAATGGAGTCCAAAAGAAAGGAAGGTATGCTAAACCTTTATAAAACACTGGCTAGACCTCAGCTGGAGTATTGTGTTCAATTCTGGGCACCACACTTTAGGAAGGATGTCAAGGCCTTACAGAGGGTGCAGAGGAGATTTACTAAAATGATGCCAGGGATGAGGGACTTCAGTTATGTGGAGAGATTGGAGAAGCTGGGGTTGTTCTCCTTAGAACAGAGAAGGTTAAGGGGAAATTTGATAGAGGTGTTCAAGATCATGAATGGTTTTGTCAGAATGAATAATGAGAAACTATTACCATTGGCAGAAGGGTCAGTAACCAGAGGACACCGATTTAAGGTGATTAGCAAAAGAGCCAGAGGCAACATTTTTTAGGCAGTGAGTTGTAATGATCTGGAATGCACTGCCTGAAAGGGTGGTGGAAGCAGATTCAGTCGTAACTTTCAAAAAGGAATTGGATAAATACTTGAAGAGAAAAAAATTACAGGGCTATGGGGAAACAGCAGGGGAGTGGGACTAATTGGATAGGTCTTTCAAAGAGCCGGCACAGGCACGAAGGGCCGAAAGACCTCCTTCTGTGCTGTACCTACTATGCTACTATGATACTATGAACATTACTGTCAGTTTGTCAAAGGGGAACAATGACAGATTGAGAATGTAGCTGTTGGCTGCTGGCACCCAAAATTCCAGGCCTAGCACTTCTGGCACATCATGAGTGATATGCCCAAAGTGCCAGAAAATTATCCAAATGAGGTGCACAAGGGTATGATTGTTGGCCCCACAAAGTATCTTATGATTGAATACAAGACCAATCTCCAATCTGTCACTTTACAGGTGCCAGTATGATGTTGCTACATTGTTCTGGACCTGAGATAGATTCTCTTGTATTCAGGCTCATAATCCAACCAGCTTACCTCCCCCAAATGTAACTATGCACGCTAACTCCATAGCAAGGTTTCATCACTAAGATGGTTGGGACTTTCTTCTCTAGTGAAATAAATACTTTGACGCATTCCTTTACTCATCCGAGAATGCAGTCCGTTTTGGAGAAGATACACCTCGCAGTGCTGGCTTGCTTTTGTACATAGAGATGAGAAAAAAACTGCTTCTGCCTACCTGCGGAAAGGTAATTTGGTGTAGACAGATTTATGTCTGAGAGTGCCTGAGGCTTCTTAAATTGGTTTACATTGACTCTTTGTCCCTTTTCTGAAACTGTTTTAACCAGAAGCCATTTCAGGTATTTACAGCACTAGATATTGACTCCTACTTCCTGGTACTGGAAACTTCAACATTTCTGCAGAATTATTTATTGATTGTTGCTTACTTTGTGCTATTGCCTTGAAGATAAGGGGTCCAAAATTCCTTAAGGATTCCACCAGTCTCCTTCTGCGGGATACCAGCAGCACAAACTTGTTGTGCTGGCTCTCCGCTGTATCTGGGAGTTTCCGACTTGCCTTCTCAGGGACAGCAGCTCTGCCTGCCTCTTACAAGGCAACTGCTATCAAGGGAGCAGGGGGTGGAACCAAGGATAGGGACAACCCACAATGGGACTTCCCACTCCACTGGCTCGGTAGGGACCTGGCATATCTCTGGAGGCCACTATGCCAAGTGGGTTGAGGCGTACGAGCCTCCAGATGGGCAAAAGTGGGCACCCCAGTGGGATCCCAGCTGGGCGAGCGGCTTGGACCGCTGAAGAAATGATACAATTTGGTTTTTTCGAAACAAAAACAGGGATTGGCCCCCTTACGCAGGGGCTGATGAGGACATGGTTGTGGTTGGTGCTGGGGGGCGGGAGGGGAATAACCCTCCTCTGGAACGGCGGCGGGTGTCAGGTGCCAGCGATACCTGATCCATGTGAATTAGCTGCCCACTGACCTGGAAACTCTGATAAGGTCACGTTAGAGGCCACCGGCGGGCAACCTCCCAACGTAACTGCTGGGATCGTGTCCCGAGGAACTTTGGAGCCAAAGTGTTTGTAGGAGGGTGCGCTAATATATTAATATTAATATATGAGGAGGGTGCGCTGATATATGAATATTAATATATGAGGAGGGTGCGCTAATATATTAATATTAATAAATGAGGAGGGTGTGCTAATATATTAATATTAATATATGAGGAGGGTGCGCTAATATATTAATATTAATATGAGGAGGGTGCGCTAATATATTAATATTAATATACGAGGAGGGTGCGCTAATATATTAATATTAACATATGAGGAGGGTGCGCTAATATATGAATTTTAATATATGAGGAAGGTGCGCTAATATATTAATATTAATATGAGGAGGGTGCGCTAATATATTAATATTAATATACGAGGAGGGTGCGCTAATATATTATTAATATGAGGAGGGTGCGCTAATATATTAATATTAATATATGAGGAGGGTGCGCTAATATATTAATATTAATATATGAGGAGGGTGCGCTAATATATTAATATTAATATATGAGGAGGGTGCGCTAATATATTATTAATATATGAGGAGGGTGCGCTAATATATTAATATTAATATATGAGGAGGGTGCGCTAATATATTAATATTAATATATGAGGAGGGTGCGCTAATATATTAATATTAATATATGAGGAGGGTGCGCTAATATATTAATATTAATATATGAGGAGGGTGCGCTAATATATTAATATTAATATATGAGGAGGGTGCGCTAATATATGAATATTAATATATGCGGAGGGTGTGCTAATATATTAATATATGAGGAGGGTGCGCTAATATATTAATATTAATATATGAGGAGGGTGCGCTAATATTTTAATATTAATATATGCGGAGGGTGTGCTAATATATTAATATATGAGGAGGGTGCGCTAATATATTAATATTAATATATGAGGAGGGTGCGCTAATATTTTAATATTAATATATGCGGAGGGTGTGCTAATATTAATATATGAGGAGGGTGCGCTAATATATGAATATTAATATATGAGGAGGGTGCACTAATATATGAATATTAATATATGAGGAGGGTGCACTAATATATGAATATTAATATATGAGGAGGGTGCACTAATATATGAATATTAATATATGAGGGGGGTGCACTAATATATGAATATTAATATATGAGGGGGTGCACTAATATATGAATATTAATATATGGGGAGGGTGCACTAATATATGAATATTAATATATGAGGAGGGTGCACTAATATATGAATATTAATATATGGGGAGGGTGCACTAATATATGAATATTAATATATGAGGAGGGTGCACTAATATATGAATATTAATATATGAGGAGGGTGCACTAATATATGAATATTAATATATGAGGGGGTGCACTAATATATGAATATTAATATATGAGGGGGGTGCACTAATATATGAATATTAATATATGGGGAGGGTGCACTAATATATGAATATTAATATATGAGGAGGGTGCACTAATATATGAATATTAATATATGGGGAGGGTGCACTAATATATGAATATTAATATATGAGGAGGGTGCACTAATATATGAATATTAATATATGAGGAGGGTGCACTAATATATGAATATTAATATATGAGGAGGGTGCACTAATATATGAATATTAATTTATGAGGAGGGTGCACTAATATATGAATATTAATATATGAGGGGGGTGCACTAATATATTAATATTAATATATGAGGAGGGTGCACTAATATATGAATATTAATATATGAGGAGGGTGCACTAACATATGAATATTAATATATGCGGAGGGTGCACTAATATATGAATATTAATTTATGAGGGGGCTGCACTAATATATGAATATTAATATATGAGGGGGCTGCACTAATATATGAATATTAATATATGGGGAGGGTGCACTAATATATGAATATTAATTTATGAGGAGGGTGCACTAATATATGAATATTAATATATGAGGGGGGTGCACTAATATATGAATATTAATATATGAGGAGGGTGCGCTAATATATGAATATTAATATATGAGGGGGTGCACTAATATATGAATATTAATATATCAGGGGGTGCACTAATATATGAATATTAATATATGAGGAGGGTGCACTAATATATGAATATTAATATATTAGGAGGGTGCGCTAATATATGAATATTAATATATATGGGGGGTGCACTAATATATGAATATTAATATATGAGGGGGTGCACTAATATATGAATATTAATATATGAAGAGGGTGCACTAATATATGAATATTAATATATGAGGAGGGTGCGCTAATATATGAATATTAATATATGAGGGGGTGCACTAATATATGAATATTAATATATGAGGGGGGTGCACTAATATATGAATATTAACATATGGGGAGGGTGCGCTAATATATGAATATTAATATATGAGGAGGGTGCACTAATATATGAATATTAATATATGAGGAGGGTGCACTAATATATGAATATTAATATATGAGGAGGGTGCACTAATATATGAATATTAATATATGAGGGGGTGCACTAATATATCAATATTAATATATGAGGAGGGTGCGCTAATATATGAATATTAATATATGAGGGGGTGCACTAATATATGAATATTAATATATGAGGGGGTGCACTAATATATGAATATTAATATATGAGGAGGGTGCGCTAATATATGAATATTAATATATGAGGGGGTGCACTAATATATGAATATTAATATATGAGGGGGTGCACTAATATATGAATATTAATATATGAGGAGGGTGCACTAATATATGAATATTAATATATGAGGAGGGTGCACTAATATATGAATATTAATTTATGAGGAGGGTGCACTAATATATGAATATTAATATATGAGGGGGGCACTAATATATGAATATTAATATATGGGGAGGGTGCACTAATATATGAATATTAATTTATGAGGAGGGTGCACTAATATATGAATATTAATATATGAGGGGGCTGCACTAATATATGAATATTAATATATGGGGAGGGTGCACTAATATATGAATATTAATTTATGAGGAGGGTGCACTAATATATGAATATTAATATATGAGGGGGGTGCACTAATATATGAATATTAATATATGAGGAGGGTGCGCTAATATATGAATATTAATATATGAGGGGGGTGCACTAATATATGAATATTAATATATGAGGGGGTGCACTAACATATGAATATTAATATATGAGGAGGGTGCACTAATATATGAATATTAATATATGAGGAGGGTGCGCTAATATATGAATATTAATATATGAGGGGGGTGCACTAATATATGAATATTAATATATGAGGGGGTGCACTAATATATGAATATTAATATATGAGGAGGGTGCACTAATATATGAATATTAATATATGAGGAGGGTGCACTAATATATGAATATTAATTTATGAGGAGGGTGCACTAATATATGAATATTAATATATGAGGGGGGCACTAATATATGAATATTAATATATGGGGAGGGTGCACTAATATATGAATATTAATTTATGAGGAGGGTGCACTAATATATGAATATTAATATATGAGGGGGCTGCACTAATATATGAATATTAATATATGGGGAGGGTGCACTAATATATGAATATTAATTTATGAGGAGGGTGCACTAATATATGAATATTAATATATGAGGGGGTGCACTAATATATGAATATTAATATATGAGGAGGGTGCGCTAATATATGAATATTAATATATGAGGGGGGTGCACTAATATATGAATATTAATATATGAGGGGGTGCACTAATATATGAATATTAATATATGAGGAGGGTGCACTAATATATGAATATTAATATATTAGGAGGGTGCGCTAATATATGAATATTAATATATGAGGGGGGTGCACTAATATATGAATATTAATATATGAGGGGGTGCACTAATATATGAATATTAACATATGAAGAGGGTGCACTAATATATGAATATTAATATATGAGGAGGGTGCGCTAATATATGAATATTAATATATGAGGGGGGTGCACTAATATATGAATATTAATATATGAGAGGGGTGCACTAATATATGAATATTAACATATGGGGAGGGTGCGCTAATATATGAATATTAATATATGAGGAGGGTGCACTAATATATGAATATTAATATATGAAGAGGGTGCGCTAATATATGAATATTAATATATGAGGGGGGTGCACTAATATATGAATGTTAATATATGGGGAGGGTGCACTAATATATGAATATTAATATATGGGGAGGGTGCACTAATATAAGAATATTAATATATGGGGAGGGTGTGCTAATATATGAATATTAATATATGGGGAGGGTGCACTAATATATGAATATTAATATATGAGGAGGGTGCACTAATATATGAATATTAATATATGAGGAGGGTGCACTAATATATGAATATTAATATATGAGGAGGGTGCACTAATATATGCATATTAATTTATGAGGAGGGTGCACTAATATATGAATATTAATATATGAGGGGGGCACTAATATATGAATATTAATATATGGGGAGGGTGCACTAATATATGAATATTAATTTATGAGGAGGGTGCACTAATATATGAATATTAATATATGAGGGGGCTGCACTAATATATGAATATTAATATATGGGGAGGGTGCACTAATATATGAATATTAATTTATGAGGAGGGTGCACTAATATATGAATATTAATATATGAGGAGGGTGCACTAATATATGAATATTAATATATGAGGAGGGTGCGCTAATATATGAATATTAATATATGAGGGGGGGTGCACTAATATATGAATATTAATGTATGAGGGGGTGCACTAATATATGAATATTAATATATGAGGAGGGTGCACTAATATATGAATATTAATATATGAGGAGGGTGCGCTAATATATGAATATTAATATATGAGGGGGGTGCACTAATATATGAATATTAATATATGAGGGGGTGCACTAATATATGAATATTAATATATGAGGAGGGTGCACTAATATATGAATATTAATATATGAGGAGGGTGCACTAATATATGAATATTAATTTATGAGGAGGGTGCACTAATATATGAATATTAATATATGAGGGGGGCACTAATATATGAATATTAATATATGGGGAGGGTGCACTAATATATGAATATTAATTTATGAGGAGGGTGCACTAATATATGAATATTAATATATGAGGGGGCTGCACTAATATATGAATATTAATATATGGGGAGGGTGCACTAATATATGAATATTAATTTATGAGGAGGGTGCACTAATATATGAATATTAATATATGAGGGGGTGCACTAATATATGAATATTAATATATGCGGAGGGTGCGCTAATATATGAATATTAATATATGAGCGGGGTGCACTAATATATGAATATTAATATATGAGGGGGTGCACTAATATATGAATATTAATATATGAGGAGGGTGCACTAATATATGAATATTAATATATTAGGAGGGTGCGCTAATATATGAATATTAATATATGAGGGGGGTGCACTAATATATGAATATTAATATATGAGGGGGTGCACTAATATATGAATATTAATATATGAAGAGGGTGCACTAATATATGAATATTAATATATGAGGAGGGTGCGCTAATATATGAATATTAATATATGAGGGGGTGCACTAATATATGAATATTAATATATGAGAGGGGTGCACTAATATATGAATATTAACATATGGGGAGGGTGCGCTAATATATGAATATTAATATATGAGGAGGGTGCACTAATATATGAATATTAATATATGAGGAGGGTGCACTAATATATGAATATTAATATATGAGGGGGGGTGCACTAATATATGAATATTAATATATGGGGAGGGTGCACTAATATATGAATATTAATATATGGGGAGGGTGCACTAATATAAGAATATTAATATATGGGGAGGGTGCGCTAATATATGAATATTAATATATGGGGAGGGTGCACTAATATATGAATATTAATATATGAGGAGGGTGCACTAATATATGAATATTAATATATGGGGAGGGTGCGCTAATATATGAATATTAATATATGGGGAGGGTGCACTAATATATGAATATTAATATATGAGGAGGGTGCACTAATATATGAATATTAATATATGAGGAGGGTGCGCTAATATATGAATATTAACATATGGGGAGGGTGCGCTAATATATGAATATTAATATATGAGGAGGGTGCACTAATATATGAATATTAATATATGAGGAGGGTGCACTAATATATGAATATTAATATATGAGGAGGGTGCGCTAATATATGAATATTAATATATGAATATTTAACTGCTGCCACTGGGCTTATGCACCTTCTCATGTTCCTAGCAGAATTTTCCCATGAATATGGCAATAATCAAACCTAAGGGAAAATGTGCCAAGCACTGACGTCAAGTAAAGTCAATCATTTAATATCCCTTATGGTGATGTATTTGTCTACATATCAGTGAGATAAGTCAGTACGTTATATATGCCATATGCCCTGAAACATGCAATGAAATAAAACTCAATCTCATTGCAATTCAAATCATGACATGATTTCAAACCTGCTTTATATTACAGAACTGTTTAAAGTTTCTCTAACAGCCCGAGCAAACTGACCCACGTGCAAGATTTTACGTGCACAATGTATTGCATGTGGAATTGCTTGTCAGTTGCAATTGCACATCAAATTGAGAGAAATTGCCACTTAGTTGAAAAAACACTTAATAGGGTTGAAATTGCAATATGTGATATTAGTAATTAATGTGTCTGTATGAAATTCTTCTGTCCACTATTTAAAATAGCAAAGAGAAGAATTTCATACAAATACATTGGGCCAGAAATTGCTTTTAAAATAACCTTGAGCCCAACAGTGCTCATCGTTACTGGTGGCAGAATTGAAGCGCAGGTTCCAGCGACTGCACATGCGCAGTCAAATGTGGAAATCCGGAACCTTCTCTTCCTGGTTCGCCAGCGATATGACAGCTTCGCCTTAAAGGGATATCACCGGCTGCAATCAATAGAATCAACGGACCAGCGCCAACCTGCTCTCCTGCCCAGTTGGAAACTAACTGATATCGCCACAAAATAGGTAGGCTCAGTTTTTTTTTAAAGTCTAAACTAAGTTTTAACAATGTGGTAAGTCTTAATGACTGCCATGCAACCTCTCTGGCACTAAAAATTAACTTTAAAAAATGTGGAGGCTCATTAATCCTAATTTTAATAGTTTTTGGAGATTTAAAAAAAATGTTTTTAATTTAAAAAAATGTAAAACTTTTTTTTACTTTTTCCTTCTGTCTCTTTTATCTCAGTCTTTTAATCTCACCTCTCTTTATTTTGCTTTCTCTGTGTCATTTTATAATACCTTATTGGGCACATCCGGGTTTTTAGTCTGTGCTGTTTGTCTGTGAACTGCACTTCCTGGTTCTCACAGCGTGGCTTGTTCAAGCTATTGGCTGAGGGGCCTTATCCTTTCACCACTCACACAGCCCGGGAAAGAACGCTGATGTTATTTGAACTCGCAGCTCAAGGAAGTTGCCGCCAAAATGAACGCGGTAACTTAGTGGGTGAATTTAAATCTAATCAGCAGCGGTCACTGCTGGTTCGCTGCTCGGAGCAATTTGCGGCCCATTAATATTTTTGTTACTAATATCGCTGTGTCCTTTCCTTTCAACCCAGAAGAGACAAAAAAAATGACTATGAACCTTTGCTGAACCAAATCCTTTGATTTTTACTAGAAGCTTATGATTTTTTACCGATGTGTCTCTGATTTTATCGTGCGGGAAGCAGACAGTATGGATTCGATGTCAATCAGTGCAGTGTACTCTTTACCATTTGAGTTTATTAGCTTTCTGTGTTCTGAGTACTGAATTTATAAGATTTTAAAGAGAATAAAAAGTATTTAATTTAAGCAAAATATTGCTTTTCTACTTGCTTTGTTGTTTTTGCCAAAAATAGATAATTCCGAATTTCCGGTTCTAAACGGAACACGAGAGCAGGAGTAGGCCATTCAGCCCCTTGAATCTGGTCCGCCATTCAATTAGATCATGACTGATCTGTACCTCAACTCTGTTTACCCGCCTTAGCTCCATATCCCTTGACACCCTTACCTAACAAAAATGGGATTAATTTTTTCTGGTTATATCCATGTGCACATTCTTATTAAAAAAAAGTTGCATGTATAGTGCAATAATTACCATTCATTTCTCACATCCATGCTCTTTCCTAACATAGAGCTTTTGTTCCTACTCGTTGGCAAAATACCCTTTAATACATTTGAATCCTCAAATGCAGAGACTTGGCACTTGTGCTTGGTTTCATTTGCTAGCCCACATGCTATCAGTATTAACGTGAAAATGATTTAACTGTTGTGTTGCAGGAGTTGAATCCAGCCCAAAAAAAAAGCTTGCACAAAATGATCACCGAAGACGACCACTAATTTATTTATGGCCAAATTTTTAATCGTGGGTTTTGATTGACACATAAAAGAGCATTACTAATAGAGCACAGCTGTATTAAGTTGGCAACGTGTTTGTGTGTAATTTGCTAAAGGTGGTACTAGAATGGGATGTCAGCAGAAGGTCCTTGGCCCACCTCATTTCCAGATGTATATCATTATATGCTTATGCAGATGAGAAGTGAAGAACTCCTTTACTGGTTAATTAGTTGCATGTGGGGACACACCTCAGCCGAATGTGACTTGATTTGCATTTGTTCAGGTGATACCCAGTATAAAATGGTACATAAATAATAATGTTAATTACTGAAAAAGCTGGTAAAAGAAAAATCAAAGTCCTCAAGCTACTTGCCACCACCAAGAACAGTTGCATTCTGCAAAGCCTTTATTCATCCATTGATGTTGGAGGGTAGCCTTGTTTGGCAGGCTACAGAGAAAATGATCCTGGATCCAGTACAATCCAAAACCCGTGAGATCAGTGCACTGGATGAGAATCTTCTACTCTGTGCCAGTTCATGCTGGCCAAGATCAGAGACACGTGGCCAGGCTGTCAGTCCTCTACAGGATTACGACTGCAGCAGCACCACAAAAGTGGTTTGTGCTTAAGGCAGACCTCATGTCAGGGACACACGGGCCACTGCATTTTTATCAATTCAAAATATTTGCCAAAGACCAACTGTAGAGCTTTATACCTACCTCTCCTGCCTCTAGGTTGGGTTTTTTTTTGTCTCCAATTGATCCCTGTTTTTATGCCACCTCATATATATTTATATTTATATATATATATATATATACACATGTGCGTTCTTTTTAAATTCATTCTCGGGATGTGAGTGTCTCTGGCATTTATTCCCCCTCTAGTTGCCCTGAGAAGGTGGCAGGTCGACTTCCTGAATTACTGGTAGTGGTTTGATATGACTGAGTGGCTTGCTAGGAGTCACATATAGACCAGGCCAGGTAAAGGACATTCGTGAACCAGTTGGATTTTCACAACAATCCAACAGCTTCATGCTCGCTTTTATTGCTGCCAGCTTTTTGTTTCCAGATTTTTTAAACTGAATTCAAATTCTCACATGTTCCCTGGATTAATAGTGCAGGCCTCTGGATTACTAGTCTAGTAATATAACCACTAACTACCATACCCCGCGTATATCTTTAGGTGACAATTAGTTCAGTGTATGAGGGGCCTCCATTATCCAATCCCGCTGGAATAACTGCTTCACTGATGAGGTCATTGAATTTAACCCTGATGATCACTGAACCAGCTCACATACTGTGTCACTGAAACAAATGCTAATCGTACAGTAATAAAACCGTTCCAAAAGAATTTCTGTAAAAGTGAATTTGTCCCTTCCACCACTTCTCAGACCATTCTCGTGGTTTTAATAGCAACAAGGACTGAAGTGGCCACAAACAAACATGGTCACCATCAGGCTGCGTAACTGAAACACTCCTGTTGCTGTTTTTATGGATACTGAAGTGATTTCACCACCAGTAGTCAGTACGGAGCTTTCCCAGTGATTAAAGTTACCAGAGCAAAAGGAATAGTTTTTTTAAAAGACCTGCACATATAAACATGGCAGTTTCAAAGGGCTGGGAGCAGCAAAAGAGATCTGCTGCTTCAGTATGTGAATGGATCATTAAAATCAAACTCCAAATCAACATCCCACCGTCACAGTCATACTCTGATTAGCAGCAGCGACGTAGCACGTGAATGCAGAAAAGCCAAAAAAACACATGGGGCTCGATTTTCAAATGAAACTCCACGTGCGTTGGGGATGAGGGAGTGCAGCGAAAATCGGTAAACTCCGGAGTGGGTAAGGAACCGGCTCCAACCCGCCGACTTCCGCGTCTCACACAGACGCATCTGCGTGCGCGTGGAGCTCTGGAATCCAGAAGTCCTGCCATGATATTTAAAGAAGCAAATGTATCTCATTGAGGTACTTAAGGTGCTTTATTTGTTACATAGTAGGTAGTTACAACGATTTTCAACTTACTTGGGCAGCTTTCCCACGGCTTCTGATTCACACCTGGTGAAACCCAGAGTGAAGGGCCGGATCAGGCATAAATAAACTAAATAAATTAAATAAAAAAACATTTCACAAAGTTTAAAAAAAATAAATCTACCTTTCAAACAATCTCACCTTCACCCCCCTGTTCCGATGTCCGATGTCGCCCCCACCGATGTCTCTTCCTCCCCCCCGATGATGTTCAATGTCCCGCCCATCTTTGATCCCCCACCTCCAATCTTTGATCCCCCCACCTCCGATCTTTGTTTCCCCCCACCTCCAACCTTTGTTTCCCCCCACCTCCGACCTTTGTTTCCCCCCACCTCCGACCTTTGTTTCCCCCCACCTCCGACCTTTGTTTCCCCCCACCTCCGACCTTTGTTTCCCCCCACCTCCGACCTTTGTTTCCCCCCACCTCCGACCTTTGTTTCCCCCCCACCTCCAATCTTTGATACTCCCACCTCCGATCTTTGATCCCCCCACCTCCGATCTTTGATCCCCCCACCTCCGATCTTTGTTTCCCCCCACCTCCGACCTTTGTTTCCCCCCCACCTCCAATCTTTGATACTCCCACCTCCGATCTTTGATCCCCCCACCTCCGATCTTTGATCCCCCCACCTCCGATCTTTGTTTCCCCCCACCTCCGACCTTTGTTTCCCCCCACCTCCGACCTTTGTTTCCCCCCACCTCCGATCTTTGTTTCCCCCCACCTCCGACCTTTGTTTCCCCCCACCTCCGATCTTTGTTTCCCCCCACCTCCGACCTTTGTTTCCCCCCACCTCCGACCTTTGTTTCCCCCCACCTCCGACCTTTGTTTCCCCCCCACCTCCGACCTTTGTTTCCCCCCACCTCCGACCTTTGTGCACCCCCACCTCCGACCTTTGTGCACCCCCACCTCCGACCTTTGTGCACCCCCACCTCTGACCTTTGTGCACCCCCACCTCTGACCTTTGTGCACCCCCACCTCCGACCTTTGTGCACCCCCCCACTCTCTGTTCTAGCGCCGGATGGCATCTCTCTCTCTATCTCTCTCTTCCTCCCCCACCCCGTGGCGTTGCAGCTCGTGTCGGCAGCCAGCTGCCAGGCATGCGAAACCCGGAAACAAGATTAATGAGCATCAATTACCTCGTGATTGCATGGTGAATGGTAAGATTTTAGTATCTGGGTTTGCTGTGTGCCCATTGACCCCTCCCCCCGCTGCCATCCCGCCACCATTTGAAAATCAAGCCCATGGTAGGGCCACGCTGTGTGGCTGAAGCCCTGCTGCTTCCCTTTTGCACACCTGATGCAGTATGTTGAGCTTCGTCACTTAAGAGCAAAGTTATTGGAGCAAAAAGAAGTTCTCATCAGTTTGAGCAGCTTCACACGAGCAAGCGCTGTGTTCTCAGAGAAAACAGGACCAGAATTTGTGTAGTAATATTGTTGGACTTTAAAAAAATTTTTAAAAAAAGAACAACTTGGACTTTTATAACATAGTTCAAAGAGCAGGAGCCTGCTCATTAAATCGTCCAAGCTGCAGATGGATTATTAAATACTTTGCTGCATTTATATTACAGCAGTGCACATCCAGAGCCAGCCCGGACTTTGGTGACAGTGAAAAGAAAGAAAGAAAGACACATAAGAACATAAGAAATAGGAGCAGGTGTAGGCCATACGGCCACTCAAACTTTCTAAATGGTAAAAAGTTAAAAACAGTGGATGTCCAAAGGGACCTAGGGGTTCAGGTACATAGATCATTGAAGTGTCATGAACAGGTGCAGAAAATAATCAAGAAGGCTAATGGAATGTTGGCCTTTATATCAGGAGGACTAGAGTACAAGGGGGCAGAAGTTATACTGCAGCTATACAAAACCCTGGTTAGACCGCACCTGGAGTACTGTGAGCAGTTCTGGGCACCGCACCTTCGGAAGGACATGTTGGCCTTGGAGGGAGTGCAGTGTAGGTTTACTAGAATGATACCCGGACTTCAAGAGTTAAGTTACGAGGAGAAATTACACAAATTGGGGTTGTGTTCTCTGGAGTTTCGAAGGTTAAGGGGTGATCTGATCGAAGTTTATAAGATATTAAGGGGAACGGATAGGGTGGATAGAGAGAAACTATTTCCGCTGGTTGGGGATTCTAGGAGTAGGAGGCACAGTCTAAAAATTAGAGCCAGACCTATCAGGAGTGAGATTAGAAAACATTTCTACACACAAAGGGTGGTAGAAGTTTGGAACTCTCTTCCGTAAAAGGCAATTGATACTAGCTCAATTGCTAAATTTAAATGTGAGATAGATAGCTTTTTAGCAACCAAAGGTATTAAGGGATATGGGCCAAAGGCAGGTATATGGAGTTAGATCACAGATCAGCCATGATCTTATCAAATGGCGGAGCAGGCACGAGGGGCTGAATGGCCTACTCCTGTTCCTATGTTCCTATAAACTGCTCTGCCAACCAATAAGATCTTGGCTGATCTTCTAACTCAACTCCACTTTCCCGGCCTATCCCCATATCCCTTGATTCCCTTAGTGTCCAAACATCTATTGATCTCAATCTTGAATATACTCCATGACTGAGCAGCCACAGCCCTCTGGGGTAGTGAATTCCAAAGATTCACAAGCCTGTGAGTGAAGAAATTTTTCCTCATCTTGGTCCTAAATGGCCGACCCCTTCTCTTGAGACTATGACTCCTAATTCTAGACTCGCCAGCCAGGGGAAACAGCCTCTCACAAACATAGAAACATAGAAAATAGGAGCAGGAGTAGGCTATTCGGCCCTTCGAGCCTGCTCCGCCATTCAATATGATCATGGCTGATCCTCTATCTCACTACCATATTCCCGCTCTCTTCCCAAACCCCTTGATGCCTTTTGTACCTAGAAATCTATTTAGCTCCTTCTTAAATATATTCAGTGACTTGGCCTCCACAGCCTTCTGTGGTAGAGAATTCCACAGGTTCACCACCCTCTGAGTGAAGAAATTTCTCCTCATCTCAGTCCTAAATGTCCTACCCCATATCCTGAGACTGTGACCCCTCGTTCTGGACCCCCCAGCCAGGGGAAACATCCTCCCTGCATCCAGTCTGTCTAGCCCTGTCAGAATTTTATATGTTTCAATGAGATCCCCTCTCATTCTTCTAAACTCGAGTGAATACAGGCTGAGTTGACCCAATCTCTCCTCATACGACAGTCCTGCCATCCCAGGAATCAGTCTGGTGAACCTTCGCTGCACTCCCTCTATGGCAAGTATATCCTTTCTTAGGTAAGGAGACCAAAACTGCACACAATACTCCAGGTGTGGTCTCACCAAGGCCCTGTATAACTGCAGTAAGACATCCTTGCTCCTGTACTCAAATCCTCTCGCAATGAAGGCCAACATACCATTTTGCCTTCCTAACTGCTTGCTGCACCTGCATGTTTGCTTTCAGTGACTGGTGTACAAGGACACCCAGGTCCCTTTGTACATCAACATTTCCCAATCTATCATCATTTAAATAATACTCTGCCTTTCTGTTTTTCCTTTCTGTCAAGCCCTCTAAGAATTTTATACGTTTCAATGAGATCACCTCTTTTTCTTCTAAACTCCAGAGAATATAAACACATTCTACGCAATCTCTCCTCATAAGACAATCCACTCATCCCAGGAATCAATCTAGTCAACCTTTGTTGCACCCACTCTAAGGCAAGTATATCCTTCCTTAGGTAAGGAGACCAAAACTGTACATAATACTCCAGGTGTGATCTCACCAGAGCCCTATATAATTGCAGCAAGACCTCCTTACTCTTATACTCCAACACTCTTGCAATAAAGGCTAACATACACTGGGGGCTAAAGCGGGCTGTGTAGTTCCCCTTCCATAGGCTCTACGCGGACACCTAAGCCCCAAAAATGGCAACCGAGATGCGCGCACACACTTCTGGCATGACGCGCGCAGGATGCCATCTTGGTAATGGTGGTTGCACACGCGCACCTAACGAATGCCGGCAGCATGTAGAGGAGGGAGATTATGACGTAAATCAGTGTGCAATGCTGATTTAAAGGGACCGCTGCTATTTTGGAACCCCACACTCCAGCCAATACACTTAACCTTGCACAGTTGAACAGGTCTTAAATGTCTGAAGGATCCCCCACCAGCGCTATTTAAATGGATCATGTAGGAGTTGCTGGATTATTGCACTTGTGCCTGTTTTTGGAGGTCTCATATACTTGAGTACTAGGACTGGGGGCACATGGAATTAAGGGGGATAATTAAGGGGGTTATTAATGGAGACATAGTTGGAGGGCAGAATGCCTCTCAGCCTAGAAAACTATGGTAAGTGGTGTTCCACTGAGGTCTGTGTTGGGGCCACTTTTATTTGCTTGGTGTGCAGATACACAGGTCATTAAAGGTTGCAGTACTGGTAGTTAAGGCCATAAAAAGGAATTGGAATCCTTGGTTTTGTATCTAGAGGCGCAGAATACAAAAGTAAGCAGATGTCATGTTTCAGGATTTTTGACCATTTTTCCACAGAAAGTTTGTGGAAAAGGGTTACATTTAAATGTTGGACCTACAGACCAAATGTATTCACTGAAATGTAACAAAAGGACTGAAATGAAAGGTTGTTAAAATGCTTATGATCTAGGCATTGAAGTTGTTTCTCCCCCAATGACTTTAAACAATAAGCAATCCATTAGTCTGTCTCAATAATCAATAAATACCTCATACGCATTGTGTTGGGAGATTCCTGGTCCTGAGTTCTTGGCAAGGGTTGTCTGGCATAGGCTCTTCCCCTCTGGTTATGAACAGAGGGAGATGAAAATAGAGACTGAAACATTCACTGACAGTCAGGTTTTTAAACAGAAAGCCATGAGGGCAAGTTTTTGCCAGCCATTGAAGGTTAGAATGCAGGAGGACAGTTAGAAGTTATTTTGTTTAAGTCAATCAAGATGGCTCACTGATATGGAGAAGTGTTATTTTGTATTATTAAGCAAAGACAAGTTGTACTGATTGAACTAAATGGGTCTGAACATACCTGTTGTTCTGTATGCTCACTTGCTGTGAAATGAAGCAGATTAATGATTCATTTCTGGCCTTATCTTACCAAGTGTTTTCTCGGTCCACCTTTGAAGAAATTGGGAAGGTGCATGTGAAGACACGTGCAAAAGACATGAATATCCAGTTCAGATCAGAAGGGAGTACTAAAGTTACACCCCTGAGTTACACTATAGTTAGGTATTGTCTAGTGTGGATGGCCCCCTAAATGTAAGATGCTCAGACCGTATATGAGAGTGATCAGCACCGCTGTACCTAAGGCAATATCAAAACTTGTAACAGCACGTAATGTTGAACTTGTACAAGACCTTAGTTAGTCAGTGAAACTAATGCAAGGTCTACAAATCCTGTGACGCCCCTCTTTCCACCAAGTTTGGGCCTGTACTACCAATAACCAATATGTAAGTACAGACATTTATAACTCTGCACTACTAATTACTTCACTGTATAGTGGAGCAAGAAGTGACACAGTAGTCACTAACTTGTTAGAGAATTCTTTTGTGTTATTGTGTTAAGGACTGAAATAATTTATTTCTATATATGCAAAATATTTACATTCTAAAATACGCATCAATGCACACAAATAGAGAATAATAGGTGTATCAAACATTAGTGTACAATACACTATCAAAATACAGCACATTGAAAAGTGTGTCACCTCCTTTTGTATCAATTTAACCTATTGCCTGATTTAGTATCTTCTCCGCAAGAAAGGAAACAAACAGCACAAGCCTGTTGTATAGAAAACAAAGTACTAAAGGAGGGAGAGGTATGTAATACTGATTCATACTTCAATGTGTTAGGTGACTTATCCAGCTCAGTCCTGACTTTGTCAAGTATGATTTAAGGATCAACTGCACTGGTAAAATATAAATTGTTCTAACATTGCATCTCCCTCCAGAACATAACCTGTGATTTATGAACACTTAAGTGGGGGTTTCAAATGTGGAATAATTTGCCATAATTCCAGACTGGGCATAAAAATGATTATCTGTGGACAATAAAGTGTTACAAATAATGTAAACACAACAATGAATGTCAGCCCATCATATCTGATTTATCCCACTCCTTGTCCACCAGGCATAACTCACTAGTGCAATACCACTGCCTCCTTACTCGTTGCTCTCTACTTATTAAATGGTTTATGTCCAAACACCTTCGCTACATTATGCTACCCTGATTTACTGTGGGAAATGGAAATCCTATGCTATACAAAGATCCAAATTGTTATTCATCTTGGCATGCAAGTTCAATTTTCCAGCGTGTAACATTCTCTCCTATTTTATTAATAGGAGCTTCAGCTTGTACATACAAATTCAAACAAGCTGCGCCTGTCTAACCAGGGAAAGCAATTTGCTGCAGACAGCGATTTCCTGATTAAGAGTGCAGAGAGTTAATAGCCTCCGACTATAGATATTCCAATAAGGTTCATTGCAGATATAGAGCCCATCATTGGGTTCCATTGCACTTTATTAACCTTATTCATTACAGAGGTAATCTACTACACACTTACAATGATCCTAGAATCCTGTAACCTTTTGAGATGCTTTAGCCAATTTTAAATATCACTCTTAAGATTATTTTTTAAGTAATCTGACTTCCTATTCTGGATAACTGCACTGGGTCGGTATACATGTCCTTCATAAGCACCATAGCGTAGCAGTAGCCCTTAGCAATTTAGGGCTTGCTCATCTCTAATATAATGTTAAATGTTTGGGCTCTGACGCAGCTGTTTAAGTTTGACGATACACACGTCACTTCATTCGACTGACAAATACACGTACAAAAGAAGAATAAAAGACCTCACCATTTACGATAAGACTGAGATGTGGAAGAGAATTTCAGGAAGGATTCATTTTCAATATTTTAAAATTCAATTTGCTTGGACTATCGAAGTATGCAGGATTTCCATCAATTTCTCAAAACTAAATTTTCTTTTGACACAACTAGAAAATGCATTCATTTTTATCTTTGAAACCTGTCCTATTCAGTCTATTGGACTGTAAAAGTGAAACGCTATGATAACTGAAAACCTCTCATCATTTACCGGTAGAAGGACAAGTTCAGAGAACTTATATAAAAGTAGAAAGTGAATCTGATTAAAAACCCTCAGGTTTCTTATGGTTGGTTTCTGGTAGTTGTGACAGAATTTTTTTTTTTGCTCAAACATCAGAACAGCTGCCTAATTCCTGCAGCTGCACTTTCCAAATTTCTGTACATCACTCATACACTCCATTGGTCACTGCTGACTGGCAATTACCTAATGTGTAATTTTTCAATTTGCCCAGAGGTGTTCCCAACGCCCAAAAGCAGTTCACCTGCAGTTTGTGAGGTGTTTTCTCCCCCTCCCTAATACAATATTTTCACCTGTGTTCAATTGCCACACTGCCTGAGGTCAAAGCTGATATTTGTTTTTAATCATATTTTCTTTGGAATTATGCCAAAGTGTTCAAGTTTCTGAATATAAACATTTAACTCAAATTTGTAATGAGCAGAACAAGGGAAAAATCAAAAGCTCAAATGTAGTTAAGGGGCGGAATTGACTTAAAAAAAGAAACAAATAAATGTTTTCATTAAGCAAAGATGGCTTCCCTAATAGCTCAGTGGGTAAATGCGCTACTTGACATGGTACCGAGTCACATGGACCAAGGAAATTCCATGTTCAATCCCTGGTCTGTTCAGAGTTAGCTGACCTCAGCCAGGCAGAAAATGGGGTGCTACAATCAGCCCATAGCCTCTGGGCTAGGGAGGGGAACAATCAGCTTGGAAACAAGGGAATCAATTTGAATTGCTCTTGCACATTTATCAGCTGACTTAAAAACAATTATTGCACAGCAAAGTGAGCCTGCGAACTAGTGTACTGGGGGAGCAGCACCAAAAGAGGGAAGGAAACAAAAACAAGGATCTACTTGGGTAAGCTTACTATATGAGATGAAATGATAAAATATTGCGGGCATTGCTCGCTGCTTACTAAGTTGGACTCCGTGGGGCTGAAATTCCTTGAAGGTTCCGCTAGTCTCCTGCCGTAACTCTGGTGGGAGACCAGCGGGACCACCTGGAAAACAGTGGAGGCTGGGTCTCCGTTGTTTCTGGGAGTTTGTGATTTGGCTTATAAGATGTGGAACCTCTGCCTGCCTCTTTCAAGGCAAATGCAGTTGGGGAGATGGAGCCAGGGGCGGGGATTCCCTGTTCTGGCGGTTCCAGCTCCACTGGCTCAGTTAGCATATCTGTGGAGGCTGGTGTGCCAAGTGAGTTGAGGTGTACCGGTTTCCATGAGGGTGAAAGTGGGCTTCACCGGTGGGGTTCAGGCCAGAGAAACAGTCTGGACCCTCAAAAAAAGGGAACTTTTCTTTCGCTATTTGGCCTTCTTATTCAAGAAGGAAATGGCCAGGATTGGGAGGTAGGGCTCTGAGCAACCCCCACCCCCCTTCAATGACAGGTGGGTGCCAGAGTTTCTGGTCGCATGGCAATAGGTAAGAGTGTTTCTGCCGATATATTCTGCTGTGAAGGTACCAGTGGGTGAGTACCATTGCACTTACAATGCAGCCTCGTCAACCTAGCCTTCTACTACTGTTCTTCCTTTTCTTCTTTCAAGAAGCAAATATAAGAGAGAAATTTCCAATGGGAAACCAGATTTTGCCCTGTCTGAAACGAAGGAGGGTAATTGGCAACCCCAAGAGCAAGTGGCACAAGGCAGATTATCTCAGACGCCATTTTTGGGGCTTAAGTGTCTGCGTGGCACCTACAAAATGGACTCTACGCAGCCCAATTTAGCCCCCATTAAAAGAGTTACTTTTAATGTTGAATTTTTAAAAGTTCATATAAGTTTTTAAAAAAATACATTGACAATAAGTAGTTACGACACTAATGAGCAGATGTTGATATTTCTCCATAGACTGCAAATAATAAGCAATGTGTTAGACCATCTCGGCAATCAAAAAACACCTTACAACCATTGTACTGGAAAGTCTTTGATCCCACTGGCTGTGAAATGAGGGAGATAAGACAGAGATACAAACACAGGCAGCCAGTTCATCTTTTGCAACAGGAAGGCTGTAAAATCTGGTTAACGAGAAAGTTCTGAGGGAACTTTGTGGAGCCCAAGGGGTTAGAAATGCTGTAGACCAGTTAGATGCTATCCTATTGTGGGGAAGCATGGTGTGTTCTTTATTTTGTATTATTACGTGAAGATAAGTTGTAGAATTTGAATTCAATCATAACTGCTCTTCTGTATTACTGTGAAATAAAGCAGCTTAATGATTTGAATCTGGCCTTGTCTCACCGAATGTTTGCTCGGTCTACCTTTGGAAAGATAAGATTATCCAGTCCAGATCACCAGGAGATGCTATTGATGTATTCCTTGGTCACATAATCATACAAATAGACATAGGGCACGGTGAGTCAACTCCATAAAAATAAATTGCTCAGACTGCATACGGGAATGACGAAGGCCACTGAACCTGAGAAAGTACCTACAGCAGGCCTGAATTTGTAACAGTCCCTTTAAAGTTACTTCTGCTTTTAACGTAATGCCTAGTAAACCTGGCCGACAGTTTTACACTGGCATTATTTTGAATGAACAGAAATGATGGAAAATGAGGTGTTTTACATCATTACTGCATCATTTACATTGGCCCACCCAGAAGCGGGCAGCCATATCTGTCAACTGGTTGAAACAATGGTGGAAAATTGGGCAGTTGCAAAAGTAGATAGGGATGTGGTGGTGCGGATCCTCCCCATTCCCTTGTGGTGGCACTCAGTAGGCAACTCGGCCTTCACTGTCAAGGCTCATACATGAATAATAAACAGTTATGTGAGGTAAGGGAGGGCAGCAGGTTTCTGTGGAGCTGTACCCCAGTGAGAGTCAGCGTCTGTGGAACACGTACCCTAAGGAATCAATACTTTGAGGAGTGGAGTGGGGAGGAGAAAATCAATGGAGAAAATTTGGGAAGAAAACAAAAAGATCCTAAGTTGCCTAACTAAAAGAAAAGTTCACACCTATCATCATTAAGTACCCGACTTTATAATACGTCAGCTACCACTTAATTGCTTTCTTCTCTATATGTGAAAACATCTCTCATGTGTGACTCCTGTTGAGGCATGATATATAAGTGTAAATATTAGTTTGAACAATTACAGCCCTGCCCCATGAGTTGAATATGTGACCTGTCACGGTTAATAAGCCTTATGTAACGAAGAACAAAGAGCATTTTTACAAATAATTATTTTATCACTGGTTACAATTTTTTTTAATTACAAAAAAGCATAATGGTTGCCATTACGGGCGTGACCTAAAGCAGCCGGCTTTCTGGTGCACCAGTCTTTCCACACTTTGACAGGAGCCATTGAGAACAAAAACCACTGGAGCCATGAAAGGTACTGAGGAGAAATGGCCAAATTTTATAGGTTTGGTCTCATTAAGTGCACAGTTTATAGTTCAGTAAGTGGTTCCGCAGCACTGCTGTTTTTTTTTATTTGTTCATGGGAAGTGGGCACCGCTGGCTAGGCCAGCATTTATTGCCCATCCCTAATTGCCCTTGAGAAGGTGGTGGTGAGCCGCCTTCTTGAACCGCTGCAGTCCGTGTGGTGAAGGTTCTCCCACAGTGCTGTTAGGAAGGGAGTTCCAGGATTTTGACCCAGTGACGATGAAGGAACGGCGATATATTTCCAAGTCGGGATGGTGTGTGACTTGGAGGGGAACGAGCAAGTGGTGTTGTTCCCATGGACCTGCTGCTCTTGTCCTTCTAGATGGTAGAGGACGCAGGTTTGGGAGGTGCTGTCGAAGAAGCCTTGGCGAGTTGCTGCAGTACATCCTGTGGATGGTACACACTGCAGCCACTGTGCGCTGGTGGTGAAGGGAGTGAATGTTTAGGGTGGTGAATGGGGTGCCAATCAAGCGGGCTGCTTTGTCCTGGATGGTGTCGAGCTTCTTGAGTATTGTTGGAGCTGCACTCATCCAGGCAAGTGGAGAGTATTCCATCACAAGCCTGGATGTTGTCCAGTCTTGCTGCATGCGGGCACGGACTGCTTCATTATTTGAGGGGTTGCGGATGGAACTGAACACTGTGCAATCATCAGTGAACATCCCCATTTCTGACCTTATGAAGGAGGGAAGTTCATTGATGAAGCAGCTGAAGATGGTTGGGCCTAGGACACTGCCATGAGGAACTCCCGCAGCAATGTCCTGGGGCTGAGATGATTGGCCTTCAACAACCACTACCATCTTCCTTTGTGCTAGGTATGACTCCAGCCACTGGAGAGTTTTCCCCCTGATTCCCATTGACTTCAATTTACTAGTGTTCCTTGGTGCCCGGTCAAATGCTGCCTCGTTGCTGCATTCTGACTGGCTATTCAATTGTGCATTACTTATAATACATCCATTCTCACAGAAATTACTCTGAATAAAGTTATGTATTTTGAGAGTGTTTTAAAAAATGTGAAGAAATTAACTCACATTTAATGTATTCTCCGTACAGTAATTCCAGCATTCAGGAGTATGAAGGGCCGATTTTCCAGATCCCTGCTCTGGCAAACGCCCATTTCCCTGGGCACAAATGTCAGCAAAAATGGGCTGAGATTCAGTTCTCTGGGTCTCCGCCTCTTTTAAGTAGCTCCAACATTTCTGGGGCTTTCCAGCGGGATGGGGGTGGGGTGATGGGGGTTGGTGGAGCTGAATCTGCACCTGCAGTGGGCACAGGTCCATTGCAGCCATTCAGATGAGCTGTTAGAGGGCATTTCCAGCCTCCTACCTCATTTTCTGGGTGCAACACTTGTTGGGCATTGGGCCACCCAGAAAACATGGCATGTGACCTGTCCTAGTAACCCTGAATGATTGGGTGTCCCAGGCACAGGCTAAAGACTTCAAGGTAAAACATTCTTGGTCATTTTGGAAGAGCTGAAGTTTATGGAGGGAGAAGATGGAAGGTTGATTATGAGAGAATTGGAATAGTCAAGTCTGGAGCTGACAACGGTATAGATGAGGGTTTCAGCAGCAAATTGGCTGAGGTAAGGACAGAGGTGGGCAATGCTACAGAGGTGGAAGTAGGTATTCTTTGTCGTGGCGAGGATATGGGGTTGGAAGTTCTGCTCGTGTCGAATAGGATGTCAAGGTTGCGAACAGTCTGGATCAGCCTGAGGCAGTGGCCAGCGTAGGGATGGAATCGATGGTGAGGGTTTGTGGCGGGGGCCGAAGATGATGGCTTCACTCTTCCCAATGTTTAGCTGGAGGAAGTAACTGCTCATCCAAGACTGGATGTTGGACAAGCAACCTGACAGCAGAGAGACAGTGAAGGGATGAAGAGAGGTGGTGGAGAATTAGAGCTGGGTGTCATCGACGAAGCTGACCCCATGTCTGCGGATAATGTCACCAAGCAGGCAGCATGTAGATGAGGAAGGGGGCCAAGGACTCCAGAGGTGACAGTGGGGGAGAGGGAAGAGATGCTGTGGCTATGTTGGCTAGGTAAGAGTGGAACCAAGTGAGGGCAGTCCCACCAAGCTGGACAATGGTAAAAGACAGAGGATCATGTGATCGCTGCGTTGCAGGCAGCAGAGAGGTCATGGAGGATGAAGAGGAATAATGCACCATGATCACGGGAACAGAGAATGTTGTTCGTGACTTTGGTTTCAGGCAGTTTCAGTATGTAAGAAAGAGAAACAGCAAGCTAACTTTGGGGAAAGGGAGAAAAAAAAAGGGAACAAAAATGACAGAAATGATGTGTGATTTCTGCAACCTTTAGGCAATGTACCAGCTAGGAAAAGTCAAAGCTGTGTAGACCAGGACTGTAGGTGACCTTTCAACTCAGCATTCATTACATTAAAGATTAGGTTTGGCTTTAGCTCTGCGCCTTGTGCTGAATTAGTGCTGCAGCAGATGGTGCCCTTCTATGTAAAGGCAAAATCTGTTTTTGAAGCACAGTGGAGTCAAGGTTATTGCTAAGTTACATTTTAAGTGAGTTGCTAATTTAGTGTCTAACACATAATTTTAGGAGGAAGTTTATTCATGTGCTGAGGTAGACGAAGACAATGGAAGTAAAATGAAAAAAGCAAGGGGAAAGATAAGAGTGTATCCTCAGCACAGTCAATCCTTTTATTTCACAAACACTAAAATGGTGAAGGTGGATTGCAAAGGTCCTTTGTATTCCATGGCTGATTTTACAAAAGTCACATCAACGTGTCTCAACCATGTGACTCACGTACAGTATATTGATGAAGTTGTGCAGAAAATATTATTAATGCACATCTGCAAAAAAGTGCAAGTTTAATTTCCTCATTTCAAAATGATAATTAAGAAAGTGGCATCATTTATCACAGAAATAATAACATGTCAAGAAGGAATACAAGGGATGGATTACTCTCTTCTTTCACAGAATAAATTATTCCTTACTGAATTTCCACTATAGCCAACAGCAACAAATTGCCCATCTCTCAGAATCATCTATGTCTAAGCCATTTAGCTCTGTTGAACCATTTTAACGCCAAGGGTAACAGTGACATCAAATTGTGCTTTTGTTCCTAGAATCCCACCCACTCAGTCAGTGGCAGAGATAAAAGGTACAGTTGTGCACACAGTGTGGTGCTAAAATATCAATGTATATCTGCTTCTATACATGGTATATAGGAACCAAACAAATAGTTATGTTCACACGGGGCACATCAAAGCCATATGACCTGATTATGCACCTGCTGTTTAATTATATTTACAAGCCAAGCACATTTTACACTCTTGGTAGTATACACATCAGTTTTTATTACCACAGCCCTATAATTTATGAGGCAGCTGATTGTTTAGTTACTGTATCTCAGGCTGTCAAATTACTTCACTTTGAGTCAATTTTTTTTAAAAAGGGATTGGAGATGAGGTTCTCACTGGAACTTGTTTTGATCTAAATTCCATTCAATCTTGGACCATAATCTGAGCTCTTAATGGAGTTTGTGCACATTTATAATATAACCTTACAAGAACAATTAAGCAATCACAAATGGTATTGTGGCATTTAGAAGTTGGACATTCTGTTCTATTAATCCTTTCCCTGCTGAATAAAGGGGAACTCCATAAGTTTAATATCATAAATAATGTGGCATGTTTTGAATTAAAAGTATATTCTCAATATGAATCAGAAAGTCCTGTATTTAATCAACAATGAGTCTGGAAGCTATGGATAGGATGGTCCATTTTAATATAAACCCCACTCCCAACTATGAGATCCATTCAAGTCCTAGTGTCAGTTTAGAGATTTGAGTTCAAATCTCAATCTCGATCTTCGAAATCCAAATTCAAATCTGTCTTAATTAGGAGATCCAAGTTCAAGTCCAGTTCTCAACTAGGAAATCTATTCAAGTCCCAATTTAGATCAATTCAAATTCCAATCTCCCGTGAGGTGATTTTTTTCAAATCCGAGTTTACTTAGCAGTTTTAGCTCAGAGGTTATGGTTCAAATCTCAGTCTCAGTTGAAATCCTTGTCCTAACCGAGATTCTTATTCATAATTTATCTAGAAGAGAGCTTCTGGTCTGCCTGTCAGCAACTGGCATACTGAGGCCAAGATCCAATTGTCATGCTCAGGACTCTATCATTACAAGTTATCTGAGATTTCTGTTTTTTTTGAAAGATGGAGGTAGGAAATATAATGATCTCTATTCTACTTTTTAGGTTAAAAAAAAGTGACCAATGATTACAAAAAAAGAAACGAATACTTCAAAAGTTGAGAGTACAACATTGAACAGCGCAGGGTGCCAGATATTGGTCAATAAATCTGTAGATTTCAGCTCTCAGTACTGGCTCTTATGTTGGAAGCTCAGGCCACTCCAGAACACAGCTGTGTGCCTGCACCACTGTGTGAAAAGTGAACACATTTCATAAAAATCATGAAAAAGCACCACTTAAAGGGTGTGTCAGTTTATTGAACCACGTTTTATGACCTTAGTCAAGCTGCCAGGGCTTCCCATGCAGTCAGCTTTGGTCATAACACCTGGTAATGTGGAATAACTTCCATTGTTCCCTAGATTCTGAACGACCATGTTATTGTCACCTGTAAGTGCTTAAGGTGTGCCACTTAATGTAAACCATAATGAGAAAGTGACATCCTAATGACTTATGGTCCGCTGCAGTCATTTACCGTTTTTATCTTCAAAAAAACCCATAGTAATCCATTACTTTGGGAAACAATCAAATGCAGCACCTATTCATACTGACCCGTGATAAATCTCACACATCCGTGTGAAGAGAAAATGCACAGTGAATGGTTGCTAAGCTCTGAAGGCAATACATCCTCTGTACCGTAACTGATCAATTCAAACCTGCAGAAATAATTAAACTCCGGATGTCAATGTTTTCAAAAGGATGCAAATCTTAACATGAAGATGACTTTAAAAATAGGAAAAAAGCGATACAAGTTCTGTAGTGAATAGATGAATGAAATTCTGAGGGTCGCAAGCAGGATGATCTTTCACCTGACTTAATATTTGACTTTAGTATCAGCAGAGCTTAAGCATAACAAATAATGAGGGCTTTTACACTGGATGGAGGATGGAGTTTATAATGTAGTTTACTTCATGATATGATATATTCCATGGTACAATCCTACTACAAACCTGGCCAAGAAAAGCCTCTCTGGATTCTTTGCTCTATATGTAGAGATGTTTTCTGTGCATTTAGAATGCTGCAGTTGTATTTATACAATTGCTGCAATACCACTTCCTTAAATAAGTCATACTTAATATGGCAAATGTATAAATTAACAAAAAGAATCCAACCCCCATTCTGAAGAAAGACAGGCAGCCCCTTGGATTATTTGAATAAGGGTATGTGTGTGCTAAATTAACCAGACTGTACCTGCTGTCCTTACTGGGACAAATAACTGGAAGTTTTTTGATTGTGTCAGGACATTTTAATGTCTTATCTTGGAATTCCAGCAGCTGTAATAACATTACAACTGGATCAAAAATGAAAGAATAACAATTCTGTGACTGGTTATCACAGCTTTTAATGACTCCTGTAACAAGTACTCACAACATTCCATTCAAATTCCAGTTGTTTCCTTCGTATGCTTTTTCTGATAGCTCTTCCTTTGATCTTTCTCACATAAAAAGACGACAAACTGGTGAAGCAATACCAATAATGAAAGACAAGGAATGTGCATATCATGACTTTCTCCCCACCCCACCTTTTAATTTCTCTTGAACATACTGACCCTTGCTGGATACTGTTCCACAGGCAGTCGCAGCCTCCTAATACCTTCCTTGTAAGGCCACTCTGCATATGTGTGCCTAGACAGCGAATGTCACTAAGGGATTCAACTTTAGAAGGCATCACAGCTGAGTTCAGTCTTGATCTTGCCCAACATCCACACTTTCCAGCAGAGGTCACTGAATAGCAATCAGAAGCAGGAACTCTGTCTGATTTTTCCCTTCCTGTCCCTAGCCTTGGACACTGAGGCCTATTGTAGTCCCCTTGTTGTCACTCCACCGTCACAGGTCAATCCCCAACCCAACAAGCTGCAACTCCCATCCCTCCTCCCCTAACTGCACAGTGACAAATATGGGATATTTAGCCAGTAATGGTTTTCCTAGGTCTTGAGGTTTCAGATCAGCATCCAGGCCAGTTCAAAATGCCATTCCTATTGAAGCCTATGGAGCCACTCCAGGACACACACATCATCAAAAATAGCAAGTCTTTATGGAGCAGAAATACTCTGCAAAAGTGAAGATGTTTCATAAAAGGCAGGAAATATCAATATTTTTTGAGATGGGGAAGTAATTTATATCGAAAGTATTTTTTGCAACCTTTCCTTTCCTTTTCTTGTAAGTAGACTCACAAAACCCATTGCACCTGTGATATTCATTGATGACCCTCAATTGCGGAATAAGCTGTGCACGGAATAGTTTGCTGTCACTTTCTCCTTGTCTCTCTGTCCCTGAAATTATGCTATGGAATACTACCCTATGAATACCTAATGCATTCACCTGAAATTTCTCTCTCTCTGCTGTTTTAGCAGAGGCATTAATTCATTTATTTTAAATGGGTTACCATCTCTGCTAAAACAGTGGAGAGAGGAATTTCAGGTGAATGCATTAATGTTCATACACTTATATCCCAAGGGGTAGTTTCATGGATGCTCTTTCTCTCTGTGTCTCTCTTTCTTTCTCTGTTGATATATGTTTTCAAAAGCCAGTCTTGGAAGAGTGAGCAAATAAGCCCATGGCAAACAAAAACAATGGTCAGACACTGATAATTTAAAATGCACACAACAGAAAACGAAAACCTCATACTGTAAGATGCTCTTTCATCCATGAATCTGGTTGTGCTTGAACTATAAAAAATATTGTTGAACATTTGTGCATTTGGAAATCATTTTCTTGGAGTGGTCGAGATTACGGTTTATTTATTTAACAGAGTCATAGACCAAGTATCAATCCTCATGAGGTTACATTTAAATATTGCAGGCTGATGAGAGAAATAACTGATGTGCCCTTTAGGCTAATTTATAGGAAGGCTCTGCTGGGGTGAACAAAATATGTGTAGAAATAAATTAGATTTAGAATAGCCATTTACAGATAAAATTATCTTAAAAATAATCATTATATTAATAAAATTATTAGAACATATTCATCAAAAGTAAGGTCTGAAAGCGGATGTGCAATGGTTACATTCAGTTTTTTTGCAGCGATCCCTTGAATTTCATATAATAAGGGCGATATTTAGGTGACATGGTAATTTATTCCATAGATGTGCACCATAAAACAATTACTGACGTTGGACTGCACAGCTGGCATATTACAAATTTTATGTTCAGAAAATCTTATAGTTGAACCTTAAGAAGCCTTAAGGATTTTTCCTACTCACATAGTCAGGAGCAGTGTTGTTGCAGTAAAACACAGATAGCTAAAGAATGTAATAAAGAGTCTTTTGTGCTGGAAAGAAACCAGGTCAAAGTGATAAAGGGTGCTCATTCCAAAGGGTGCTCATTCCAATGGACACTCACTATGGAGGGTACATATTCAAAAGGTGCCAATATTCGAGGGTGCCATTCTGGAGGGAACTCGTTCTGAAGAATGATTATTTTGGATAGCTCTCCTTCTGAATGCACTGACTCAAATAGATACTCAATTTCAAATTATGCTCATTCTAAATGACGATTCTTGTGAGGAACATCATCGTAAACCACAATTTAAAATAAAATGACTTCCCTTTCTCCCCTTTCCTGAAAGGTGCTAATTCTTTTGGATTACAGTTTCACAGTACTTGTGGCCATTCTTCATATGGGAGTCTAAAGAGCAGGCGATTCAACCACATCGAGCCTTGCAACTGAGGCCGATCATACTGTCATCCAACATTCACTCACCTACACTTTCCAACATGGATCACCGACAGCAATCAGGAGTAGGAACCCTGGATAATTTTTCCTCTCCTTAATCCAGGGGCCATTTGTAATGTCTTTGCTCACATCCAGATGAGGTTGGTTAAATCAGCACAGATTAGAGACTGACACCACGCCACCATTTAAAGGTGTTCATTCTGAAGCTGTGCATTAGATAGCATTGCTCAAAGTCTTCATTCCTTTATTGTAGCCTTTTTTCCCCCCAGACTTTGAAAACTGGGGCCTTTTGCCACACTTCCTGATTACTAAAACACAATTAAAATGAATATGAGCTCTAAAGAAGCTAAGCAATGTTATCACAGCAACTTTCTATTCCTTTCAAACAAGACCAATATCTGGAGGACCTATTTAATTGCTCATTGAATACGTTGGTGCTGGCTTTTTCTCCAAGATCAGACACTGATATTTTCACGTTCTCACATTGTCAATCCACATCATTTGAATAATTCAATTTCCAGCACAATTTCACTTGAATGACTGGCTCAGAGACCTAACTTTTGTGAATGATATGAAGATGATGAAAAATTATGTAGGTATTTTGTTTTGATCATGATAACAGTAAGTACTTTAACTAGACAGTAGCACTCAGTTCAATTAAAGGAAGTATAGAATGCAAGCTGTATCGGAGCACTGTAGAGTATTGCCCCCGAACCCCCTCCCCCCCAACCACCCAGATCTAATTCTTTGAAGCCCGTTCAACGATAGCGCCCGTTCAACGATAGCACCCGTTTAACGATAGTGCCCGTTTAATGATACCACTCATTTATTGATGGCGCCTGTTTAACGATAGGGCCCATTTAATGATAATGCCCGTTTAATGATACCGCTCATTTATTGATGGCACCCGTTTAATGATAGCGCCCGTTTAACGATAGCGCCCGTTTAACGATACCGCTCATTTATTGATGGCGCCCGTTTAACGATAGCGCCCGTTTAACGATAGCGCCCGTTTAACGATAGCGCCCGTTCAATGATAGCACCCGTTTAATGATAGTGCCCATTTAATGATAGTGCCCATCTAACGATAGTGCCCGTTCAATGATAGCACCCGTTTAATGATAGCGCCCGTTTAACGATACTGCTCATTTATTGATGGCGCCCGTTTAATGATAGCGCCCATTTAACGATAGCGCCCGTTTAATGATAGCGCCCGTTCAATGATAGCACCCGTCTAATGATACCGCTTGTTTAATGATACCGCTCGTTTAATGATATCGCCCATTTAACGATAGCGCCCATTTAACGATATCGCCCATTTAACGAAAGTGCCCGTTTAATAATAGCGCCTGTTTACCGATAGCGCCCGTTTATTGATAGCGCCCGTTTACCGATAGCGCCTGTTTAATGATAGTGCCCATTCAATGATCGCGCCCGTTTAATGATTGCGCCCGTCTAATGATAGTGCCCATCTAATGATAGCGCCCGTTCAATGATAGCGCCCGTTTAATGATACCGCTCGTTTAATGATAGCGCCTGTTTAACGATAGTGCCCGTTTAACGATACCGCTCATTTATTGATGGCGCCCGTTTAACGATAGTGCCCGTTTAATGATAGTGCCCGTTTAACGATAGCGCCCGTTTAACGATACCGCTCATTTATTGATGGCGCCCGTTTAACGATAGTGCCCGTTTAATGATAGTGCCCGTTTAACGATAGCGCCCGTTTATTGATGGTGCCCGTTTAATGATAGTGCCCGTTTAATGATAGTGCCCGTTTAATGATAGTGCCCGTTTAGCGATACCGCTCGTTTATTGATGGTGCCCGTTTAACGTTACCGCTCGTTTATTGATGGCGCCCGTTTAACGATACCGCTCGTTTATTGATGGCGCCCGTTTAACGATACTGCTCGTTTATTGATGGCGCCCGTTTAATGATAGTGCCCGTTTAATGATACCGCTCGTTTAATGATAGTGCCCGTTTAACGATACCGCTCGTTTATTGATGGCGCCCGTTTAATGATAGTGCCCGTTTAATGATACCGCTCGTTTAATGATAGCGCCCGTTTAATGATAGTGCCCGTTTAATGATACCGCTCGTTTATTGATAGCGCCCGTTTAATGATGCCGCTCGTTTAATGATAGTGCCCGTTTAATGATGCCGCTCGTTTAATGATAGTGCCCGTTTATTGATAGCGCCCGTTTAATGATACCGCTTGTTTATTGATAGCGCCCGTTAATGATACCGCTTGTTTATTGATAGCGCCCGTTTAATGATACCGCTCGTTTAATGATAGTGCCCGTTTAACGATACCGCTCGTTTATTGATGGCGCCCGTTTAATGATAGTGCCCGTTTAATGATACCGCTCGTTTAATGATAGCGCCCGTTTAATGATAGTGCCCGTTTAATGATACCGCTCGTTTATTGATAGCGCCCGTTTAATGATGCCGCTCGTTTAATGATAGTGCCCGTTTAATGATGCCGCTCGTTTAATGATAGTGCCCGTTTATTGATAGCGCCCGTTTAATGATACCGCTTGTTTATTGATAGCGCCCGTTTAATGATACCGCTCGTTTATTGATAGCACCCGTTTAATGATGCCGCTCGTTTATTGATAGCACCCGTTTAACGATACCGCTCGTTTAGCGATAGTGCCCGTTTAATGATAGTGCCCGTTTATTGATAGCGCCCGTTTAACGATACCGCTCGTTTAGCGATAGTGCCCGTTTAGCGATAGTGCCCGTTTAATGATAGCGCCCGTTTAATGATACCGCTCGTTTATTGATAGTGCCCGTTTAATGATAGTGCCCGTTTAATGATAGCGCCCGTTTAATGATACCGCTCGTTTATTGATAGCGCCTGTTTAATGATAGTGCCCGTTTAATGATAGCGCCCGTTTAATGATATCGCTCGTTTATTGATAGTGCCCGTTTAATGATAGCGCCCGTTTAATGATACCGCTCGTTTATTGATAGCGCCCGTTTAATGATACCGCTCGTTTATTGATAGCGCCCGTTTAATGATAGCGCCCGTTTAATGATACCGCTCGTTTATTGATAGCGCCCGTTTAATGATGCCGCTCGTTTAATGATAGTGCCCGTTTAATGATAGCGCCCGTTTAATGATACCGCTCGTTTATTGATAGCGCCCGTTTAATGATACCGCTCGTTTATTGATAGCGCCCGTTTAATGATGCCGCTCGTTTATTGATAGCGCCCGTTTAATGATACCGCTCGTTTATTGATAGCGCCCGTTTAATGATACCGCTCGTTTATTGATAGCGCCCGTTTAATGATACCGCTTGTTTATTGATAGTGCCCGTTTAATGATACCGCTCGTTTATTGATAGCGCCCGTTTAATGATAGCGCCCGTTTAATGATACCGCTCGTTTATTGATAGCGCCCGTTTAATGATGCCGCTCGTTTATTGATAGCGCCCGTTTAATGATACCGCTCGTTTATTGATAGCGCCCATTTAATGATACCGCTCGTTTATTGATAGCGCCCGTTTAATGATGCCGCTCGTTTAATGATAGTGCCCGTTTAATGATAGCGCCCGTTTAATGATACCGCTCGTTTATTGATAGCGCCCGTTTAATGATACCGCTTGTTTATTGATAGTGCCCGTTTAATGATAGCGCCCGTTTAATGATACCGCTCGTTTATTGATAGCGCCCGTTTAATGATACCGCTCGTTTATTGATAGCGCCCGTTTAATGATGCCGCTCGTTTATTGATAGCGCCCGTTTAATGATACCGCTCGTTTATTGATAGCGCCCGTTTAATGATACCGCTCGTTTATTGATAGCGCCCGTTTAATGATACCGCTTGTTTATTGATAGTGCCCGTTTAATGATACCGCTCGTTTATTGATAGCGCCCGTTTAATGATAGCGCCCGTTTAATGATACCGCTCGTTTATTGATAGCGCCCGTTTAATGATGCCGCTCGTTTATTGATAGCGCCCGTTTAATGATACCGCTCGTTTATTGATAGCGCCCGTTTAATGATACCGCTCGTTTATTGATAGCGCCCGTTTAATGATGCCGCTCGTTTAATGATAGTGCCCGTTTAATGATAGCGCCCGTTTAATGATACCGCTTGTTTATTGATGGCGCCCGTTTAATGATACCGCTCGATTAATGATACCGCTCGTTTATTGATAGCGCCCGTTTAATGATACCGCTCGTTTATTGATAGCGCCCGTTTAATGATGCCGCTCGTTTAATGATAGTGCCCGTTTAATGATAGCGCCCGTTTATTGATGGCGCCCGTTTATTGATGGCGCCCGTTTATTGATGGCGCCCGTTTATTGATAGCGCCCGTTTAATGATGCCGCTCGTTTAATGATAGTGCCCGTTTAATGATAGCGCACGTTTATTGATAGCGCCCGTTTATTGATAGCGCCCGCTTAATGATAGGGCCCGTTTATTGATAGCGCCCGTTTATTGATAGCGCCCGTTTATTGATAGCGCCCGTTTAATGATAGCGCCCGTTTAATGATAGCGCCCGTTTATTGATAGCGCCCGTTTATTGATAGCGCCCGTTTAATGATAGCGCCCGTTTATTGATAGCGCCCGTTTATTGATAGCGCCCGTTTATTGATGGCGCCCGTTTAATGATAGCGCCCGTTTATTGATAGCGCCCGTTTATTGATAGCGCCCGTTTAATGATGCCGCTCGTTTAATGATGGTGCCCGTTTAATGATACCGCTCGTTTAATGATACCGCTCGTTTAATGATAGTGCCCGTTTAATGATAGTGACCGTTTAATGATACCGCTCGTTTATTGATAGCGCCTGTTTATTGATAGCGCCCGTTTAACGATAGCGCTCGTTTAACGATAGCGCTCGTTTATTGATAGCGCCCGTTTAATGATAGTGCCCATTTAATGATAGCGCCCGTTTATTGATAGCGCCCGTTTATTGATGGCGCCCGTTTAATGATAGCGCCCGTTTATTGATAGCGCCCGTTTAATGATGTCGCTCGTTTAATGATAGTGCCCGTTTAATGATACCACTTGTTTAATGATACCGCTCGTTTAATGATACCGCTCGTTTATTGATAGCGCCTGTTTATTGATAGCGCTCGTTTAACGATAGCGCTCGTTTAACGATAGCGCTCGTTTAACGATACCGCTCGTTTAATGATAGTGCCCGTTTAATGATAGCGCCCGTTTAATGATAGCGCCCGTTTAATGATAGCGCCCGTTTAATGATGCCGCTCGTTTATTGATGGCGCTCGTTTAATGATACTGCCCTAGACTCATTTCTATCCCGAAGGTCGTTAAGTTTTTTTCCCACCTGAAATCTTAACGTATCATTCTCTTTCAAATGCTGACTAACCCCACTATGTATTTCCAGCACTTTCCTCTTTTGATGTGGACATTCTCTGGTATTCTATGCAGTCAACACTCTAAACTATAAATACGTGTGCAGAACACTAAAGTGTGATTGACTGGAGCCAGAATAGACCGATAGGTGACATTGGCTTATGAATTTCTCATTTGCAAAGATTGATAGCTTGGGTTTTGCTGGTACAGAGGGAACTGTCAGTGGCCAAAACTGAAAGCAGCTGTTTCATCAGTACTTATTGTACAATCATACATCGCCCTTCAGGCAGACCAGGTGGCTTCAGCTCTTCCCTGGAATTTTCCCACTCTCTGTCCAAATGGGTTGGTTTTACTGTTTCCTCTCAAGAGGCTTGAATAAATTCGAACCAATTATTCCCCCAAACATTCGAAAAATGATGCCCCAAGTGCTTAGAAAGTACATTGCCAAGAAAAACGCAGGAAAGCTTGGCTCCACTTGCGCAGGTGCAAATATTGGATGGATGCCAAGCCCCTTCTTGTGCCATAGGTTTTGCATTAACACTTGTCAGCTATGAGAAACTTTCTCAGAAGTGAGTGATTTAAAGTCTCGTCCATTGAGAAGTTGCCAGGTACCATCACTGCCTGGTACCAGCTACCACAGGAAGGGAAGGAGACTGCATTCAAGCTACAGATCAAGCAAGATGCATAAACACTTCCACTTGTAACTAAGTTTTGCCAGATTTTGACTGTTGCTGCTGGTGGGTTAGGGTTACTTTGCCACAGTGAAGTGATGGTGAGGGGTAAGAGCTAGCACCACATCATATTAAAAAGCTTTTAAAAAGGTTTAATAGGTTTAAAAAAGGTTTTAAACAGCAGAACCACAAAGGTAATAGTCTCTGGATTATTACCTGAGCCACGAGCAAATTGGCATAGGGTCAATAGGATCAGGGAGATGAATGCGTGGCTCAAAGATTGGTGTGGGAGAAGTAGGTTTCGATTCATGGGGCACTGGCACCAGTACTGGGGAAAGAGGGAGCTGTTCCATTGGGACGGACTACACCTGAACCATGCTGGGACCAGAGTTCTAGCGAATCGAATAACTAGGGAGGTAGATAGGGCTTTAAACTAAATAAGGGGGAGGGGGAGGCTCCCGTTGGAGAGAAATCTAGAATGCTAAGGAGAAAAGACAAAGAAGCAGTGCAGGAAAGTGATTGGGGTAAGGATAACCAGATTGTGTCAGGAAGGGACAAAGCGTACAAACAAAAGAATGCACCAACAAATAGGGCCCTGGTAAGAAAAAATGGTAATAAGACAAATAGGGCCATAGTACAAAGAAATGTTAAGATGTCCAAAAATGTTAAAAAGACTAATCTAAAGGCACTGTATCTGAATGTATGAAGTATTCGTAATAAGGTAGATGAATTAACTGCGCAAATAGATGTAAATGGATACGATACAATTGCAAGTACAGAGACATTTTTAAAATTCGTTCATGGGATGTGGGCGTCGCTGGCGAGGCCAGCATTTATTGCCCATCCCTAATTGCCCTTGAGAAGGTGGTGGTGAGCCGCCTTCTTGAACCGCTACAGTCCGTGTGGTGAAGGTTCTCCCACAGTGCTGTTAGGAAGGGAGTTCCAGGATTTGACCCAGCGACAATGAAGGAACGGCGATATATTTCCAAGTCGGGATGGTGTGTGACTTGGAGGGGAATGTGCAGGTGGTGTTGTTCCCATGTACCTGCTGCTCTTGTCCTTCTAGGTGGTAGAGGTCGTGGGTTTGGGAGGTGCTGTCGAAGAAGCCTTGGCGAGTTGCTGCAGTACATCCTGTGGATGGTACACACTGCAGCCACTGTGCGCCGGTGGTGAAGGGAGTGAATGTTTAGGGTGGTGGATGGGGTGCCAATTAAGTGGGCTGCTTTGTCCTGGATGGTGTAGAGCTTCTTGAGTGTTGTTGGAGCTGCACTCATCCAGGCAAGTGGAGAGTATTCCATCACACTCCTGACCTGTGCCTTGTACATGGTGGAAAGGCTTTGGGGAGTCAGGAGGTGAGTCACTCGCCGCAGAATACCCAGCCTCTGAACTGGTCTTGCAGACACAGTAATTATATGGCTGGTCCAGTTAAGTTTCTGGTCAATGGTGGCCCCCAGGATGTTGATGGTGGGGGATTCGGCGATGGTAATGCCGTTGAATGTCAAGGGGAGGTGGTTAGACTCTCTCTTGTTGGAGATGTTCATTGCCTGGCACTTATCTGGCGCGAATGTTACTTGCCACTTATGAGCCCAAGCCTGGATGTTGTCCAGGTCTTGCTGCATGCGGGCTCGGACTGCTTGATTATCTGAGGGGTTGCGAATGGAACTGAACACTATGCAATCATCCGCGAACATCCCCATTTCTGACCTTATGATGGAGGGAAGGTCATTGATGAAGCAGCTGAAGATGGTTGGGCCTAGGACACTGCCTTGAGGAACTCCTGCAGCAATGTCCTGGGGCTGAGATGATTGGCCTCCAACAACCACTACCATCTTCCTTTGTGCCAGGTATGACTCCAGCCACTGGAGAGTTTTCCCCCTATTCCCATTGACTTCAATTTTACTAGGGCTCCTTGGTGCCATACTCTGTCAAATGCTGCCTTGATGTCAAGGTCAGTCACTCTCACCTCACCTCTGGAATTCAGCTCTTTTGTCCATGTTTGGACCAAGGCTGTAATGAGGCCTGGAGCCGAGTGGTGTTGGCGGAACTCAAACTGAGCATCGGTGAGCAAGTTATTGGTGAGTAAGTGCCACTTGATAGCACTGTCGACGACACCTTCCATCACTTTGCTGATGATTGAGAGTAGACTGATGGGCCGGTAATTGGCCGGATTGGATTTGTCCTGCTTTTTGTGGAGAGGACATACCTGGGCAATTTTCCACAATGTCGGGTAGATGCCAGTGTTGTAGCTGTACTGGAACAGCTTGGCTAGAGGTGCAGCTAGTTCTGGAGCAGAAGTCTTCAGCACTACAGCCGGGATGTTGTCGGGGCCCATAGCCTTTGCTGTATCCTGGCTGCAGGGTGACCAAGGCTGGGAGCTGAATATCCAAGGGTATTCGATATTTAGGAAGGACAGACAAAAAGGAAAAGGAGGTGGGGTGACATTGTTCGTAAAGGATGAAATCAGAGCAATAGTCAGAAAATCAAGTTGTAGAATCGGTCTGAGTGGAGTTAAGAAGCACCAAGGGGCAGAAAACACTAGTGGGAGCTGTCTATAGGCCTTCAAACAGTAATGGTAATGTAGGGGGTGGTATCAAACAGGAAATTAGAGATGCACGTAACATGGGTACTACAGTAATTATGGGTAACTTCAATCTACATTTAGATTGACCAAACCAAATTAACAATAATACTGTGGAGGATCAATTCCTGGAGTGTGTACGAGATAGTTTTTTAGACCAGTACATTGAGGACCCAACCAGGGAACAGGCTGTTCTAGATTGGGTATTGTGCAATGAGAAGGGGTTAATTAATAATCTTGTTGTGCGGGGTCTTTTGGGGAAGAGTGACCATAACATGATAGAATTCTTCATTAAGATGGAAAGTGAAGTAGTCCAATCTGAAACCAGGGTCCTAAATCTAAACAAAGGAAACTACGAAGGTATCAGGAGTGAGTTGGCTATGATAGATTGGGAAGCTTCATTAAAAGGCATGACGGTGGATAGGCAATGGCTAACATTAAAGGAACGAATGCATGAATTGCAACAATTATACTTTCCTTTCTGGCACAAAAATACAAAAGGAAAAGCAGCCCAACCATGGCTAACAAAAGAAATTAAGGATAGTATTAGATCCAAAGAAGAGTCATATAAAGTTGCCAGGAAAAGTAGCAAGTCTGAGGATTGGGAGCAGTTTAGAATTCAGCAAAAAAGGACCAAGAGATTGATTAAGAGGGGAAAAATAAAGTATGAGAGTAAACTTGCAGGGAACATAAAAGTGGACTGTAAAAGCTTCTACAAGTATGTAAAAAGAAAAAGATTAGTGAAGACAAATGTAAGTCCCCTACAGTCAGAAACGGGAGAATTTATAATGGGGAACAAGGAAATGGCAGAACAATTAAACAAATACTTTGGTTCTGTTTTCACGGAAGAGGACACAATAACTTCCCAGAAATGCTAGGGAACCAAGGGACTAGTGAGAAGGAGGAATTAAAGGAAATTAGTATTAGTAAAAAAATAGTGCTGGAGAAATTAATGGGACTGAAAGCCAATAAATCCCCAGGGCTTCATAATCTGCATCCCAGAGTACTAAAAGAGGTAGCCATGGAAATAGTGGATGCATTAGTTGTCATCTTCCAAAATTCTATAGATTATGGAACAGTTCCTGCAGATTGGAGGGTGGCAAATGTAACTCCACTATGTAACTTCACCTGACGAAGGCGCAAAGCTCCGAAAGCTTGTGATTTCAAATAAAGCTGTTGGACTATAACCTGTTGTTGTGCGACTCCTTACATTTGTCCACCCCAGTCCATCACCGGCATCTCCACATCATAAAAAAGGAGGGAGACAAATCAAGAAACTACAGACTGGTTAGCCTAACATCAGTAGTCGGGAAAATGCTAGAGTCTATTATAAAGGATGTGATAACAGGACACTTAGAAAATATCAGCAGGATTAGACAAAGTCAACATGGATTTATGAAAGGGAAATCATGTTTGACAAACCTAGTAGAGTTTTTTGAGGATGTAACTGGTAGAGTAGATAAGGGAGAACCATCTCCCTTATGGATGTGGTTTATTTGGATTTTCAGAAGGCCTTTGATAAAGTCCCACATAAGAGGTTAGTGTGCAAAATTAAAGCACATGGGATTGAGGGTAATATACTGGCATGGATTGAGAATCGGGTGACAGACAGGAAACAGAGAGTAGGAATAAATGGGTCTTTTTTGGGGTGGAAGGTAGTGACTGGTGGGGTACCGCAGGGATCAGAGCTTGGGCCCCAGCTATTCACAATATATATCAATGATTTGGATGAGGGAACCAAATGTAATAGTGCCAAGTTTGCTGACAACACAAAACTAGGTGGGATTGGAGTTGTGAGGAGGATGCAAAGAGGCTTCAAGGCGATTTAGACAAGTTGAGTGAATGGGCAAATACACGGCAGATGCAGTATAACGTGGATAACTGTGAAGTTATCCACTTTGGAAGGAAAAACAGAAAGGCAGAGTATTATTTAAATTGGGAAATGTTGATGTGCAAAGGGACCTGGGTGTCCTTGTACACCAGTCACTGAAAGCAAATCTGCAGGTGCAACAAGCAGTTAGGAAAGCAAGTGGTATGTTGGCCTTTATTGCAAAAGGATTTGAGTACAGGAGCAAGGATTCTTACTGCAGTTATACAGGGCCTTGGTGAGACCACACGTGGAGTACTGTGTGCAGTTTTGGTCTCCTCACCTAGGAACTGAACACTGTGCAATCATCTGTGAACATCCCCATTTCTGACCTTATGATGGAGGGGAGGTCATTGATGAAGCAGCTGAAGATGGTTGGGCCTAGGACACTGCCCTGAGGGACTCCTGCAGCAATGTCCTGGGGCTGAAATGATTGGCCTCCAACAAGCACTACCATCTTCCTTTGTGCTAGGTATGACTCCAGCCACTGGAGAGATTTCCCCCTGATTCCCATTGACTTCAATTTTACAAGGGCTACTTGGTGCCACACTCAGTCAAATGCTGCCTTGATGTCAAGGGCAGTCACTCTCACCTCACCTCTGGAATTCAGCTCTTTTGTCCATGTTTGGACCAAGGCTGTAATGAGGTCTGGAGCCGAGTGGTCCTGACGGAACCCAAACTGAGCATCGGTGAGCAAGTTATTGGTGAGTAAGTGCCGCTTGATAGCACTGTCGACGACACCTTCCATCACTTTGCTGATGATTGAGAGTAGACTGATGGGCCGGTAGTTGGCCGGATTGGATTTGTCCTGCTTTTTGTGGAGAGGACATACCTGGGCAATTTTCCACATTGTCGGGTAGATGCCAGTGTTGTAGCTGTACTGGAACAGTTTGGCTAGAGGCGCAGCTAGTTTTGGAGCACAAGCCTTCAGCACTACAACCGGGATGTTGTCGGGGCCCATAGCCTTTGCAGTATCCAGTGTGCTCAGCCATTTCTTGATATCACGTGGAGTGAATCGAATTGGCTGAAGACTGGCTTCTGTGATGGTGGGGATATCGGGAGGAGGCCGAGATGTGTTAAAAATTGCAATTAGAAACAAAAATGATGGAAAGGTTAAGTAACGGAGTGGAGTAATCCTTCCAGGCAGAGCTTTGTCATTGGTCAGCCAATCTTGGAGCAGTATTAAGTGCAGCCGTAGAGATGGACGTAAGCTCTTGATTGTCAATTTAATGGGTCAGATTTTGCTGTCAAAATGACGGTGATGCTAATGGCACTCGCCGTTATTTATGCGTAAATGGTACAGCAACTTCAGGCGAGGGGCAGATGTGCGGTTAAATGTGAATATCCAAACGTTGCTGTCTGAGTTTCCGTTAGCTTTGCAAAAACGGCATTTCCCTGTCTGCCTCACCTTTGACATGCATGAAGTTGCTGTATTTGCATGGTAGATATGAACTAAACCCACCGCAGATATCTAGGGCTAGTAAAATTGAAGTCAATGAAATCGAGGGAAAACTCTCCAGTGGCTGGAGTCATACCTAGTACAAAGGAAGATGGTACTGGTTGTTGGAGGCCAATCATCTCAGCCCCAGGACATTGCTGCAGGAGTTCCTCAGGGCAGTGTCCTAGGCCCAACCATCTTCAGCTGCTTCATCAATGACCTTCCCTCCATCATAAGGTCAGAAATGGGGATGTACTGAATGAGTGCTGCACTGTCAGAGGTGCCATCCTTCGGAGGAGACGCCTGCCCTCTCAGGTGAACATAAAAGATCCCATGGCACTATTTCGAAGTGGAGCAGAGGAGTCCTCCCCTGGTTATCCCTCAACCAACATTACCAAAGCAGATTATCTGGTCATTATCACATTGCTGTTTGTGGGACATTGCTGTGTGCAAATTGGCTGCCGCATTTCCTACATTACAACAGTGACTACACTTCAAAAGTACTTCATTACCTGTAAAGCGCTTTGGGATTTCCTGAGGTCATGAAAGGCACTATATAGATGCAAGTCTTTATTTTATGGTCTCATGCCACAAATGAACACTGTAGTCAGCTCAAAAGCTGTGACATTATTATGTAAACCAGGGGTAATATTCTGACTTCCATGTTTTCAACGGGAAATCTTGCAGTTCATATCAGAAATCTGGACGTGCAAGCAGTTTGCAAGACCAAATGGTTCCGAAATCACGTGCAGTGTGTGCCCAAATTTCCATTGTGTGCTTCAGATGGGGGGAGCGCCCTGCTCCCCCCATCTGAAGCACACAATGGAAATCTGAAGCTTCCACAGGGTGCAATCTTTGGTGTTCTATCCCTTTTGTGTAAATCCTTCTAGTCACAATACTCTTGGCAATGTGAAGCTGTGGAGTCTGCTCTTCACATTATGGCATCATGTACACAGGTGGTGCAAGTTTCCAGCAGATGATGTCAAATCAACAGTGAAGAATAGACATCTAACAGGTAGAATAACAACAAATGATCTTTTTTTCTAAGAGCACCGTAGCAAGCTTCGGAGTTTTGAACATAACTTATTTTAATCTGCGATGTGTCAAAGTGCTTTGAAGTTACCATCACTCAATATGTAAAATGTACAGGCAGGTTAATTTTGCTGTAAAACAAATTAAGCAATTTGAAACATAAAAATTCTAAATATAATCTGTAACACCAAAATAGCTTGGTCAGACTGTTATGTAGGAAATATTACCAGTTTCAGGCAGGATTTTCCTCTGCCGTACCGCCAGTTCAGCAGCAGTACCAGAGCGCATGGATGGGAAGAATGGGTTGGGAACTCCTAATGCCAGATACATGTCTATTTTTGCCCCCAATGTATTTTGTGGCATTACTTCCACTGGATGCCAGAAGTGGCCACCAGAAATTTTAGGCAGGTGTATTTAAATGAGCCGGAAATGTGGGTGCGACGTCATGTGTCGCACTGTCTGTCACCATTGTTAGCTCAGCAAGGTTGGTCGATAGGAACATCTACATGCAACAGGCGACCAGTATGGCTAGGTAGGACTCAAAGCCAGAAAGAAGTTAAATGCACAAAGCATGATCAGCAATTGAATGAGGGACAATGGATTGGCTGTTCTACATCGCTAGAATTTGCCTCGTCATGGAAGCCAGCAACATTTTTTTGAGTCTTCGGGGCTATGAAGCCACTGCTTTGATCTCTGCAGCTGACAGTGGCATGCTTCCAACTGGAAGTGGCAATACCATTAGGAACCCACGCAAATGAAGTAAATGAAGCTAACTTCACCAGGGTCAGCATTGGGTTGGGTGCAAGTTCCACTCCGCCCAACTTCCGGCGACTATGCTGCTGGAGAGGTCAACATCTGTACGGCTCTTCTTAAGCTGGAGAGTCAGAGAGCTACACGTTTTAATTATATATGTTCATACAATTCCATTGGCGGCCTGCCAATTTTGACCAAATGCAATCCATATTTTGGGAAAAATTAAGAATTTTGATCATGTGGCTAATGCCCTAAGGCACTTTGCAGGAGATTGGAGGGCACTGAGTAGGAAGTGAGAGAGAGATTACAGATGACCAGAAACAGGCGGGAGCCTCATGAGTAGATGGTAATCGGGGTCAAATGACATAGTTATGACCTCCGACTTCATTTCCTCCTCTTTGTGCCGGATTACTGTCAGTTCCTGCTCCCGCCCACCAAAGCTGGCCAGTATAAGTCAGAAGGTAGCCATTTTGACCTTCCATTAAAAGAATTCTCAGCTGCAGTCAGTGAAATCTGGAAGCAGGTTTGATTTTTTTTTCTCGCTGTTGCTTGTGGGTTTTGAGCCTTTAAGGCTGCCATGTCTAATGACCTTGCTGCTGTAGGCACCAGAAACATTTTGCTTGCTGCTCTAAACTGGTGCTTCTTTTCTTTTCACTTCTGACACTTCCAGATTACCCACCCTCCAAGTCGTTGAGCAGCCAAAGGGGAGTACGTTTTTGTGCTGGCAGCTTGGCAAATTCATTTAAATGAGGCCCAACCACAAAAATGGCAAGGGACCCTCGCTGACTCCTTCAGGTGGACACCGTGCAAGCCCCGCCCACTTCCCACCTGATATACGCTGGACTCTAAAATCGGCTCTGCCCCATAAATGACCAAAACGTATCAAGTGCAATAAAATCTTAATTGCTTCATGACTCATGCGTAAGTGACAACGTCAGCAGGGTATGTTTCAAAATCACACTGCCGCGCATTTAGTGCTCAAAGCTAGATTGATGGCTGGCACCATGACCCTGGCTGGGAATCTGACAAATCTGATACATTAGGGGTGCTCGCTGTGGTAATCTGGACCATATGAACTGGCAGCTGAAAAATCAAAATAAATAGTTGAGGATAAGAAAGGGGAGCTGATTGGAGAGGTTTAAACATGAAGTTACATCGAGTTACATCGAAAGTGCAGCACAGAAACAGGCCATTCGGCCCAACTGGTCTATGCTGGCATTTATGCTTCACATGAACCTCCTCCCTCCCTACTTCATCTAACCCTATCAGGATACACTTCTATTCCTTTCTTCCTCATGTGTTCATCTAGCTTCCTCTTAAATGCATCTATGCTATTTACCTCAACTACTCCTTGTGGTAGCGCATTCCATATTCTTACCACTCTTTGGGTAAAGAAGTTTCTCCTGAATTCCCTATTGGATTTATTAGTGACTATTTTATATTTATGACCTCTAGTTTTGGACTCCCCCTCAAGTGGAAACATTTTCTCTACATCTACCCTATCAAACCCTATCATTAACTTAAAGATCTCTCTCAGGTCACCCCTCAGCCTTCTCTTTTCTAGAGAAAAGAGCCCCAGCCAGTTCAACTTTTCCTGATATGGATATCCTCTCAGTTCTGGTATCATCCTTGTGAATCTGTTTTGCACCCTCTCCAATGCCTCTATATCCTTTCTATAATATGGAGACCAGAATTGTGCACAATACTCCAAGTGTGGTCTAACCAAGGTTCTATACAAGTTTAACATAACTTTTTTGCTTTTCAATTCTATCCCTCTAGAAATGAACCCCAGTGCTTGGTTTGCCTTTTTTATGGCCTTATTAACATACGTCACTACATTTAGTGATTTGTGTATCTGTACTTCTAGATCCCTTTGCTCCTCTATCCCATTTAGACTCTTATTATCCAAGCAGTATGTGGCCTCCTTATTCTTCCTACCAAAATTCACCACCTCATACTTGTCTATATTGAATTCATTTGCCAATTACACGGCACTTCTGCAAGTTTATTAATGTCCTCTTGCATTTTGACGCATTCTTCCTTTGTATTAACTACACCCCCCAATTTGTGTCATCTGCAAAATTGTTCTTCCAATTCCCGGATCCAAATTGTTGATGTAAATTGTGAACAGCAGTGGTTCTAGCACCGATCCCTGTGGAATATCGCTTCCCACCTTTTGCCAGTCTGAGTAGCTACCCTTAACCCTACTCGCTATTTTCTGCTTTGTAGCCAACTTGCTATCCATTCTGCTACCTGTCCCCTGACTCCACATGCTCTGACCTTAGCCATGAGTCTTCAATGTGGGGACCTTATTGAAGGCTTTTTGAAAATCCAAATATATTACATCTACAGCATTACCCTTTTCTACTCTTTCTGTTACTTCTTCAAAGAATTCAATAATGTTGGTCAAGCATGACTTTCCCTTCTGAAATCCGTACTGACTATTCTTTATTGTATTTTCATTCTCTAATTGTTTTTCTATTACATCTTTGAGTAAAGATTCCATTATCTTTCTTACCACCGACATTAAGCTAACTGGTCTGTAGTTCCCTGGACTTGTTCTATCTCCCTTTTTAAATATAGGAATAACAATTACTGTCCACCAGTCCTCTGGCACTATTCCCTTTTCTAGTGACTTTTTATATATATGTAATAGTGCCTCTGCTATCTCCTCCTTAACCTCTTTTAGTATTCGGGTTGCAATCCATCCAGATCAGGAGTCTTACCCTCCCTAAGTTTGAGGAGTTTATCAATTATCTCCCCCCTTTCTATCTTAAATGTTTTAATATCTTTTTCAATCTCTTCTTCTAATGTCCTGCCCACCTTGTCAGTCTCCCTGGTAAGTACGGAGGCAAAGTAACTATTCAATATTTCTGCCATTTTGCTGTTGTTACCTGTGAATTTATCTTGTGCATCCCTTAGTGGCCATATCCCTATTCTGATTTTTCTTTTGTTATTTATGTGTCTGTAGACACATGTAGACAATTTCCTAATTGTTTTTTTTGACTTCATTCCTAACCTCTTCGTATTCCCTTTGGTCATCCTCTACTTTATTGTTTATATACTTAGAGTATGTCTTTTGCTTTAGTTTCAATTTTACTCTTATCTCTTGGTGTTTCATTATTGGCTAGTTTGTTCTTGCTTTTTAGAGGAATATATTTCTCCTGAACTCTATTGATCACTTTTTAAAATATTACTCACTGCTGTTCTAGTTCTTTGTCTGTCAAATTTTTTTCCCAGTTTACCTGCCCTAGTTCCATTCTCAACCCCATAAAATTAGCTTTGTTTCCAAGCTATCACTTTGGTCTTTGACTTACTTATGACTTTCTCAATCATTATTTTAAATCGTATAATGTTATGATCACTATTGCATAGATTACATAGAATTACATAGAATGTACAGCACAGAAACAGGCTATTCAGCCCAACAGGTCCATGCCGGTGTTTATGCTCCACATGAGCCTCCTCCCTCCCTACTTCATTTAACCCTATCAGTTTATCCTTCTGTTTGTTTCTCCCTCATTTGTTCATCTAACTGCCCCTTAAATGCATCTATGCTAGTCGCCTCAACTACTCCTTATTGTAGCGAGTTCCACATTCGAACCACTCTCTGGGTAAAGAAGTTTCTCCTGAATTCCCTATTGGATTTATTAGTGACTATCTTATATTTATAGCCCCTAGCTCTGGTCTCCCCCACAAGTGGAAACATTTTCTCCACGTCTACCATATCAAACCCTTTCATAATCTTAAAGACCTCAATCAGGTCACCCCTCAGTCTTCTCTTTTCTAGAGAGTTCCCCTACGCTTACTTCGCTTATCTGTTCTTGTTCATTTCCCATAACTAGATTCCTTTCTTGTTGGGCTTCTCACATACTGGGTAAGAAAGGAGTCCTGTACACACTGTAAAAACTCCATTCCCTTTTCTCCTTTCCCTACCTCTTCTTGCCAGTTTATTTGGGGGTAGTTGAAATCTCCTTTGATTATTATTTGATGTTTTTTACTCATTTCATAGATCGCAGTATATTTTATCCTCCACTTCCCTTCCACTACTACGTGGTCTGTAGAATATGCCTATTAACGTGATCGATCCCTTCTTATCCTTTGTTTCAATCCATGTGGTTTCAGTTTCTTAATAATACCTATGTCCCTTTTTTCTATTAACATAAGAACATAAGAAATAGGAGCAAGAGTAGGCCATACGGCCCCTCGAGCTTGCTCCACAATTCAATAAGATCATGGCTGAACTTCTACCTCAACTCCATTTTCCCGCTCTATCCCCATATCCCTTGATTCCCTTAGTGTCCAAAAATCTATTGATCTCAATCTTGAATATACTCAACAACTGAGCATCCACAGCCCTCTGGGGTGGAGAATTCCAAAGATTCACAACCCTCTGAGTGAAGAATTTTTTCCTCACTTCAGTCCTAAATGGCCGACCCCTTATCTTGAATCCTTAGTTCTAGACTTTCCAGCCAGAGGAAACATCCTCTTAGCATCTACCACGTCAAGCCCTCTAAGAATTTTATACATTTCAATGACATCACCTCTCATTCTTCCAAACTCCAGAGAATATAGGCCCGTTCTTTCCTCATAGGACAACCCTCTCATCCCGGGAATCAATCTAGTGAACCTTTGTTGCATTGCCTCTAAAGCAAGTAAATCCTTCCTTAGGTAAGGAGACCAAAACTGTACATATTACTCCAGGCGTGGTCTCACCAGAGCCCTATGTAATTGCAGCAAGACCTCCTCACTCTTGTACTCCAACCCCTTTGCAATAAAGGCTAACATACTATTTGCCTAACTAATTGCCATTATGGTATCTCTAATTACTACAGCTACCCCACCCCCTTTCTTCTTTCCCTATCCTTTCTAAATACGTTATATCCTGCAATATTTAACTGCCTGTCCTGTTCCTTATCTTGCCATGTCTCAGTTATCCATATCATATCTGGCTCCTCGCTATGAACTATTGCTTCCAGTTCCCTCATTTTGTTTTGGATGCTGTGCACATTGTTGTACAGGCAATTTAATTTGTTTTTAGTAATTGTTCCCTCCTTTTTTTTTTAGCAGTCATTTTGTACTGATGTTCTATAACTGTATTTGTTCCTTGACCATTTACGTTACCCTTATTCCTTATCTTGGTCCTTAAGTTGTGAGAAAGATGCACTTGGATTTGGGAGGATTTGACATGGAAAGCAGGCGGGGGCAGGGGGGTGGGGGCAATTAAAATGGAGGGGGGGAATTACCCACTAATTACCCCCCCCTGATATGGCCGACTGTAATTTTAAATTGCAGGCGGCAGGGACACCCGCTCCAAGCTGGCGGAGTCCTTTTTAAATATGCAGATTGGGCTCTGCTGACTTAGAATCGTGCCATGGGTTTTTTATGTCTACCTGAGAGGGCAGACAGGGCCTCAGTTTAATGACTCATCCAAAAGACGGGACCTCCATCAGTGCAGCACTCCCTCGGTACTGCACTGGAGTGTCAGCCTAGATGATGGGCTCTGGAATGGGGCTTGAAGCCATGACCTTCTGATTCAGGTGAAAGTGCTACCACTAAGCCAAGGCTGACAACTATGAAGGAAAGCAAAAACAGGGAAATAAAAATGAAAAAGTGTTAATGCACTCACATATTGTGAAAGGAAGAAAGCACAAAGTAGGAAAAACTACAGGAATGCTTGTGTTCCCAGTCTCAGCTCCAGGAATACCTCTGCCCACATCAATCCCAAAATATTGCTGCACCCAGTTGCCAGACAACAGGTCATTGAACTAATTCCACCCTTGCTTGAATTTGGGCCTTACGTCCTGTTCCATCCCCACTCCAGCTCCCACTTTGCCAACTGCCCTGCTCCCTTGTCCCATGTTGCCTGCCTGACTCCTCTGCTTCCCTCCCCGTGCTCTACTACCCAACTAACTGCTTTGCTCCATGGCTCACGTCCTGGAATGAGCAATGCTACAGAGGATCTAATGGCAAGTTTTTAAAAATAGAATGCTAAATGCACTGGCCCATTCCAGAAAGTGATAGTGCTTCAGAGAAGTAAGGCATGAAACAGCAACCATTTTTAACATTATAACTGAAGAAAATGCACAAATGTGATAAAAAGAGCAAAAGTGAAACTCATTTTTAAAGACCAGTTTTACATTTGATTAAGGGCTGCCAATTCCTAAACCCGCGTTTGTGTTTTTAAAAAAAAACTTATACCTGCATGTGCTAGTGTTCAGTTTAAATAGTGATGTGTACTTTATTTCAATTTTAGTATGTGCATAATTGTACCTGCATTTTGCTTTAATGCACACGGCACTCCTAATTCATCATTCTGTATAATTCGAATGAATGATTAGGGGAGGGCTTACAATCAGTCCCGAACCTGTAGGCGCCAGATTGCATGAGACTGTTAGCAATCTATGCATTTTCTAATGTTCACAGAAAACTTCTCATTACATGGAAAACAACAATCCTTCGTAAAATACTGGATGGAGAAAGCTCAAAAACAAAGATTTTCCATTTATTTGATGTGGCTGTATTCTCTCTTGTTTATTACTTAGAGCAGAAAGGCTTCATTGTCATAGTAACGTGGCTGGGTCTCAAATGTTAAAACATTTTAAAGAGCACAAACCTTTGATTCCCAGTCTATGGTGAGTTAGACGATCCCAGTTGGGGTCGCATTAAGGGCACTATGGTTAGTCTCAGTGTCCATGGGCTTGGGAGGACAAAACAGCAAGCTGGATCCCAGTTCCTGTTCATTAAACAGTGGCCGCAGCAGAAAAGTAAGCGTCTGTAGACATCAGGAGAAGACGGCTCAGGCTTATCTGTGAAGCCCCCACAGTCAAATAGTCTGCCACAAAGAAGAACCAGAGAGCTGTTAGCTCCCATGGACACACGTGTCAGTGTCATCAGAAATAGCGGGGGGGGCGGGCATGGGGGGAAGTGGGGGCGAAATACCACAAACTATAAAAATCAGCGCTCGTCAGGTATTAGTTGTATAAATATTATTGTAAACAATACTTGGAGGGCATATAGACTTGTTTGTGATTCCAGAATGCTCTAAACACACATGAGGTCATTGTTCATTCCAGCAATTTATATCATACGGCTCTACATGGAATTTAAGGGTGATTTGCGCTGCTGAACAGAATGGTCTTATTGGCTGATCGCACTGTTCTGATTTATAATACCTTCTGTAATAGCTGTGCAGGTGAGCACTGAATAAATAAGTGGACCAGATCAAGCCGGACTGGTAATTATTATTTAAGAACGATCCCCCATGAGCCTGAACTGTAACATACAGGGAGATAGGGAGATATTGACACAAAGACAGGAACTGATCAGTCAGCATTCCACATTACTGTGGTCTGAGGTGCAAGTTCCAGGGTGACTGATGTCAGATCCACGGGAGAGGTGTGTGACAAATGCCAACAGTCCATCAACTGCATTCACCTCCGAAGGGAGATTGCACGGAGAAATGCAATGATTGCGTTAAGCGTTGAGAAAGTACAGAATGAACATCTTACATGGGGAAAATACTTTGATATCCAAAAATGACATTTGAATGAACACACTGAATGGCCTTGCTTGGCCATATCCTTTTTTTTCCTTTTTAAAATTAGTGGTTTGTTACAGTTTTATTTTGCATTTATTTAATTTGAAAGCTATGGAATACAGATATCAATATTCAAATCCTACCAATCAGGTCCCTGCTGGAATCAGCCAACGCAACATATCATTAGCACACTTTCCATGCTTTCTTCATGAAGTTTGCACTCTACCTGTTTAAACATGCTCGATGCAATAAGATACATGTGCTAGTACTCCTGTGATCATCAATCTACACATTTATTAGTTTCCTCCTTCTGCTCATTAGCTCAACTCCCACAAATACATAAAACTCCTTATACAGTATGTGGAGAGAGGTGCAGCAGAATAGAAGCTATTTATTTCATTTATTAGACTAGAAGTTGAAGTTAAATATTCAACAACAACTCTGTTTCACTATTAAAACAAATAAAATGTTAACTCCTTAACAATATAATTAACTCTTTGAGAACTGGCAGGCAAATCTGCCATTTTGTTTTAGTTTGGCTTTCAGCTCTGTTGTGTCTGCATATCCATGTTTGTGTTGGTGGCCATGTGTATGTCCATGCGTGTATATATAAGAGTGTGAGTATCTGTGTGCCTGTGTATGTCCATGCGTATATACATATAGGAATGTGTGTGTGTGTGTGTGTGTGTGTATGTATGCCTGCATGTGTCTATGTGTGTGTATCTGTATGTGTGTGAATGTGGGTATATATGTATGTTCTTATGTGTGCTCGTGTGTATATCTTTATTTGTGTATGTGTGATTGTGTCTTTGTGTATGCATGATTGTGTATATGTCCATGTATATGTATGTTTCTGTGTATGTGTAAGTGTATATTTATATCTGTATGTGAGTGTATATAACGAATATTTGTGTATATCTCTGTGTGTATATGTATGTGTATGTCTATGTATGTATATGTGCGGAATGTATGCCTGTGTGTGCATGTATGTATGAATGTCCTTTTTCAAACTAGTATAATAGCAAAAGGTACACTTAGAGATGGACTAAGACTTCAAATTGCTATTGAACTGGCTAGCTGATGTTGGCCTGGAGAAAATTGGGCTCAGATTTGGGTGGATTAAACCATGTTTAATTGGCAACCATGCACTCTTCCTTATCTTATCAGGAACAGAACTATAAAAGTAAGAATTTAACATGTGCAAACAAAAGTCAAACTTACATTTTACATTATTAAAGATGCCATTTGGAGCCCATTTCACTTCAGTCCCTCTTCCGTCGACACCAGATGGCAACATTGTTGTAGGGTCTGGTGCTTACATTAAAAACTTAGGCCCCAAAATTCCTGGGGGGTTTTCTCTGCTGGCACAGCATGTCGGACTCCTGTTTGCCCATGGGGATAGTTGGAGATGCCATCACAAATCCTGGGGATCGGATTATTTGTAAGACCAGGGCGTTACCATGCTACTCCGACAGCGGAGAGAAGGCCTGGCGAGGTCCCGAAAAAATTCCTCTCCACATATCCTGCAGGCCTCAGGGATCGATTACTTTATTCTAGTAGAGGTTTGGGGCCATTTCTAGGCCCATAATGGAGTCCGCACCTGCTGTCAGCAGGTGTAAGTTCTGTTGGGCCTATCAGGAAGCGTATTAAGCAGAATTTCCCGAGAAAACCCAGGTACTTCCCCAGACACGTCCACTTGATATGTGTTGGGGGGGGCAGGGGGCAGGCGGATGCTCCATCTGCAGCCCCCGCCCAACAGAATTTAAAGAATCCCGGCATTACTGGATTTTACAGACCCAAATTTCTGGTTGTTCCCGGTATAAATATATGCCCTCTCCACCTTCAGGAACTTTGTGACTAAAAACATTCATTTTTAATTTCCAGCTTTCTGTTTGCACCTTGTTGTTGTGTTTGATTCCCCTTCCTTTAGGCTCCCCATGGTTCATGTGGCCTAGATGGGTGACCTTGCCTGGCTTTGGAAGCAGGTAAGCTTAATTATCCTCCAGTTTCCCTTCCCTTAACGGGAAGGAATGCCGGGCGTCTGCTGCCCACATCTCTCTGATGTTCAGGAGTGATAACTTACCGTGTGTGTGTGTGTGCCTGTATCCAGCAGGCTGTCCTACACTTTGAATTTTATTCTCATTTTGTTTCTTTTCTTCCCCCTTCCTTTCACGTTTGCTGTAATATTTGATAATCCTGTAGGGTAAGCGTGGTTTGTATTGAGCTTTCGACAGCTTCCCACCTGGGTAGTTGTACATAAGAATCCCCACTGTGCCGTTAACTTGTAACAAAATTGTGCAAATTTACTTTGTTTGCTGCAAGCTTATCAACTGCTTATTGGAAACCTCTAGAAACACTGCTGTTCTCTAAGAACTTTGCCACGATATTGCCCGTTCCAGATTTCTTCTGTATAGCTGGCAAAGGCTTTCCTCCGCTTCTAATCCACTCTCTGGTCCTTTGCCTATTTTTCCATCTGTCTCAGAAAGCCCATTAGTGAAGGACTTTGATCTGTTCAGCACCTGTTTGCATTCTTTTCCAGCACTTTTTTTTAATATTACACTGAAGATTTTTAATGCATTAGGCTATTGAGAGATACTTCACACATTAGAGTAATTTATGTAGCAAGAGATAGTTCCACCCACACACTTGTCCTAATGCTACCATAACAACTCACTATTCAGTTCCATATAAAGCAAACCTTGCTGCAGATGTTTGCATAAATACAACTACAGTGAGCACTTTACCTGTGTGCTCATACCTTGAGTTTATTCTCCCATGCCTGCTGAAAGGCGAGATAAAAACGATAGGATAAAAATACAGCCAGTTCTCACTGCGTTACTTGGGATGAGATGTTAAACCTGTCTCCCCTCTCAGGTGGACGTAAAAGATCCAATGACACTATTTCGAAGAAGAGCAGGGGAGTACTCCATGGTGTCCTGGCCAATATTTATCCTTCAACCAACATAATGAAAACAGATTATCTGCTCATTATCACATTGCTGTTTGTGGGACCTTGCTGTGCACAAATTGGCTGCTGCGTTTCCTACATTACAACAGTGACTACACTTTAAAAGTGTTTCATTCTCTGTGAAGCGCTTTGAGACGTCCCGAGGTCGTGAGAGGTATAATGTATAAATGTAGGTCTTTCTTTCTAGCTTTCTTTCTTTCTTATCCAAATGTTTGCAGGAATGCACTGAGTACACCTTGATAGAAATGTATTCACACAACATTGCTGTCTACTAGAGTCATTACGGCAATTTAGTCTTGGGTTTTTTTTAAGTAGTGGTAAATAGTGGAGGGTGTCACATGTTACAGCCCTAGTCAAGAAAGAGGAAAGGAAAGAGCCTGGAAGTAATGGGCCAATTAGTCCGACCTCGGTGGTGGATAGGCTTTTAGGGCTAGATTTTCCTACCTTGTGGAAGGTTAGTAGACATTAACGGGTGGGGCACCTGCCCTAATGGCCCATCCCTGACTGCATCTGATTTCCTGGTGTCAGGGACAATTAAAATATTTTCAGGCAGGCAACAAGTTTCGGTGGGTGCTTGGGTGGAGGCCTAGGACACCTGTTGCAGCGTAAGCAGGTCAGCTGCTCAGGGAGTGCCATCAACCACTCTGCAGTCAATGACATTTCCTGGAAACTTTAACATTGAAACTCCCCAACCCAGGCCTTAACAACATTGTGTGGCGTTCTCAGCAGCCAGTATTGGTAGGGTGTCAATGAGAGAAAACACATTTAACAACACGTGAGCAGTGGTGGGCCCTAGAGATTTGTGCTGGGACCACATTTCTTTTCCATTGATATAAATGATTGGGACATAGCTATTAGAAGAATGATATTGAAGATTGCTGATGATATTCAATTAGGGGGATGACAAACTGTGAGGAAGAATGCGGGAGATTGCAAGGAGACAAAGAAAGGTTAGAGCAGCGGGCTAATAGGTGGCAGATGCAGCTCAAAGCAGCAAAATGTGAATAGGGTATTTTGGGAAAATGAACAGTGAAAGGAAATATACTCGAAATGATAAGATTTTTTAGAGTGGATGAATAGAGACCTCTAGGAGTGCTGATGAAACTCTCATCCAAATTTGCTGACGATACAAAGCGAGGTGGGAAAGTAAGCAGTGAGGAAATCCCATTCTCCCATCACCTCTGTGTTCGCTGACCTACATTGGCTCCCGGTCTGGGAATGCCTCGATTTTAAAATTCTCATCCTTGTTTTCAAATCCCTCAGTGACCTCGAGCCTCCCTATCTCTGTAACCTCCTCCAGCCTTACAACCCTCTTAGATCTCTGTGCTCCTCCAATTTTGGTCTCTTGCGCATCCCCCATCGCTCTGACATTGATGGCTGTGCCTTCAGCTATCTAAGCCCTAATCCTGCCTCTCTACCCCTCTCTTCTCCTTAAAGTCTGCCTCTTTGACCAAGCCCTGTCCTAATATCTCCTTATGTAGCTCAGTGTTAAATTTTGTTTGATAAACAGCTGTAAAGTGCCTTGGGATGTTTTACTTTGTTAAAGGCGCTATATAATTGCAAGTTCTTGTTGTGTTGTTGGGGTGCAGGTGCATGCAATAAATCTGAAATCTGTCCTGGTTTATTTCATAGAAAACTTAATTTTTTTATTACGCAGGCATGTGAGAACACCATTTCAAATTGATTACTGCAGGCTTGGCTTCTCTTAGAAAATTCAGCAGCTTTTGGCCATTTCAACAATTCTTCCTGTTCTACTGCACTGCAGCCTGTGTAGTGATGAGTTTGTGACGGCTCCATGGAAAATCTGGCGACTGCTGCGGTGTCTGGGAGGCGAGTGAGCCTGGTGATGACACTGCTGATGCTGCAGACCCGGCCCATGAGGAATAGGAAGTAGGCACATGTGGCACACCTTTTCACAGGTGAGTAGAACACATGTGGCACACCTTTTCACAGGTGAGTAGAACACGTGTGGCACACCTTCACAGGTGAGTAGAACATGTGTGGCACACCTTCACAGGTGAGTAGAACACATGTGGCACACCTTTTCACAGGTGAGTAGAACACGTGTGGCACACCTTTTCACAGGTGAGTAGAACACGTGTGGCACACCTTCACAGGTGAGTAGAACACGTGTGGCACACCTTCACAGGTGAGTAGAACACGTGTGGCACACCTTCACAGGTGAGTAGAACACGTGTGGCACACCTTCACAGGTGAGTAGAACACATGTGGCACACCTTCACAGGTGAGTAGAACACATGTGGCACACCATCACAGGTGAGTAGAACACATGTGGCACACCTTCAAAGGTGAGTAGAACACGTGTGGTGCACCTTCAAAGGTGAGTAGAACACGTGGCACACCTTCACAGGTGAGTAGAACACGTGTGGCACACCTTCAAAGGTGAGTAGAACACGTGGCACACCTTCACAGGTGAGTAGAACACGTGTGGCACACCTTCAAAGGTGAGTAGAACACGTGGCACACCTTCACAGGTGAGTAGAACACGTGTGGCACACCTTCACAGGTGAGTAGAACACGTGTGGCACACCTTCACAGGTGAGTAGAACACGTGTGGCACACCTTCACAGGTGAGTAGAACACGTGTGGCACACCTTCACAGGTGAGTAGAACACATGTGGCACACCTTCACAGGTGAGTAGAACACGTGTGGCACACCTTCACAGGTGAGTAGAACACGTGTGGCACACCTTCACAGGTGAGTAGAACACATGTGGCACACCTTCACAGGTGAGTAGAACATGTGTGGCACACCTTCACTGGTGAGTAGAACACGTGTGGCACACCTTCACTGGTGAGTAGAACACGTGTGGCACACCTTCACTGGTGAGTAGAACACGTGTGGCACACCTTCACTGGTGAGTAGAACACGTGTGGCACACCTTCACTGGTGAGTAGAACACGTGTGGCACACCTTCACAGGTGAGTAGAACACTAGTATTTGGAAGCTGCAGGCCATCAAAGATCTGCCTCTTCCCACCAAACTCCCAAAGGTTGATGTAAAATCCTTGCTTCTCACATCCTCATCCTAAGCCATAACATCAGCACATCACCTGCTCTCGATTGTCATACAAGAGAACTAAACACCAAGCAGTCCATGCACCAAATATTCCAGCGATTTATTATAACTATTTACAAAAACCCCATTTGTCCCATCAGAATTATTTACATTAGTTAATCCAGAAATTTCTGATGGAGTTGTCCTTCTCCGATTTCAGCTGGTATAAGTTCAACTCTTGTCTTCCTATCTATCTAGTCATAAGTTCATCACTTATGCTGACAGAGCAGAGCCCCAGGAATTTCCAGGCCTAAGTGTTCAGAAAACAGGCCTATTGGGAGAGAAAAAAAGAGACTCAGAACAGAAAGAGTTAACTTTAAAAAGAACGACTTAAAAACAGCTGGTAGATGTATGAAATGCTGTTTTACATTTGACACCACACTGCTATTGAGATAGGTGTACTTAGTCAAACAGGTGACAGTTAAATGCAAAGTAAACTGCCTTATTGCTTTGCCTTTCTAATCCCACATAAACCTCTTGTCATTAACATTCCGCGGTTTCGGTACAAAATGTCCCCAAATTTCTGAGACTTTTCTGAGTACTATTAACATACTCTTCACTGAACCCTGCACACCTGTAACTACACCAAATGTATTAAAGGAAAGGGAAGGCCCATGAACCCAGAGGGCAGTCTCTCGTTCTACCTGTACTACCAGCAGCCATTTGAAAATAAAACACATTAAAAATGGTTCTGTGGAGATTATAAGTCATGTGCTGGTTTTTTTGTTGTTCTTGCAAATAAGTAGATCAGTTTCTGTTAGTGCTGTTGTATCCAGAGAAGGAAATCTCAATCATTGCACCGTAGAAATCAATTTACATAACCTGGTGCAAAATGTTTGCATAATGCAAGAGACAGGACAATGGTATAAAACAAAAAATTCATATTTTAAAAAAAAATTATTGTTTCAAAACAAGAATGTTCCCCATGGCCTGTGCTCGTGAGCTGGCTATACAATTTGGCAGTAAATCTTGTCAAAAGTCAACTTTGACACCCTAAATAAAGAGGACTATCATAGATTCCAATTGAGGTCAGATGATAAAGTGCAGCACAAGTGAATATGTGGCACACCATGCCAGATCAGTGCAATCACTGGAGTTGGACCATCTGCCCACAACTAACAGAAGCAGCTGGCAGAGCTTGACTTTGGCACTGGTGGAATCAAAATGCTCCTTACGGTCATAACAGAAGTCTGGTGCTGCACCTAAGCCTACACCTCCTGATAACTTGGTTATCCATCTGGTCTGGAAAATTACATTGGCATGGAACATCTTTGAGTCAAGGAGGAGAGGGGGAGGGACTTTGACATAATTTCCTACCTTATTATTATATGACTAATAAGCAACTCCATGTATGAACCCCTCCAATCAGGTTTCTGCTCCACCAAAGCACTGAAACGGCCCATATCAAAGTCACAATTGACATCCTATGTGACTGTGACCATGGTAAACGTTCCCTCCTCATCCTTCTCGACCATTCTGCAGCCTTTTACACGATTAAGCACACCATCCTCCTCCAACGCCTCTCCTCCGTTGTCCAGCTGGGTGGGACTGCCCTCGCCTGGTTCAATTCTTATCTATCTAGTCATAGCCAGAGAATCTCCTGCAATGTCTTCTCTTCCTGCTCCCGCACCGTTACCTCTGGAGTCCCCCCAAGTATCTATCATTGGCCCCCTCCTATTTCTCATCTACATGCTGCCCCTTGGTGACATCATCTGAAAACACAAGGTTAGGCTCTATATGTACACTGACGACACCCAGCTCTACCTCACCACCACCTCTCTTGACCCCTCCACTGCCTTTGCTTTGTCACGCTGCTTGTCCGACATTGGATGAGCAGAAATTTCCTCCAATTAAATATTGGGAAGACCGAAGCCATTGGGCTAGAAATTTAGCCGTGTAGCGCCCATTTTTCAAGTGCTATGTGGCCTCCTAAGTTCCCAAAATAGCGTCCGGAATGGGCACGCACGCTTCAAGAGAGATGTGCGCTGGACGCCATTTTGATAAAGGCATTTACATGCGCGTAGATAACGAACGCCGGCATCGTGTAAAGTAAGGAGCATATGCGTTAGATCAGTGTGCAACGCTGATTAAAAGGGATAGACATCATTTTGGCACTCAACGCTCCAGCCAACAAACTTTCTTAACCAAGAATAACTGAACATGTCTTAGACAGCCTGGAGGCCCCACCCCACCAGCACTATTTAAAGGGATCATGCAGGTGTTGCAGTTTAGTGGCTGGATTATTGATTCTGACTGCTGGTACAATTGTTTGTGTTTGTTGAAGCTTCCTGTACTTGGATAGAGTTGCCATTGTATATAAAGATTGGTTTGGCAGGTCCTGCATTACTGTTCGTGTCATTTACAACAGTGTGCTGAACAAGATTCCTGGCAACCATGGATGGCCCGCTAGGGCTCCCGCTGGGCATAGAACATGACTGGGAGCATGCAGAGAGGCTACGCAGACAGGTCAAGCTGTAAGGAGAGGGGGGTGGAGGAGGGCACTGAGCAGGAGGCCATATCCCATGAGGGCCTTCAGGGAACAATTCTCTTACCTCAATATGAGTGAAGATCAGTGCATTCGATGGCTGCGGTTCACCAAAGAGGTTGTGACGGAGATATGTCAACTGCTGCAGCCACAACTGCAGCCTCAGAGCAGGGCAAGGACAGCATTGCCTGTGGCTGTCAAGGTAACTGTGGTGCTGAACTTTTACAGCTCTGGATCCTTTCAGGCCTCTGCTGGCAATGTGAGAAACATCGCACAGTTTGCAGTGCACTGCTGGATAAGGGAGGTCACTGAGGGACTGTACAAGCTGCGCAACAGGTTCATCACGTTCCCTCTTGACAGAGAGAAGCAGAATGAGCGAGCACGAGGGTTTGCTTGCATTGCAGGCTTCCCCATGGTGCAGGGTGCCATTGACTGCACGCATATTGCCTCGCTTGCTCCACATCTCAACTCGGCCATCTTCATGAACAGAAAGGGGTTCCACTCCCTCAATGTGCAGCTGGTGTGCGACCACCATCATGCAGGTCAATGCCTGTTACCCTGGCAACAGTCATGACACCTTCATTATGCGGCAGTCCAACATCCCAACTATCTTTAATCCAGCTCGGCAAGCCAAAGGCTGGCTACTGGGTGATAAGGGCTATCCCCTCATGATGAGGTTCGTGACTCTGGATAGGCACGTGTGCACGCATGCAGAGCAGGCCTGCAACGAGAGCCGTGCGGCCACTTGGAATGTCGTCGAGCATACCATAGGCCTCCTAAAGCAAGGCTTCCGCTGCCTGGCCCGTTCTGGTGGGGCCCTGCAGCACTCTGCTGAACAGGTGTCAAGACTCGTCATGGTACAGCGCATAACCTCGCCGTTATGAGGGAACAGCCTTTGCCGCCGCCTATCCAGCAAGACCCTGAGCCAGAGGCAGAGGACGAGGAGGAGGAAGAGGGTGAGGAGGAAGAGGAGGAGGAGGAAGTGGAGGAAGTGGAGGAAGACCCAAGCAGGCAACAAGGTGCACAGACCCTGTCTGCCAGGGGTCTGCGAGCTCACCTTGTTCATGAGCGATATCAATAACCTCAACAACACCTCCCCACCCGTCATCTCCAACATGACCATCAAATTACCCTCCATTTGATTACACATTGCTTCCTTGCAGCTTATTGCATAAACGAAAACCACCACCAACTGCAACTTCAAATCCAAATTTATAATGTAACACGTTAGCATGGGTGGTGGAAGGCTGGTGGCCTTCAATTGAGGAGCATGCAGATGGCCTTAGAGGATGACCTTGAGCAGTTCTGGGCCGACAGGGCCCAGCTTCAGACTGCACCGCCTCGGCATGGGCTGCAGCAGTCTGGCTTGGCTGGCTGACAGGCAACAGCAAGGCCACTGGCGGAGTGGCAGGGATGGGAGCAGGAATGTCCGGAGAGAGGACAGCAGGTTCGACTGTTATGGTGCCACTGCCACTCGCACGGGCCGCGCCTCAGCACTCCTGGTGATCAGCTGGAGAACAGATTGCTGTGCGCCCTGGAAGCCCCGTTCCACAGTGGTACCCAAAGCGACGATAACATCAGTCTGAGCTTCAACTGAAGCACGCAGACCTTTGATCACATCGGTTTGTGCTGCAATGGAAGCTGTGATCTCGGTCATCAGACGTTGCATCATGGTGGGTTCCTCAGGTGTGCTGATGGAGGTGACCACCCGTTCCATATGGGTAAGAATGGGCTCCAAGCTCTGCACAAAACCCTGTACCAAATTTGAGATGGACTCCTCCATGCCCCTTGTCATTGTGCGCAGGCTTTCTATTTGGTAGTGTACACCCATTAGTGTTCTTCTGTAGCCTGGCCCATCAAAGTCATCATCTGACTCCTCTGCAGCAGAACCATTGTGCAACCTTGCCCTCCGGCGAGCTGGAACCTGTGGTATCCGTTCCCCCCTGCCCCGGCTCCTTGTGCCCGGTGTCTCACCACGTGCAGATCCCTCCTCTAACCTAGCCTCTACACTACATGTAGTGTCAGTATCTGAGCTGGTGGCTGCGAGTGTGAGATCGAGTGACGGTGCGGCTTCATTGTCTGTGTCTTCCTCCTCTTCCACCTCGGATGGTGCCGGCTCCAGTTCTTGGGTATCTGCAATGACAAAGGGAGATGGGTTGAGTTGTGGAGCGGGGAGAGGAGCAAGTAAGATGTGTGTGCTGACACCGTCTGCATCACGTAAATCCAAAAAGATTGTGGGATGAGGGAGATGTGGGAAATGAGAAGGAGGATTAGGTATACAGAGACCCCCATCGTCGGGACCTCCAGCTTCGCCAGTGGCCACGGCCGCAGCGACACCCCGGCCAATGATCCGCAGCACAGTCCCTCCACGGGGGGGAGGATGTGTAGGCGTGCCTGTCCTCCCTCAGGTCTTTCCTGCTGCCGGCTGTTGTCCGCCACCTTCTCCTGCAAGATAGAGGGAAGAGTGTCAGAGAGTGTCCTGCAAGATGTTTGGGTGATGTGCCTGTCATGGTCGAATAGCTGTCTGTGTGTGTGATCTGTGAGTGGTGGGTGTGTGGATTGCAAGTGTGATACTATGTGAGGGTGAGATGCAGCATACAAAGTGCAGCGTTGCGTCTGGATGGGCAGAGTTTGTTGGTGGGTGGGTGACGGTGGTGGGGGGGGTTGTCGTGCGTGGAGCAGTGGTGCAGTTGGTAGGATGTGCCACTTGACACTTGAACTCACTCACCTTGACCACTCGTGTCAAATCACTGAACTTCTTCCGTGCGTGGTGCTATGCTCCTGCCATTCACCTCCAGGGCCACTTCCTCCCACTGCCTCTGCAGCTGGGGTCTGGAGGGTCTCCGTTCCTACATTCCCTCCACTAAGGCCTCCAGTGCACTGTCGAAGATCCTCGGGGCACACTCTCTTGCCGCTCCAGCCATTCTACCTGTCACCCTGCACTGCTTCCATTGTCAGCGCACCCCCCCCTTTAAGAGGTGCAGGCTGCCTTTACCGAGCGCTGGCCACGCCCCATATTGGGCCTCCTGCTGGTGGGTGCAGCCACTCAACGGTACGGGTAGCACTGGCTGCACGTGGGAATCATGTTAACGAGGATGCAGCGTGAATCTCGCGTGCTGCCTGCATCGGTAACACCGGGCGTAGAGAGGCCTTAGAGAGGGTGCAGAAAAGATTTACTAGAATGGTTCCAGGGATGAGGGACTTCAGTTTCGTGGATAGACTGGAGAAGCTGGGGTTGTTCTCCTTAGAGAAGGTTAAGAGGAGATTTGAAAGAAGTGTTCAAAATCATGAAGGGTTTAGATAAAGTAAGTAAAGATAAACTGTTTCCATTGGCGGAAGGGTCGAGAACCAGAAGTCACGGATTTAAGTTGATTGGCAAAAGAACCAAAGACGATATGAGGAAAAACTTTTTTACGAAGTGAGTAATTATGATCTGGAATGCGCTGCCTGAAAGGGTGGCGGAAGCAGATTCAATCGTGGCTTTCAAAAGGGAATTGGATAAATACTTGAAGGGAAAAAAAATTGCAGGGCTACAGGGAAAGAGAGGGGGAATGGGACTAACTGGATTGCTCTTTCAAAGAGCTGGCACAGGCTCGATGGGCTGAATAGCCTCCTTCTGTGCTGTAACCATTCTATCATTCTATGATTCTATCTTCAGGAGTCCAGACCATAACCTAGGCCTGGACCCCTGAAGATAGAATCATAGAGCTCATGGTTTGACCATCTCCCTTGTGTCTTGTTGACCAGATCTGAACTCTACTGTTTTGCGTTTATAGCTCAATTTGGGGAAAGTCTTCTGTTACGTGATTGCTGTACGCCCAGTACCCCATCTTTGGGGGTAAGGGCCATGGCATGATTGTCCTCATGTTATTCGTGTGCTGGATGTCACACTAGTTTGCCTGCTCTTAAATGGCCACTGCTCTTCCACCAGGCCGGGGATGAGGCAACCCCCAGCCTGGGACTCCTTACCCCTGACCGTATCTCATGCTACGCCAGTGTCCTTGTTTGAGTCGGTGGAGGTGTCACCCTAAATAAGGCTCAGCAGAAACTATGGGGGAAGGCTGGGACCCAGCCAGGCTGCAACCCTTCTGCTGGACTCCTGCTGGATTTAAATCTTGAGGTGTTAGTGGGCCATAAATTTTTGGCCCCTATTTATTCATTTCCTTGGAACCATTCAACAAACACTTTACTGTCTCAGGGGAGGTCTTTTACAAACTTCTTTCCAAATTCCAAATCCTTTTAGTGGAGATGTGCTGCCCAATGGACGATCTGCTGGCAATATAACAGAAACGGATCTGGAAATTCTACAGGGATTTTCCCAGCTCCTGCCATAACTCCAGCTGGAGATCGGCGGAAATCCCAGAGAAATGGCATAATGAGTCATTATTAACTGTTCACCCTACCTCTCTGGGAGTTCTGTTGATCTCCCACTGAGGTCATAGCAAGAGATTGGGAGAGACCTCATGGAATTTCAGGGGCTGTGCTTTTAAAAATATTTCCCCAAAGTTGCCCCTACTGCCTGAGACTTTTCTACATTAAAACATTAAGACAATTAATAAGAACATAAGAACACAAGAAATAGGAGCAGGAGTAGGCCAATCGGCCCCTTGAGCCTGCTCCGCCATTCAATAAGATCATGGCTGATCTGATCCCAACCACAAATCTAAAGAACACAAGAAGTAGGAGCAGGACCCGGCCACTCAGCCCCTGGGCCCTCTCCGCCACCCACAGGGCATTGACCGATCCGAACTCAGCTTCATGTCCAATTTCCGGCCCGCTCCCAAAAACCCCTAATTCCCTTTACTTCTAGAAAACTGTCTATTTCTGTTTTAAATTTATTTAATGATGTAGCTTCCACAGCTTCCTGGGGCAGCAAATTCCACAGACCTACCACCCTCTGAGTGAAGAAGTTTCTCCTCATCTCAGTTTTGAAAGAGCAGCCCCTTATTCTAAGATTATGCCCCCTAGTTCTAGTTTCACCCATCCTTGGGAACATCCTTACTGCATCCACCCGATCAAGCCCCTTCACAATCTTATATGTTTCAATAAGATCGCCTTAGATGATAACAAAAGGGCACTTCTTCATAGTATCTCAAGGATACTTATCACCTAAGCTGCGAAAATTGATAGAGGGCCACTTATAACCCACATAAATACCTGCCTTTCCGACCACATTCCAGTGTCAGAGGGTCAGCAACAGACCCAGTGTACTACCCATTCAGCCTGTCAATGCCAATTGACATATAATGGGTTTAAAGGAAGCAGTAATCCAATAGCTCAGCAGGTTGCCAATTAACCCACAGGTCGCAGCCCAGTTTGTAATGTAAGTGTTGATAAGAATTTTAATTCGAGGATGAAGAATTAAATGTGTTGCTGGAATAGAGTATGTATCAGCTGTACTGTTACCTGTTAATCAATAACAAATTATTTCCCAATGGTTACATCACAAAAGTTTATTCTTCAGTGCAAGCATGGTCACAGTAAGATGATGAGGAGCACGTTGGCTGCCTGCGTCTGCACTGAGAACCACTGTGTGCAGGGGAGATTTTCCAGAGTTTGTGCCCGGGTGCACTGGATCGCCCAGACTGCGAATATTGGAACATTTGGCAGGTACAGAGTTAAGTTAAATTTATGAATTCATATTCCTGGTAGGGAGCTTTGTATGGAGGAAAATGGATGGAAATTCATGGGGAGTGCACGCCCGAATTCTTGGCACATATTTGTGGCAGGCTATGCTCTGCACTGGGGGTGCAATATTGCAAAATACCCCATCCCATTGGAAGCCCTTAGTTAGATTGACATCTTGTGATCACTTGTAGTTATCTATTCTCTATTTAATGGTAAGTTACTACATCACAAGGCCACAGAATGATTACGGATGAAGAAGTTTCATTCAGCCTGTCTTAGATCATCCACTGTTCCCACATCACAGCTTCCCATTGTTTCTAAATGATGCCAATGATTTTTGTTTTTTGTTTCCACTATTTAACCTAGATACCAATTCTACATGTTAATTTTTATGTGAAGATCAGTTCTAAATGTACATTTCACTGGTTTCACTCACTGGCGTGCAGCCCGTGATTTCCCGTCCATTAAAATCAACGGATTATATATCGGGCTGCGAGCCCGTCATTTCTCAGGGTGTGCTCCCTGTGAGTGCCACTTCCTCCTGGGAGTGCCCAATGGTGTAACTCTATGAGGTCTCTGATCAGTCACCTCCTTTCAAGGTTGGAAAGCCTACGTTTTTTCAGTCATTCATCATTACTGAGTCGTCTGACGCTAGGGATCAGCCTTGTAGCTCTTCCCTGTAAGCCTCATGGCTTGACCATCTCCCTTGCGTCTTGCTGACCAGATCTGAACTCTACTGTTTTGCATATATAGCTCAACATTCAATTTAGAGAAAGCCTTCTGTTACATGATTGCTGTACCCCATCTTTGGGGGTAAGGGCTATGGCACAATTGTCCTCATGTTATTCTCAAAAGAGCAGGATTATATTGCCTGAACCAACCTGCCTCTGGCTTCAGTGGCCTCTGCGGGTCCACCACCAGGGTGGACTTACAATGTTTTGTTTCTATGCATTGGCCGCATTTTTTTTTGGTTGAATGTGATCACAAAAGAAACCAAGGAAATATTCTGTACTTGTTACTGTGTTTTACATTGGAAAGACGTTAGGAATAGTACACCTTTTGAAGGACAAAAAAAAGCGCTCAAACCTGATTAAGCTTGCAATGAGGCATTTACAAACAGGGATGCAACTGTGTCCAACTTGCATGTGCCTTGCACCACTGTTGTACAAATATGCCATATACTAATTTAGAATTAAATGCAGAATTTGCAGTGTGTGTGATGATAAAATGGCCCTTTTCCATATTTTCTTTAGCACTGAAGAGGCTGCAGGACAAACAGTTTTAGGAAATGGCCAAAATGGGCAAATGCTCATTCCTCCCTAAAATCAGAGATGCCCTAACCTTTGGTGCTGAGAGTCAGATACACATGTCAAAACCAGTGAGCTGGATAGATATGATTATGCAGAAATGAGAACCCCCAATGCAAAGAGTGTGAGATCCCCCACCCACATAAAAAACATGACTCACATACACAAAACTGCAAGACAGCAATGCTACAAAATGGGAGACCACTGTAAGTAAAAGAAATCTGAAAGCTTACATACAAAAAACTCCAAGCCTGAGCTTTTCCTCCTCTTTCTCCATCCTCCCATCTGCATCCTTTCCCTTCTCTGCATTCCTACCCGTTCTTGCCCTTCTCCACATCCTTTCCTGCATCCTCCCTCCCTCCTCTCCCTCATCCTTCCCATGCTCCAAAGCTTGACAAAATGGAAGCTTCAGATCTTTAAACTATTTGAGGCTGGAGGAATGGAACTTGAACTAATGAGGTCTTTTCTTGGCTTGGCCACTGAATGAAGCACCGGGCAAGAATGAAGTGAAGTGAAGAGAAACTCACAGCTGAGGACCAACTGGTGGACCTGTGCTCTCAACCAGTCATGGAACATCATAACAGTAACCATAGAGAAGTAATAAAAATGTGTAAAAATTACAATGAGCTTTGTCATTCGATAATTACTATGAATAATTTTTTAAAACTCATTAACCTTAACTATTACTCCTTCCTCACACTTTTCAGATGCTTTCCACAATGAACCATTTCTTTTTATTTATTTATTTATTTATTTATTTTATTCGTTCACGGGATGTGGGCGTCGCTGGCAAGGCCAGCATTTATTGCCCATCCCTAATTGCCCTTGAGAAGGTGGTGGTGAGCCGCCTTCTTGAACCGCTGCAGTCCGTGTGGTGACGGTTCTCCCACAGTGCTGTTAGGAAGGGAGTTCCAGGATTTTGACCCATCGACAATGAAGGAACGGCAATATATTTCCAAGTCGGGATGGTGTGTGACTTGGAGGGGAACGTGCAGGTGGTGTTGTTCCCATGCGCCTGCTGCCCTTGTCCTTCTAGGTGGTAGAGGTCGCGGGTTTGGGAGGTGCTGTCGAAGAAGCCTTGGCGAGTTGCTGCAGTGCATCCTGTGGATGGTGCACACTGCAGCCACAGTGCGCCGGTGGTGAAGGGAGTGAATGTTTATGGTGGTGGATGGGGTGCCAATCAAGCGGGCTGCTTTATCTTGGATGGTGTCGAGCTTCTTGAGTGTTGTTGGAGCTGCACTCATCCAGGCAAGTGGAGACGATTCCATCACACTCCTGACTTGTGCCTTGTAGATGGTGGAAAGGCTTTGGGGAGTCAGGAGGTGAGTCACTCGCCGCAGAATACCCAGCCTCTGACCTGCTCTCGTAGCCACAGTATTTATATGGCTGGTCCAGTTAAGTTTCTGGTCAATGGTGACCCCCAGGATGTTGATGGTGGGGGATTCGGCGATGGTAATGCCGTTGAATGTCAAGGGGAGGTGGTTAGACTCTCTCTTGTTGGAGATGGTCATTGCCTGGCACTTATCTGGCGTGAATGTTACTTGCCACTTATCAGCCCAAGCCTGGATGTTGTTCAGGTCTTGCTGCATGCGGGCTCGGACTGCGTCATTATCTGAGGGGTTGCGAATGGAACTGAACACTGTGCAGTCATCAGCGAACATCTCCATTTCTGACCTTATGATGGAGGGAAGGTCATTGATGAAGCAGCTGAAGATGGTTGGGCCTCGGACACTGCCCTGAGGAACTCCTGCAGCAATGCCCTGGGGCTGAGATGCTTGGCCTCCAACAACCACTACCATCTTCCTTTGTGCTAGGTATGACTCCAGCCACTGGAGAGTTTTCCCCCTGATTCCCATTGACTTCAATTTTACTAGGGCTCCTTGGTGCCACACTCGGTCAAATGCTGCCTTGATGTCAAGGGCAGTCACTCTCACCTCACCTCTGGAATTCAGCTCTTTTGTCCATGTTTGGACCAAGGCTGTAATGAGGTCTGGAGCCGAGTGGTCCTGGCGGAACCCAAACTGAGCATCGGTGAGCAGGTTATTGGTGAGTAAGTGCCACTTGATAGCACTGTCGACGACACCTTCCATCACTTTGCTGATGATTGAGAGTAGACTGATGGGGCGGTAATTGGCCGGATTGGATTTGTCCTGCTTTTTGTGGACAGGACATACCTGGGCAATTTTCCACATTGTCGGGTGGATGCCAGTGTTGTAGCTGTGCTGGAACAGCTTGGCTAGAGGCGCAGCTAGTTCTGGAGCACAAGTCTTCAGCAGTACAGCTGGGATGTTGTCGGGGCCCATAGCCTTTGCTGTATCCAGTGCACTCAGCCGTTTCTTGATATCACGTGGAGTGAATCGAATTGGCCGAAGACTGGCTTCCGTGATGGTGGGGATATCGGGAGGAGGCTGAGATGGATTATCCACTCGGCACTTCTGGCTGAAGATGGTTGCAAACGCTTCAGCCTTGTCTTTTGCACTCATGTGCTGGACTCCGCCATCATTGAGAATGGGGATGTTTGCAGAGCCTCCTCCTCCCGTTAGTTGTTTAATTGTCCACCACCATTCACGACTGGATGTGGCAGGACTGCAGAGCTTTGATCTGATCCGTTGGTTGTGGAATCGCTTAGCTCTGTCTATAGCATGTTGCTTCCGCTGTTTAGCATGCATGTAGTCCTGAGTTGTAGCTTCACCAGGTTGGCACCTCATTTTTAGGTACGCCTTGTGCTGCTCCTGGCATGCTCTTCTACACTCCTCATTGAACCAGGGTTGATCCCCTGGCTTGTTGGTAATGGTAGAGTGAGGAATATGCCAGGCCATGAGGTTACAGATTGTGCTGGAATACAATTCTGCTGCTGCTGATGGCCCACAGCGCCTCATGGATGCCCAGTTTTGAGCTGCTAGATCCATTCTGAATCTATCCCATTTAACACGTTGGATGGTGTCCTCAGTGCGAAGACGGGATTTCATCTCCACGAGGACTGTGCGGTGGTCACTCCTACCAATACTGTCATGGACAGATGCATTTGCGGGTGCTGTGGGCCATCAGCAGCAGCAGAATTGTATTCCAGCACATGCATTGGTGAGGACGAGGTCAAGTAAGTTTTTCCCTCGTGTTGGTTCGCTCACCACCTGCCGCAGGCCCAGTCTAGCAGCTATGTCCTTCAGGACTCGGCCAGCTCGGTCAGTAGTGGTGCTACCGAGCCACTCTTGGTGATGGACATTGAAGTCCCCCACCCAGAGTACATTTTGTGCCCTTGCTACCCTCAGTGCTTCCTCCAAGTGGTGTTCAACATGGAGGAGGACTGTAGGTGGTAATCAGCAGGAGGTTTCCTTGCCCATGTTTGGCCTGATGCCATGAGATCCAGAGTCAATGTTGAGGACTCCCAGGGCCACTCCCTCCTGACTGTATATCACTGTACCGCCACCTCTGGTGGGTCTGTCCTGCTGGTGGGACAGGACATCCCCAGGGATGGTGATGGAAGAGTCTGGGACGTTGGCTGAAAGATATGATTCTGTGAGTATGGCTATGTCAGGCTGTTGCTTGACTAGTCTGTGGGACAGCTCTCCCAATTTTTGCACAAGTCCCCAGATGTTAGTAAGGAGGACCTTGCAGGGTTGACTGGGCTTGGTGTTTTGCCGTTGTCGTGTCCGATGCCGGGTGGTCCGTCCGGTTTTATTCTTATTATGACTTTTCGTAGCGAGATTTTACAACTGAGTGGCTTGCTAGGCCATTTCAGAGGGCAATTAAGAATCAACCACATTGCTGTGGGTCTGGAGTCACATATAGGCCAGACCGGCAGGCTTCCTTCCCTAAAGGGGATTAGTGAACCAGATGGGTTTTCACGATAATCCGGTAGTTTCATGGCCATCATTACTGATACTAGTATTTTAATTTCAGATTTTTATTTAATTAATTGAATTTAAATTCGCCAGCTGCCATGGCGGGATTTGAATTCATGACTCTGGATTTTAGTCCAGGCCTCTGGATTACTAGCCCAGTAACATAACCACTATGCTACCGTACCCGATATGGATGTAACAGAACTCAAAAGCTATATTAAGTTCAGTCGGTAACAGGGTAAGGTTTTTCAAACTATGCAACAATGTACATAACAGAATTACTACTCACCTAATGCTGACTATTCCTAGGATTTTGAGAATTCAGACTCTTTCTATTAAAGAAAGACTTGCATTTATATAGCGCCTTTCACAATCTCAGGATGTCCCAACGCGCTCTATAGCCAATGAAGTACTTTTGAAGTGTAGTCACTGTTGTAATGTAGGAAACGTGGCAGCCAATTTGTGCACAGCAAGCTCCCACAAACAGTAATGAAATATTACATAGAATTATATAGAATTTACAGCACAGAAACAGACCATTCGGCCCAACTGGTCTATGGCGGTGTTTACGCTCCACATCCTCCCTCCCTACTTCATCTAACCCTGTCAGCATATCCTTCTATTGCTTTTGCCCTCATGTGTTTATCCAGCTTCCCCTTAGATGCATCTATACTATTCACCTCAACTACTCCATGTGGTAGCAGGTTCCACATTCTAATCACCCTCTGGATAAATAAATTACTGTTCTAGGTGTTGGTTGAGAGATAAATGTTGGCCAGGACACCAAGAGAACTCCCCTGTGGGAGTGGGATCTTTAACGTTCACCTGAGACAGGGCCTTGGTTTAACATCTCATCCGAAAGGCATTACCTCCAACAGTGCAGCACTTCCTTAGTACTGCACTGAAGTCCTAGCCTAGATTTTGTGCTCAAATCTCTGGAGTGGGACTTGAACCTATGACCTTCTGACGCTGAGGCAAGACCACTGAACCAAAGCTGACAACTTACTGGTTACAAACATAACAAACATTGTAGCAAACGGGTTCTATGCTGCCAGAGAGACAGAAAGCTATATTAATTTGTGCTTTTAGAAGCTTGAGGTCCCTTATTCCCAAGTAAAATTGAAATGTATCTAAATTAGTGCACAGTTCAGCACACAATGGCCCAGAATTTGCTGTCAAAATAACGGTGAGGCTAATGTTGCTCACTGTTATTTACAACAACTTCAGGTGAGAGCAGAAATCAAAAAATTGTTGTCCGAGATGTGCCGCTCTGCCGTTAGCTTCACGAAAACGGCATCTCGCTGTCTGGCTTACCATTCAATTACATTGAACGGCGTGAAGTTCCTGTATTTGCGTGATAGATACGAACTAAACTCGCCACAGAAAGTTAGGTCCAGTCATTTCAAGTTTATGTACCCTTTTAATGATGTGATAAGTGTTAATTATTGCCAGTCAAACTCTCTGGCACTGAAAATTAACTATTACAAGTGTGGAGTCTTATTCCTTCAGGTTTTAATTGTTGTTGGAGATTTAAATTTTTTTTTAAACAACAACAACTTGCATTAATATACTGCCTTTAACCTAGTAAAACGTCCCAAGGTGCTTCACAGGAGTGGTTTCAAACAAAATTTGACACCGAGCCTCATAAGGAGATATTAGAACATGTGACCAAAAGCTTGGTCAAAGAGGTGGGTTTAAAGGAGCGTCTTAAAGGAGGAGAGAGAGGTGGAGAGGCGGAGAGGGTTAGGGAGGGAATTCCAGAGCTTGGGGCCTAGGCAGCTGAAGGCACGGGCGCAAATGGTGGAGCGATTAAAATCAGGGATGGGCAAAAGCCAAGAATTGGAGGAGCGCAGAGAACTGTACTTTCGCTCTCTTAATCCAATCTTTCTTTTCCTCTCTCTATTTCTCTTTCTGCACCTGATTTGACATTGAATTCACCCACTCTAACTTACACTTCCTTCTCACTCCTTGCGCTGTTAATTTCACAATCCTTCAATTTGATTAGTTAAGGAGATACACAGTTGCTCGCCCTGTTCACTCAGATCCCAGATGCCCTGTAGAGGGCGCCATTTCCATCTTGCACTTCCAGCAACTTGTGTGCAAAATATAATTGAGATTAAACGGGCATGGGCAAGTCTAACTAACGGGGGGCACCGCTCGTTGACCGGCTACAGCAAATTCTGGGCCAATACTGCACTAATACCAAAACCACTTTTTGAACCAAGGTGAGTGATATCAGTGCTGAGCAATGAAACATTACACATTGGAGTGAAATTGCCCAACTGTGCTTCACTTGGAACCATCACAGACAACAGGCTGAAGAAGTTTTCAGCCTAATACTCTGGGTTAGATACCAACCCGGCTTCCAGAGGTGAAAGGACAGTGTGCTGACCACTGAAGCATCTAGTCCATAAAGTCATTTCAATTTAACTCATCGTTTGCCAAACCCTTAGAAAGTTTGGCAAATATACTGGAGTCATTCAGTTCACCTCAGCATGACAAAGCTGCACAGGTATGAACAGATTAATATAAAAAGTAGCTGGGTGAAAATCTGTTTATAAAAGAGATTGAAGATTACAGGGATAAGTATGGACATAGATGATTCAATACACTGCATTACAGCTTCAATCCTGGGCCCATGGGAGTCTCACCTTCAAAATGAAACTGGAATGTTGGATTGATATCCTGGAGTTTTACTCAATTACATTCAGGGTTGAGAAGAAATTTTAGCTTTTCTTTCCCTGGCAGCAGTTACCTGTAGTTACTCAGCTCTCCCAGGAGAATAAATAAATTGGAAAGATCGCATTACTCTATAAATCCTAGGTGGCTGCCTGGCAATTGTGATATTTGAGACATGGACAGAAAATGTCTAGTTTTCCAGTGTTGAGTTGTAAAACAAAAGGCCGTGTGCAAGCAAAAAATGGGGGCATTGCACATGTGCGAAATGATCCCACTTGCGTTTCTGCATTCATGGGTTAATTATTTTGCACATGTGCGCAGGCTTTTTTGAGTGCTCAGCCTGGTTTTCAACTGGGTAAATAAAGGGTCCTTTAACTTTATGTCTGCACTAGGTCATTATCAGAATATTTTTTTTCCAAACCCTCCTGACAAGAGTGTTTTAATTTTTGATAAATTGTCTTTATCTAAGGGGTAGAAATGAGTCTGGGCCCTACACTGCGCGAGCAATGTAGGCCCAAACCAGGACGCCCGAGGATCGCTAGAAAGTAGTCCTCGGGCCGCATCCACATATTCGGGGTGAGCTGCAGCCTCTGGCCGCTACTCCACAGGCAGCTCAACCCCGAGAAAAGTCAATTTTGGGCCAAACGCCTCACCGGCAGCGGTCCTCAGGTAAGTTCTGGGAGGGGGCTTGGAGGGGACAACAGGGGTGTGGGGGGGGGTGCGATTGCTAGGACTGTGGAGTCGGTGGGAGCACTCCTGCTCCTCCTAGCTCCACAGAAAGACTTTTATTAAAAAAATTAAAAATAAATTCCCATTTAGATGGTGGCTGCGAGGGCCGCTGAAGAATTTTGAGCGAGGAAGGCCCAATGCCTGCTCATTGGCGACTAAATTTGTAGGTGGGTCTTTCAACAGGCGTTGGGGCCCGAATAAACATATTAAAGAGGCCTAACCCCTGTTTTAGGCATACATTTGAGGCGCCTAAAGAATGAGCCCCGTTAATTTAGTAGTGGGACCAACGCCTGCGCAGATTAGGAGCAGGCTGTCCCACTGCTAAATTGATATAATTCACGCCCGGTTTACACCGGCAAATGGGCACAACGCATGCCAATTTCTATCCATGAGAGTTTAGATTAACTCATACATGGGCTACTTTACATTATGCCATCAGTAATATCACTTAGCAAACAAAAAATCTTTAAGATTCATTTAAATTTCTAATCAGATAATGCAAATAATCGATTATGTCACCATGGCTGGTGTAACTCTCACCAGTCATCGGTGTGCACATGGTATTTTACATATAATAATGTGTATCCTCTATTTCTTTGTTACTGTTTATTTCTTTATATCGGAGAGAACATTGTCTTACGTTGCTATAGGTTTATCCTGCAACAATTATATTGGTTAAAGTTATCTAAGCTAACCATGTCTTCCTTGATCATCCTATATACTGTTGACTTACAAACAAAAATTTAATTTAGAGAAACTTGTTTTGGAACTATAAAACCTTTTCCTCTTTACAGAATAGAGATTATAAAAACAAAGCAATTACTTTTGCTTATTGGGAAATAATTAACTCTTTGAACAATAAAATAGTTAAGCATTTTTATTTATTTCTGTAATTTCTTATCATCTTTTGTATTTTTATTCATCTGCTATGAGTTTTATTTGATCTTGCCTTTATTCAGACAATAGATGTCAGCGTAGCTCTGAATATAGGACAATGCACACTTAAGACTGATGACTGTACAAAGATAGTGGCTTGAAAGCTGCACATTGTGTTCAGAAGCTGTAAAGGAGTTGCTTACACCCAGCTAAACAGTTGAACATATCAAGTGCATTTTGCATGTAATAGTCCTTCTTAATGTACACATATATCGTATGAGAGCAAACGATATTCACTACAATTGTAGTGTTATTGCATTGGAGAGGGCACATAATCCTTTAATCAAATAATTTAGTGGGAGCTCCCCTGATGGTTTAGTCTGCATTGCCATTACAGATCAGAAAGGTCCAAGGTTCGATCACTGTCCTCTGCTGATTAGCTGATCTCAACTGACCTCAGTAACCCTGGGTTAGGAATGGGAAAATCAGCCAAGATTCCCAGTGACTCACTGGCTAGGCTCATATAAAAAATTGTCCACTTGGGCTCAGTCCTGTAGGAGCTGCCAGCCTCCATAGAATTGCACTCCAGAACAAATGAGAAGCTTCAGGATAGGAAGAATGAAAATGAATAAAACAGAAAATTGTAACTGGTTTCAGCCTGACATCAAAGTGGGAGATAGTACCTAACTCTCTAACAACAGGAAAAGGAAAAACAGATGAAATGTTTGTTTATTATTTTAGCCCGTTTGTGGTCAGGTGCACATCGTGAATGTAGATGTCAGCAGGTTTCACCACATGTGCATGTGAATTAACAAGACCCAAATTGATTCATTCAGCATCTAATAATGAACTCACAAAAACGAGTGTACTCTGTATCATTTTACTAGTTCATGTCGGTTATTTAAAGCCATTTTGCCACTGATGTTTTTCGTCTAATGTAACTTTATCTTTTGCAATGGAAGAAAAAGTACAGTTAAACAATATTTTATCTACACACCCCTTTCTACTCTGCGGTAATGCGTGGGTGGATATGAGAGCTATTAGTTAGTACATTCCCACCGGCCTAACTCTGTCTTGTTCTCACCTCCTACTCACCAGGTTAGGTTTTGTACCCACTTTTCATTTTGAGCTTTGATCTTATCATGTGTTCCACAGTTTGCAACTCACCAGAATGTAAAGTTAAGCTTACACTGACAGTAAATGTATATTTTTATAACTCTTAACAAACTGCTACCAACCGTTTTGAAGCTTTCCTCTTTCTCATTAGTAATGATGCATTTGCCTTTGTTCATGGCCAGATAAAGCTAAATAAATATCAAAATAACTCAAAGCAAAATGGATTTTATGGCTTGCAAACATTAAATAGATGTAACCCACAGAGTAATTTAACCTGTTGTAATCTTTAAAACCAGGATGATTGTGATAGTCTAAGAATTTTGTTTTGAAAAAATTGTAGCCTTATTATACCTAAGAAAAGTCAGGGAGACAAATCCATATGGGCTGAACAAGTCAATGTTCCATTGGCCTTGCAGTTAGGCTATGTGAAAATTAGTTTACGAGCTAAATTTGCAGGACTAAGGAAAAAATGAATGTTGAGCCAAAGAAGGAGATATTAGGACCAAATGATTGGTCAAAGAGTTGGGTTTTAAGGAGAGTCTTAAAGAAGAAGAGGTGGAGAGGTAGGATTTAGGGATGGAATTCCAGAGTGTGGAGACCAGACAGCTGAAGGCATGTCTGCTAATGTTGGAGCAAAGGGAGGGGCGATGCACAAGAGAGCCAGAGGCGGGGGAGTGGAGAGTTCTGAAAGGATTTTTGGGCTGCAGGAAGTTACAGAAATAGGGTGGGGCAATGCCATGAAGGGATTTAAACACAAGGGTGTGAATTTTAAATTGGATGGGTTGGGGGGGGAGGTGGGAGTCAATGTAGATCAGAAAAGATGGGGTGATGGATGAGATGGACTTACTGCGGGATAGGATACGGGCAGCAGAATTTTGCATGAGCTGAGGTTTATGGAAGATCGGAGGCCAGTAGGACACCATTGGAATAGTCCAGTCTGGAGGTAACAAAGATATGTATAAGGGTTTCAGCAGCAGATGGACTGAGACAGGGGCGGAAACAGGTGATGTTACAGTGTGTGGAAGTAGACAGTCTTCTTGATGGCGAGGATTATAGGGTTGAAAACTCAGCTCAGGGTCAAATAGGACACCAAAGTTGTGATAAGTCTGGTTCAACCCAAGACAGTGGTCAGGGAGGGGGATGGAATCAATGGCATGATACAAAGTTTATGACGGGGGCTCAAGACGATGGCTTCAGTCTTACCAATATTTAGCTGGAGGAAATTGGACAAGTAGTCTGCTAACACAGAGATAGTGGAAGGGTCGAGAGTGGTGGTGGACAGGTAGAGGTGGGAGTTGTTTGTATACATGTGGAACCTGACTCCATGTGTGTGGATGATGCTGCCAAGTGGCAGTATGTAGATAAGAAGGAGAAGGAGGCCAAAGATAGATCCTTGGAGGACTCCGGAGGTATTGGAGGGGGAAGAGAAGCAATTGATGTCTGACAGTGACAGAGGATGCCATTTGTGACTTTGGTTAGGGATGTTTTTGTGCTGTGTTAGGGCGTAAACCTGAATGGAGAGATTCAAAAAAATGAAATTGCACAAAAGATGGGCATGAATTTGGGCAACAACAACATGTTCAAGGACTTTGAAGAGGAAAGGAAGTTGGAAGTACAGTCATAGATTTCAAGGTTCAAGGACAGAGAGATTGGGTTTTTTTGGGGGGGGGGGGTGGGGGTGGGTGGACAGTACCTGATGAGAATGAACCATTTATAATATCACCTAGGATGGGGGCCAGGAAGGGAAGTTCGATGGTTATCAATTTTTTTGGGAATGGGGTCAAGGAAGCAAGAGGTGGTTGAATGAAGAAGATAAGATTGGAGAGGGCATGAGGGGAAATGGCAGAGAAACTTTTTTTTTATTCGTTCATGGGATGTGGGCGTCACTGGCGAGGCCGGCATTTATTGCCCATCCCTAAATGCCTTTGAGAAGGTGGTGGTGAGCCGCCTTCTTGAACCGCTGCAGTCCGTGTGGTGAAGGTTCTCCCACAGTGCTGTTAGGAAGGGAGTTCCAGGATTTTGACCCAGCGACGATGAAGGAACGGCAATATATTTCCAAGTGGAGAGAGATGTGGGTTCTGGGCTAGGGTGTGGGAGCTTGTAGGGTCGGTTTGGCATGGTGGGAAAGGGGAAGGGGAGAATCAGCAGAGGAAGCTGAAAGAATGGTCTCAACCTTAGTGACAAAGAAATCCATGAGCTCCTTGCACTTGTTATAGTTGAGAGTGGAGGGGGCTGGGGAGAGAGCTTTAAGAAGATATTTGGTTTTGCAGACAAGAAACTAGGAGTTACCTTTACTCTCCAGGATGATCCTGGAGTAGTGGATGGTTTTGGCAGGGGAGAGTGAGGCCTGATAGCACTTGATGTGGTCCAGCCAGATCTGGTGATGAATGGCTAAACCAGATGGGCATGAGCTACTTGAGAGAGTGAAGATGGGGGCCATACCAGGGGGAGTGCCTCCAATGGGAGAGACTAAAGGTTTGCTAGGGACAAATACATCAAAAGTGGAGGTGAGGGAATGGTGGAACAAACTGACAGCAACAGAAGTATTGTGGTGAGTGAAAGGCCAAAGACTAGGGAGTTGGGAGTTTTAAAGTGCAGTTGCAAAGATAATGGGGGAGAGTTTTTCCAAGGGCAGATACAGAAGGAAGTGGGGTTGGAAAGGATGGGGATGTGGGTGGTGAATGCTAAAAGGAAATGGTCAGAGATAGCCTTGTCAGTGATCAAAACCATGAGTGGAGAGGCCACAGGAGATGACAAAGTTGAGGGAGTGCCTATGAATATGGGTGGGAAGGAGCGGTTTAGGGAGGGCAGGAATGCATGACCTTGACTTCAGAGGAGAGAGGGCAAGGGGAGCCGTGATGGAGATTGAAATCACTGAACACGAGGAGTCGCTCAGTGCAGAGGCTGAGGGGGGAAAGCAGTGAGGATATTTTGGTGAGAAACTTGGCGTGGGGCTTGGGAGGGCAATACACAATGAGGCTTTTAAAGAAGAGGTGAGGGGGTGGAACAAGGTGGAGAAGGTGCCAGAGAACTGGGGGAGAGACAAAGATGTGATTTGGTGATAAAGGCCATATGAACCCCATGAAAGTTAGGGTAGGGGAGGTGGTGGAAAGTACAGCCAGGTGGGAAGTTTTTGTAAGGGGCAGGGTGTTGCCTCCCATGAGTCAAGTTTCCGTCAAAGCCAGCATGCGAATGCAATCATCCGCAATAAGGTGATTGATGGCAAGGACCTTGTTCACGAGTGAACGTGCATTCTGGAGGGAAATGCGAAGAGGGGC